>NC_142873.1:79737155-80047327 GCF_051225735.1 Oryctolagus cuniculus
CTCCTCCTAGCTGTTTCCTGCTTCATCATGCCATTTCACATTTTGCATCCATGCTTTCGTCTTCACCATTGTTGGGGCTCGCTCATTCACATTTTCTGGTAGTGGAGTTAGGATACTCCAGAGAAGTTCTGATCCGGTTCGGTCACTGACCATCTGCCTCTTCTGTCTAAAGCATAAATTGGAGCCCATTCATCTCAACAGGTGGGCCAGCTCACCAGCGTGTCCTCACCTTATAGCACAGAGGGGAGACAAGGTTAAGAGAATGAGGAGAGGAACAGGAAGGCTCTAACGGCTTTAGAATTGTCTGCTTCTCAGATGAACAAAGTCTGGTAGGAGTCAAGATGCAAGAGGCTGCCTAACACTGATAGTGACAAAGCGCAAGTAGGCAATGTCTCTGATTCACTAGGGACTTTCCTACCATCATTAAATCTCAAAAATGATTTAAAACTTTGGCTCCAGGAAAGAGCTAAGAGAACATTCTTCCCCTCTGGACTTAAGTCTCTCGTTCATGTCCTGGGTGTGTAACTTTGTGACATCGTTGGATTCCGATAGGCAGTCCAGGGCCCAGGGTGCTCCTTTCTCAGGTGGACAAGTCCTGGTGGATGTATCTGCTGAGAAATAATCCCCCAAGGGGCCAGGACCAGAGGAACGAGATTCTGTGTTGGGTACTGGGGAAGGACAAAGACAGTAAGACACATAAGGTTCTTCTGACACAAAAGCTTTAAGGGGTTGAGACACAGAGACACACACAGTGCCAGACACTCACACAAGGCAGCAATAAATGAGAACTGTCTGTTGGACAAGGATGGTCATAGCCACATCTCTGAAATCCAACCTAATCCCACTTATCTCCTGAGTCTCCAGCCGGAGATGCCTTCTCCTCCAGACACCTGTATCTGTTGAGACAAATGCATTCCTCCAATCACAAAGGTTTGAAATATTAGAGTTACTTTTCATCCTCATCTTCCCCTCAACCCCACATCTGGTCCTGTTGATCTGATTCTTAAATTCTACCCATCCTGTCCAAAGACACCAGAGTCATATTCGTAATAGACAGTTCTTACAACACTGAGAACAAAATCCTTCTAAGTCCTCCAGAGAGCTGCAGAACACCATTTGTAGAGTGAAACCCAAATGTCTTTGCTTTCCATCGTGGTCCCTTGTGATCCAGACCCGTTCTTGTTCCCTCTTGCAAGTCCTGCTCCTCTCCTACAGGAATGTACTCACCAAGTTCTCTATTTTTTCCTATTTTGATGCTTTGACATCTGGAGCCTTGCTGAGCATGGAGGAGCTCTGCCTCTCAGGATTAGCCAGTTCCTAGTGACTGTAAACAACTAGCCCTTGAGCGAACTCTTGGAAGGCAAACCAACCAATTCAGAGCCCACCCTCCAAACACCTCCTCTAGCCAGGCCTCACCCTCGGGGCTCCTGGTCCCCTGCCCAATCACCCCAGCACCCCAGGGCCAGTTACCAAACAAGAAGGGGTAGCCCCTATGCCCTGGGTGGACTGAAATTACTCAAAGTAGCTAAACTGCAACCGGCTGACCCTGCTCGCTCCTTCCTCCCCACGGAGAGCACCATAAGGGCCCCTGCCTGTGTCTCTTCCTGCTCCTCCTGCCTGCTTCATGGCTCCGGTGCTCACCCACCTGGCCCCTGTGCGGATGCCTCCTTCCCAAGGGACCCGGGAGTGCAACAAACTGTCTTCAATAACCATCTTCTCCGAATCTGCTGGCTTTGCAGGGCATAAGTAATAATAAAACCTGTATTTTGTAAAAGAGGAACCCCATGCTCCAGCAGAATTTCTTGTTTCCCAAATAGGCGCTTGCTTTTCTTCACTGGAGTCGGGAGTCACTCACTGCCCGTCCTCAGAAGGAACTTCCTTTGGCCATTTCTGAGTCCACCCCTCCTTCAGCTCACTCTCTGCAGCATTGTTCCGAATCCCTGGTGATAATACATATATATATATATATTTTTTTTTTTTTGATAGGCAGAGTGGACAGTGAGAGAGAGAGAGACAGAGAAAAAGGTCTTCCTTTTGCCGTTGGTTCACCCTCCAATGGCCGCCACGGCCAGCGCGCTGCGGCCTGTGCATTGCGCTGATCCGAAGGCAGGAGTCAGGTGCTTCTCCTGGTCTCCCATGGGTGCAGGGCCCAAGCACTTGGGCCATCCTCCACTGCACTCCCGGGCCATAGCAGAGAGCTGGACTGGAAGAGCGACAACCGGGACAGAATCCGGCGCCCTGACTGGGACTGGAACCCGGTGTGCTGGCACCGCAAGGCGGAGGATTAGCCTATTGAGCCATGGCGCCAGGATAATACATATTTAAACATAGGAGTCAGAGTGGTTCGTGACTGTCCTATATCACACAGCACAGTAAAGGCAGTGTCAGATCCCAAAGCCCTGCGGGCTTCTTTATCCCCTTCTTAACCACTGCACTTGCCGGGCCTCTAGGTGTGTGCAACAGAAACAGACCTTGGTCAACCTGGGCACAAAAGGGATTTCCCAGAAGGATGCTGCAGCAGCTCACGGAACCGAAAGAGGAGTGCAAGGACCAGGCCACAGGTGCAGTGGGAACAAAGAGAGCCCCAGTGATAATCTTTAAATCTTCTCTCAAGATCCCAGTCTTTAATAGCTCACACCTACTTCCTTAAAGTTTCAACTACCTGGGAGAGTCAATTGAGTGGCCCAGCCTGTTGGATATAACCTCTGGCCCCAGCAGCTATGGCAGGATGTGTCTGGGAGGTAGGGGGAGCCATACAACACTGATGTGATCACTGGGGAACCATTCCTGTGGATTAGTTTCCCGAAGAAACTGGAAATGTTGAGAGCTGAGCTTACACCCCAACTTGAGTCTCCTGCAGGCATCATTCTAATGTATTAAATACTAAGTCTTCCAAATAAAACTGGCCAGCGGGAGGGTTGGACAAAAATCAGCTCCAAAGCAAAACAAATTTTATAGTTCAATAGTTATCGAACGCTGCGTGCCACGTACTATGCTAGATAGACACTGGGCGAGGAAGCAGATGAGGTCAGGATGTGAAAATTAATCAGCCCTGGCAACCACTCAAGGCTAAGATAGGCATACAAATCATGACGATGCAGGGCAGGATAATGGAAGTGATCCTCCCAAAGAGGTACGAAGTGCAGAGAGGCCCTAAAATTTATATCCAGAAAGCGAAAGTCCAGATTTCCCTTCCTACGGCAACCGCATCATATGCTGGAAAAACTATACGTGATTCCATGTGGAAAGAAACACAATGTTCATATTTCCACCTCCTGCAGCCCAGCTGCCAACTCAAACATCTGGCACCCCTTAAGTGTGCAATTAGGGAAGAACTGGTTGTGGGGATTCCTGCACCACTGCTACGCCCCACTTGGATGGACTGTGCAAGCACAGCATCTGGGAAGGAACAAAGAAACTGCCTGAGCAGTCTGACCATACTCCTACGAAGATTTCAGATGTTGGTTCTGTCAGAGAGAACCTTCTGGAAGTCTGCGAGCGCAGCCAGGAGGAAGCACTCTAGAATTCTCGGGGATAGGGTTAAGGATAGAGTTCTTGGCTGATAACATTGCTATACAAGGAGAGTTTGCTGCAACATTTCATAACTCAAGAGCTGCAGGCCTAAGGCCATGCTGTTGCAACATATTTGGATCCATCTCACATCATGGTAATGAGAGGGTGAGAAGAATTCAAACATCTTGGTCTCCCCGGAATGAGCAAAACAACGCTGCTAAATTTATTGAGAACACAAGGTGCACATGAGCTTAGGACCTGTTGTGGGAGGGGGAGGGTAGGAGAAGGCATTGCTCTCTTCCCTTACTACCCAGGGGTTAGCAGGGGTACAGGAGGCACAGAGCCTGATGGGATGTGAGACAGAGAAGGCTGGCAAAGCAGAGAAGGCAAGGAAGGGAAGGAGGGAGGAGAGCAGACACATAAATGTGCAGGTGCAGGGGGAGAGGGCAGGGAGGGCTCCTGGAGCTGTTGCATGCTGTTTTCCCGGTTGAAGTTGGGGACAGTGAGTCAAACAGAACTAGTCTCACCCTCAGCAGCAGGGAGTGGGTGAGACCATCAGTTAAGCGACACAGACAAGGAGCCATCAACCAACCTTTCTGCAGCCCCCCTCCCCCCTGCATCAGGCACTGCTGCGTTTTCTTTGACTTGTGGACTTAGAAGCTCCAGCATTTGCCCTTGGAAAGACTCACACAGAGAATCAGGTGTCTCCTTGCCCTCAATCCATCAGCTTCATCTGTAGAACTTAGCTTTCTCGCAGTCTGGTGTTCCCGTCACTGCTGGGTCAAGGAGCTTGAACCCTTGTGCTTACAGGGTGAGTTCACATGTCTACACGGGTGGGATGCCCTCAACCTTGAAGGCTATAGCCAGTATTGAGAGAGCCAGGGCGGGTGGAGGGGTGAAAGAGGACTTTGCTAGGCCCTCACAGTCGCTGTGGGCAACAGCCCTCTCGCATTGGTCTCCAAACAAGGTTGTATGAGGTTGATTCCTACAAACTTGCTGATTTGCTAGGTCAAAAACAGTTGAATATCACTAATGCCAAGTAGCCCAAATTAATACTCATACACAAACCCATAACCTCTGTGTTAATGTTGGTAGTTTGTTAAATGAGAGGGTTTAAAAACCATTTTCGTAAATCTGTTTGTCATCTTAATGTTTAAAAAATAATAATCTATTGGGATTGGATTGGATTGGAAGTGGCCAGCGCCCCTCTTGGCTGACAGATGGCAGGACCTCCCTGTTCCCAGAGACCCTCAGAGGCCTCATGTGAGCACTGTTTGCTACTTGAGACCCACAGCACATCCTCCCATGTTCTTCTTGTGTTCAAATCTGAGTCTTTTTCTGAATGTTACAGCCCAGCCTCACTTCTCTTCCCTACCTGTCTAAATCCACACAGGCTGCATATTTTTGTGAGACTATCTGCTCACCAGATGGCTGCTCATAACCATCTCTCCCAACCCTCTGGAGCCTCCCCAGACTCTCACTCTGCAAACCATGTTTAACTTCCTACAGAGTACGACATTAATTCTAAATTCGCTCGTTGAAAATCAAGCCATCATTAAACGTATTTAATACAACTGCTATCAAAATCACACCTGATTCTGAACACAGGTGCGACTGTAGCAAAGAACGGTCCCTGTCACCATTTCTTCTCCTCTGTGTCACCGACCTCCTCAAAAAACAATTGACTTTATTTTATTTATACTGTGTACATTTGTGTAGTTTAACTGTGTGCTCATTTTCCAACATATATTTATTGAGGCCTGATTATGGGCCAGGCACTGGAGATACAATGGTGCATGAATTAAAATGATTTTGTTGTCATGGAACTCATAATCTAGTGGGCGTATCGACAAGAAGGATTGACCATGTATAGTGTTTTAAGGGCCGAAGCAGTGTTGATTGGAGGCTATAGTGTGCTATAAGAACAGTCATTCCTTACCAAAAGGTTTTGGGTGTTTAATTGTCCTAAGCATTGTCCTAGGTGCCAGTATAAGACATGATAAATAAGCAAGCTGGAAGGGCTGTTTGAGGAGGCATTTTGGGGGGTGAACTTCATTCAATTTATTTAAAAGGCAGAGTTAGACACACACACACACACACACACACACACACAGTTTCTCCACCCACTGGTTCACTCCCCAAATGGCTACAAAGGCTGGGGCTGGGCCAGGCTGAAGCCAGGAGCCTGGAACTCCATCTTGGTCCCCCTTGTGGGTGGCAGGGGCCCAAATACTTGAGTCATCTTCCATTACTTTCCCAGGCACATTAGCAGGGAGCTGGATCAGAAGCAGTGCAGCCGGGATATGTGATAATATGGGATGCCCAATCTGCTGTGCCACAACGCTGGCCCCAGGGAGGCAACACTTGCGCAGATGTTGGAAGCAGGATGAGGTCAAAGGGCAGGGAAGGCTGTGGCATCCTGAACTCAGAATGACAGGGCACGGGAGTCCTCCTGACACTGATGCCCAACCTGAGATCTGAAGGATGAAGAGAAATTAGCCAGAGGAAGGAGGCTGGGGTTTGGTGGAAAAGTGTTCTAGGGGGAAGAAACAGGATATGCAAAAACCCAGAGGAGTGGGAACAGCACATCCGAGACATTTGTAGCTGGAAAAGACAAGGAGGTGACCACTAGCTCAAGAAAAACTGTAAGCCGTGTCAAGAGTCATTCGTGTTTGTGCACCTTCGCTCTTTTGCTAGTCTTACTGACAGATCCGCCCGAACACGACAGAGCAGCTCCCTCCCAGAACATGGCACAGGAATTCCTGCCATCTGGTGGACAGAGAGGGCATCACAACGTCCTCTGGATAGGTAATCAGCATTGTATAGCTTCAGACACACAACATTCCAGATTATGGCAATTTTTCACTCCAGGATGTAAAAGCCCTGGTGTGCTGAAGTCATTTTAGGGAAAAAGTAAGAATGTTCTCGGGGCCGGTGCTGTGACAGCATAGCTGGTAAAGCCACTGCCTGTAGTACCGGCATCCCATACAAGTGCCGGTCTGAGTCCCAGCTGCTCCACCTCTGATCCAGCTTCCTGCTTTTCCACTGGAAAAGCACTGGAATGTGGCTCTGGAAGAAGCTCCTGGTTCCTGGCTTTGGATGGGCCCAGCTCTTGCCATTGCAGCCATTTGGGGAGCAAACCAGTGAATGGAAGCATTCCTTCTCTCTCTCTAACTCTGCCTTTCAAATAAATACATACATTCTTTTAAAAAAATGTTCTCAAACAATGCTCCCCATATAGACAGCAAAAGGAATAGGTGGGGACTGAGATGGAGGATGGGGGAGAAAGAACCTTGTACTTAATGAGCTTGCTCTCATGTATTTCTGGGAACAGTGAGGAAGGCCCCAAGCCCCACTTAGCAGCTGAGGATACTTAGACTTAGGGTACAGGGAAGAACCAGCCTCGCCTGACTCCTTTATGTTATGCTGCCTCCAGTAAAGGTTTGTTTTTTAACCAACAAAGGGTCAAGAGGCATTAAAATGTTTCCCAGTTGTGACAGCAGAACTTCTAAATGTGAGACCTCAGTGAAAATACCTCAGTCCCCATTCAGTGTTCAAGACGTTGGAAGTATCTCTGTTTCACTCACTAATGTATCAGCTGGTGTCCAGAGCGAAGACAGTCTCAGATGTGACATATGTTTTAATACGACATACTTTCAAAGCAACAAAACTGGAATGCATTTCTAACAATTTCATATTTCCAGTTGACAGAGACATTCTCAGAAATGCAATTTGGATGAAGAACTGTTGGAATTCTCCAAACTCATCAACATTTTTGGAATTGACTGTCGTTTTTGGATTGAAGGTGCCTCAGAAAAATCTGATAAATAGGGTCTTATATGTATGAAAATAAGTCATAATAATAGCATAACCAAGCATGTACACTACGCTTTCCCTTAGTACTTTATACGTACTTACAAGTTGATTTTGTTGATTGTTATGGTGCTTGGCACACAAATACGAGCTAAAAACATGACAATAGAGAATTAAGAAATTTTTGCTCACTTGCCTCTTATACAAGGATGTGAAGGGTTATTACAGATAAAATGTCCACCAGCTGTTTTCTGTCTCCAGTCAACACAATGGTGACAGAGCAAGGAATGGAAATTGCAACTGAGATGGATGAGATGGGGGTGGGAGAGCTGAAAAGTCTTAGGATCAGTCACCAAGGGAAAACAACATAATCCTTCAGATGTTTTAAGAATTAAGGGCTTTGTCCTTAGGCCGGTATTATTCTAGTGGGGTTTGGAAATACCTCACGGTGTAAAACTCCTAGTTAACCCCAAAGTTTTAAATGAACATCCAGGTCTCTTAACTGGTGGTAAAGAAATGTAGGGGGACATAAAATAGTCTCTACCAACAAGAAGTCTGAAATGATCAGGGAGATGATCAATTGGACTGGAGTCATCGGGGAAAGCTTTGTAGAGGAAGGAGTGGGATGTCTGAGGCTTGGTAAGAGTGAACACATTTGGGACTCAGATTGGAGCAAGGCATTCCAGTTAACAGCAACTACCAAGTCCAAAGACCTCTTTGGAGCCACTCTGAACCTAAGGCATGGATGGCATCGGAATTCTGCCTTCATTCAAACTGCATGGGGAATGAGAGGAGTCTACTGAGAAGAGGTAAGTTATGTAGGAGGAATGGGGCATTTCACTTTCCTTACCATTCGGTGTCACTCCCAAATTGTTTCAAACTGAGGAAAATAGGCACCCTTGTGAAAAAAGGTTTGGCACAGCAATTAAGACACCACTTGGGATGCCCACCTCCCGTACTGGAGTGCCTGGCCTGAGTCCTGGCTCCTCTGCTTCTGATCTGGCTTCCTGCTAATGCACACCCTGCAAGGCACAGATGATGGCTCAAGTACTTAGGTCTCTGTGACCCAGGTGGAAGGCCTGGATTGAGTTCTGGGCTCCTGGCCTCAGCCTGGCCCAGCCCTAGTTGTTGAAGGAATTTGGGAAGTGAACCAGCATAAACTCTCTGCCTTTCAAATAAAATTAAATCAATAAAAAATTTTAAAGAGAGGTGTTTAATATTTTGCATAGAAGCAAATTAATTAAATGTAACTTAAGCACTCAGCAAATATGAGGTGACTTCCAAAAATTCATGGAAAAATGGATTAAGAGATAATATGCATTAATGTGCACTGCCCATGAATTTTTTAAACATCTCTTTGCAGTTACTGAGCACTCAATAAATGCCAGGCACCAGCCCAGTCACACTGTATAGGAATTAACAAGGAAGACTCTTCTTCATAATACGGTGTTAGACATCGGTGTTTTAATTATTATTTTGAGAGAAACACGCAAAAATGCCCACAAGGGGTAGGGTTGGACAAGGGCCAGAGCCAGGAGCTGAGAATTCAATCTGGGTCTACCATGTGTGAGGCAGGAACCCATTCACTTGTGTTATGGCCACTGCCTTCTAGGTTCTGAATTGGAGGGAAGTTAGTCAGGAACCAGAGCTGGGAATTGAACCCTGGCACGCTCAATGTAGGATATGAGCGTCTTTTCTTTGCTCAACACCTGCTCCCAGGAGTACACTAATGAAGTTTTGTTTTTGTTTTTGTTTTTGACAGGCAGAGTGGACAGTGAGAGAGAGAGAGAAAGGTCTTCCTTTGCCGTTGGTTCACCCTCCAATGGCCGCCGCGGCTGGCGCACCACGCTGATC
Organism: Oryctolagus cuniculus; assembly: GCF_051225735.1. NCBI lineage: Eukaryota > Metazoa > Chordata > Mammalia > Lagomorpha > Leporidae > Oryctolagus > Oryctolagus cuniculus. Next base: position 79,746,336 of record NC_142873.1, read on the forward strand.
TGAAGGCAGGAGCCAGGTACTTATCCTGGTCTCTCATGCGGGTGCAGGGCCCAAGGACTTGGGCCATCCTCCACTGCACTCCCTGGCCATAGCAGAGAGCTGGCATGGAAGAGGGGCAACCGGGACAGAATCCGGCGCCCCGACCGGGACTAGAACCCTGTGTGCCGGCGCCACAAGGCGGAGGATTAGCCTAGTAAGCTGCGCACCGGCCACTAATGAAGTTTTAAGGTAACAATTTATAACAGAAAGGACAACACCACAACACTAGACATTAATTTCACAAACTTTGCATTAGTGTATTTTAAAGGAACATTGCTGGGGCCAGCGCTGTTGTGTAGCAATAAAAGGGTAAAAGCCACCGCCTGCAGTGCGGGCATCCCATATAGACGCCGGTTTGAGTCCCAGCTGCTCCACTTCCAATTGAGCTCTCTGCTATGGCCTAGGAAAGCAGTAGACGATGGCCCAAGGCTTTGGGCCCCTGCACTCATGTGGGAGACCCGGAAGAAGCGCCTGGCTCCAGATCAGTGCGGCTCTGGACATTGTGGCCAACTGGGGAGTAAAACAGCAGGTGGAAAACTTCTTCCTCTGTCTCTCCATTCTGTAACTCTTTCAAATAAATAAATCTTAAAAAAAAAAAAAAAGCATTGCTAATACTTAAGATTACTCATTTACATACACATAGTGTGACTCATTTTAATCAGTGCATTCCAGCATGTAGCCAGATGATCAGTCACAAAGAAATGAAGAAATGGCATTAAGTGTCTTGAGACATTTGGAGGTGGCTGGATTACCCAGTCCCTCACTCCTTTTTAAGGATGGAGCTAAAGTAATAATGTGAGGTTACTGAGCCATACATGTGTTTCTGATTTATTTTCTTGGTGTTGTACTAGTTGGAATCATTTCTAGATCATATGCTACAGTCTTCAGAAAAGTTACGGAAGGAATTTGCACAAAGGGCAAACACATAATTAAATTCACAGATGAAAACATACCACTGATAGAATGCTGATGAACACATGTGAAAAATCTGATTAGAAAACAAGCATCCGATGGTTCTTCTGACTCTGCTTTGTGCTATCCCCTCACAGCTGGCAGTGATTACCTTCTGATTTTAGGATGTCAGAAGCTCATTCCTTGGTCTATTTTCTTGGTCTCCTACTAGAGTGACATTGGCATTCTCTAAGTCCAAAATTAGAGCTGGATCTCTAAATACCCTTTATTCCCTATTTTTCTTTGTATATTAGAATTAAATTTCCTGCTGCTAAACCTGTTATTCTTCCTAAAGAATTGCTTCAGTAGAGTCCAAGATGAAATCTGCTTAACGGCTAGGACCTAGGACATGATGTGTTAAATTCAAAAGGATACTTCACACATGTTGCATGCTGAAGTTGAAATTCTAAACCATTTACATCTGTTTTCTAGTTATCTTTCTTTCCTTAGAAAAAGCTACGTATATACTTCCCAGTAGGTTTTTATTTCACTCATCCTAATTCTTTCCCATAGAGTGTTAACTTTTGAGGCACTCAAGAGATGTCAGAATTTCACCCTTTCAGTTCATTTTCTAGAAAAAAATTACCTCAAATAAAGCTCATGAGTTTCTTATAATTACTTTTCTAAACTCCATTTTTAACATTTTCTCTCTCAATCTGCAAGTGCTTCCTAAGGCCATGCTTTTTTACTTTAGATATCTAAAATGTCATTATTGACCAAAAACTTGTCTTAGCATTGACCACTGTAGTTATTTTGTTGAAAACTTTGCTGTATTTAACACATCACTAACTACTTCTGATTACATTGGTTGATAACATCCACCTTTCCAAGAATGGAAGCTCAGCCACATAATTTGACACAATTAGGAAACTGCCAACATCAGTTCTAAGAATATAAGGAAAAAGTAGGAACAGGATTGACGTTTTTGTCTGGTGTTAGACAGACAGTGCTCTTTGAAGACCACAAACAACACGCACAAATGCAGGCGGAAACAATACATCTGCAGACACTGGCAGACAGAATTACCCGCCTAATTTGGCCAGTTTCTTAGGATAAATAACTTTTTGGTGACGTGTAGGGCTGAAATTACACAAACAACAGAAACTACTAAAAACCTAAGCCTACAAATTGAGTGGGTTAAGATTTTATGCAATCAATATTCTGACACTTGTAACACTACTTTGTCCCTAAAATGCTGATGTCAGAAACAAAGATGTTAACACCTCTAATGACTTTTGTTCAGGTTTTTATTCTTGAGTCACATCTGTATTTAGGTCATTAAGACAACCATAATCATCTCCTTTTAAGGAAAAGTTTCATTAAAAATGCTAGAGAGTTGGGGCCTCTATCAGAAACTAATACTTTTAGCTTGTGATGTATTAATGCCCATGGCTTATTAAATGAAAACACCCTTACTAGTTTATCTCAAGAATCTGAGCAGTAAGAATTTTAAAAAGTTCAAAGTGAAAAATAGCTGAATATCTCAAGAATTTCCTAACAATGACATTAAACTAATCACCCTCTTAATATTTCTCTAGGAAACTTAATTTTGCGTGATAAAATCTTGTAGGGAGGTATCTACCATTATAAAATAGTGTTTAGAAGGTTTAAAATCCTCATGAATGTGTATATGGAAGCTCCTTGTCATTTTTATTCAGCACATTGGGAATGTCTGCCCAACACTGGGGATGCATTTTACTTTGGGATTGAAATTTTCAGAGAACTCATTTGTAACACAGGTATTTTTTAATACACTAGCTCACTTTACCAGCCCCTTTATGGAACAACCAAATTCTGTCCTAATGGAAAATTAAAACAGTGTGGATTTTAAAGTCTCTTAGACAAAGTCTCTTGCCCTTTTGGTAACTTTTCTAAGAATAAATTAATCAGATTTGATTGTCGAAAATTTTGGCTGAATAAAGACTTCATTTTGGTTACTGAGATGGTTGTTTTACTATTTGTGATATTATCCTATATATTAAGTCAATGAACACTTCTTTCTATAGAAAAATCTACTTTCTTTCATTATTACTTGAGCCAGGTCATTATCTGTTAACCTACTATCTACTATTTGCTGATGAAAGCATTCATCAATCTAAAAAGGAAAATATCTCCACCAGCCACTTAATGGTCACTTTTTAAATTAGTCTGACATAAAAAATATAAAAGGGCAACTTTATTAAACATATAAATTCAAGAACATTCAAGTTTTTAAAGAAACAATTTTAAGACAGCAGATCCATAATAATGGCTTATATAAACACTATTACTTCCCAAGTAGACTAGGTGGACATACTGACCCATCAATGCTCAAAATAACAAAATGAATCTATGTTTCTAAGACTACTAAATGGGAAACTTGTCAGCAGATCCACACCCTCCCCTACTTTATTTTCCACAAGATATGCTTGACATGTATGTTTAGAATGTAAATAATACATAAACCCCTAATCTTAGGTCCTTTTCTACTTTGTTCTACTTTATTCTACTTCATTCTCTCTTCCTGTAACACCTAAGACTCTAGTAATCATTCTTCTCTGAGCAAGACCAAGTTAGTCAAAATAGGATCTAGCATTACAGATAGCTAGATAGAGAAAAAGTCTCCAGTAAACTTAATTCTGTGTTTGCTTTGTTTTTTGGGAGCTACCTGATGCCTAAAATACTGTGACAAAACATACACACAGCAAAGAGGAAAATAAAGGCATATTGGATTCTCAATCTTCACCTTTGTCCTACAGCTTTCCCTTATCCAGTATAAGCATTACTATAAATTGCCAGCTGTAAAGACACACTGAATCTAATAAAGCACCCAGAACCTTTGTTGTAGCACCATACAATTTCCAATCAGAATGTGTTAGAAGCAAAGAAAATATGACAATTCACACAAAAATGTTTTATGACTTTTGAAAAATGGAAAAATTCAATTTTAAGTGATATTTTGCCCCATGACCAACATCTCCTCAGTATTTTAGTGTCTTTAAAAGATTTAATATATGCTTCTAGAAAAGGGAATTACTTTCTTTCCCTACAGATTACAGCACCAACACTAGGTTGAATTTTACAAAGTACACATAACTCACTATGATAACTCAGTAAACTATGTGTTTTGAATCATTTAATCCCTGTCATGTCTATTAACTTTCAGACTTGCACCTTGGATTACTTTGTACAAGGCTAAAACTGCTCCTTTGTCTGTAAATGGCAGTGAAAAATAGAGAAAGTAAAACTCTGATTCTACTTGAGTGGATTTAACTCAAAGATCATCTTGTTAGTCCAAAGAACTTTCCCAGGCATTTTAAGTAATCTTAATCTGTATTTTATGTATCTGCCACCAGAGTAAATACTAACATTTTAAAATAAATTATTCATACTGCCCTGGACTGTAAACAAAGATTGTAAACAAGGATTTAGGGCTATTTACAAAGAACTCATCTTTACCTAATACACAACAGTAATGGTAAATGAAGATGCATAATCATAAGTTCATATCCTTAAAAAATGGATGCAACAAAGCTTCTTCTGCTGTAATTCTTGAAGCTGGATTTAGATCTAGAAGTTTATCAAGCAGGTCATAAGCTTCGTCAGGAACCTCATCCCAGCCGTCTAAATTGGTTGTACACTCATCAAAATGACGTGCGCAGCCATTGCTGTCCTTTGCATGTAATGAATTCCCTGAGGGTTGTACTTGAGGTGTTTGTATGAGGTAAGAAGCTTTATGGTCAGTCTTCTCTGAGAGAGTCTGGTCAGGAGAAGCAGGCCCTTGTGTATCACTTGTTAACTTGGGAGTATTAGAATCTGTACCCCTGAGTCTCTCACAGAGTTTCCTCAAGTCTTGTGCTGGGACTTCTTTGCTACATAATATTGATTTGCCTAAAAAGGAAAAAAAAAATTATTAGAATATAATAGAAGCATCTTTCATGAGAAACACACAAATGTAGCCATGTACTTTATGGCTATATATCTAAAAGTATGTGTGTATGTGTATTTATGTATGTGTGTGTGTGTGCACTGAATAAGAGAGCACGACAGGCACACTTAAGTGCTGTTTGAACTAGCTGAAGGCCAAACTACATAGCAGGACACAGTACTCAGAAAGCAGTGTCTTACTAAGCTATGCTAGGCACTACCTGACCCTGCCAACTTCTTCAGCTTCATTTAACCAGCTGCAGCATCTCCCCTCCTCACTCTTTTCAAGCCTCTACACCTTTGACTAAATTAAATGGCTCCTGTTTTTGCCTAGGATGCCCCATGCCCATGGGTGTACCCAGGACATTCCCACTCAGCTCAACAATCACCTCTACAGGTCCAACACGCTCACAACTGATCATTTTATTCTTCCCAGCATTCTGTCATATGCTGAGAAGTGTTATTATTTTTGCTATCCTATATTCTAACTCATAAAATGTGCATCTCACCTACTAGACTGTGAGCTTTCAGAAGACAGGGACTGTCTATTTACCTCTGACCTCCCAATATCTAGACAATGCCTAGCAGACACCAGGTGTTCAATTTATGTCTGCTGTACTAGACAAAAAGGCATTATTTATTTGAATCTCTCTGTTCAGATGTGACATCCTTACAGATGCTATTCTTGACCAACCTACACTCGACTGCTAAGCCCTTTTCACTCCTTTTCTCCTTTAATCTTTCTCAACACCAGTCACCTCTCACTGAGATTATACATTTATTTTCTTTCCCTCACTAGAACTTGAGCTTTCTAAGAGCAGAGACTCAAAATAGTGTCTGGAACACCTAAAGCTACAATAAAGTTCTGAATGGATTAAGAAGCAAATCAGATTTCAATTTTTAAAAATATGAATGTCTGAAATAACTTCCTGAGATGTTTATTAGCAGACATGGGTAGAAACAGGTTAAGTACAGAAATAGGCAGGTGGGTATTATTTCTGCTTTATATTTCCTTATTAAATAAACGGGGCTCAAGACAATGAGTAGCACAATATCCAGGTTCCTCTCTGGGAGAGACAGATTGTCAACAAAGCAATTAATCTAGCTCTACATGTTAAAAAGTTACTTCTACTCAGTCTGATCTAACTATTGGATTGGTGTACCAAGGCAGAAAAAACACCAGGGCAGGAGAAGGAAGGAGGTTGCTGAGAAGGGAAGCGGAATAAATTACCAAAAACTAAGTTTAGTGAAGATACAACATGCCAATCCTTTTCTAACTTTAAAAACCTATCATTCCTCTAGCAATCCCACTGCTGGGTATATACCCAAAGACATGAACACATTGTACCAGAGATACCTGCTCCACCATGTCTACAGCAGCACTGTCCACAAGAGACAAAATTTATACTCTACCAAGGTGGCCATCATCAGATGAATGGATAAAGAAATTGTGGTACATACATACAATGGAATATTATTCAGTGATAAAGAATGAAATTCTGCCATTTGCAACAAAATTTATGTAACTAGAGGACATCATGTTAAGTGAAATAAGCTGGACCCACGAAGAAAAATACCATATCCTCCCTTATATGGGGGAGCTACAATTTAAAAAACAAAGAAAAGAAAAATGCCTATGTGTGTCAGTATTGCTGTAATACTTTTGTGAAACTTTGTTTTGTCAAACCAGTGGTTAAGAATATTATACTACTATAGTTTTAGCGACCTGTGATTACTTTCAAATTTACTTTATATGGGAGAAATGGTGATTTTTCCATTCAACTACTGTTTACAGCCATTGTCTATATTCCCACTAAAATAGGTCTTTTTGCTTTTTTGCATGTTAAACTTTTTGTTTGGTAAAGTATTAAGTCTTTTTACTGTCATGTAAATTTAAAATGCTATCTCAAAAACTAAAAAAAAAAAAAAAAAAAAGACAAGAAGGGTGGGAAACAGAGAGGAAGAGGGAGGGAGGAAGGGAATATCATTATGTTCTTAGATTTATATCTACAAACTATATTGAATCTGTTAAAAACTAAATAATAAAAGAGAAACAAGAGTCAAAAAGAAAAATGATTAAAAAAACAAAAATCTATAATCCCACTGTCTCAAGTAAATTAGAGGAAAACATGCACAGTTTTATTCCTTAATTTATTAGCTCACTCTGATATGAAATAATCAAAAATATGTTTTAGTACATTCTTAAGCTACACAACATACCTAAATTCCTTTTTTATATGACCAAAGAGAAGTTTCACTCAAAACACTCAGGAAATATAAAATAATCAAAGCACATTTTTTTTTGTACAGATTAGCATGTGTCAAAGATTTGATTAATTCACGGTTTTTCTTTCAATTCTTTCAACATAATTCAATGAGGCTGACAACAGTGGGAAAGACTACCAAAAAAACAAGACGTGCTCTCACTGCTCATCTCAGGTAAGTCATTTCCTTAGGATATAAACAGGAACACAGTTGTATTTGCTGAAATTCTGAGTCTTCTATACTCAGCTCAAAGTTACATAAGATCTGAGGGAAACAACTACAGAAGTCCTATTAATAAAATCGAGACAAGTGCTATATAGTATTACTACTTTTTAAATATGAGAATAAGCATTACAGTGGTAAATCTATGTAGGTCCTTGCATGCTATCATGGAACCTGCCCCGGAGCATTTCTGTGTCAGATGTTCTACAACAGGGAGATACAAGCTTTGACACAATGTCTTGGATGAACTTCATGTCTATAAGCTTCTCTTAAAATTCTTTAACGCTAAATTAAAGTTTCCTCAATTATCTGAGAATAAACATATTCCCATTTATTATTATGTAAGAATACTATTTCTAAGACATCAATCTTGCTTTCTACTCATGGTTATTTTTCCCTTAAATGTATCATTTTACCTCATTCCTCAAATAACATTTTATTGCAATAGGTAGACTTTGTTGCAGAAGCATTTCTTGGCAAGCCTTTATTATGATGCATTGTGCATATAACTACCACTAAGATTTTCTTGTGGATTAGACCCTGACACTGCTGCCTAAGCATGAGACAATCATTTTCATGGACATTCTTAACTAGAAGCGGTTCTTGATCAAAATCACTTTTTTTCCAAACTAAGTCTGGAGGCTTGCTAAATATATTTTTCTGAATCATATTTTCCAGGAATCAGTTGAGTGAGGCCAGCCTGTGACTTTTTGAGGTTTCTCTGGTAATTCTGATGCATTCCTGGTTAAGACCCACTGATTCTGGGGTTGGCCTCAAGGCAGCCCAGCTAATCCTGAGGTAGGCTGACTTAAACCTTGTGCTGTATGGGTGTTCTGTACTGTGTGATGGTAAGCTGACTCAATCATATTGCTTGTTGGAAAGCACTAACTGTAATTGTCCTTGTAGGATAGACACAAGGGGATATTTGAGAACAGGTTGTTGACCAGAGCAAGGCTAAGATAATTCTTAAGTGCCCCACAAAGCACACCATATATGCCAGCCTTGAAGAAGAACTTGGGAGATAACTTCCCATATCCAGTACATGCTCAGAATACTGCTCCATCAGTGAAGGTATTCTATTCATTCTGCTAACCCTCAAATTAAAAGCAATTCTCCCCTTTTCCACTGCAGTCCTGTTACACTTAAATATAATTAGCTGTTTACTTTTAGACTAAAATCAATTAAGGCAAGGATATTCTCAATATCAGATAGAGAACCTGATGCTTAATGTACAAAAAAGAATTAAATTATATTAAAAGTACTTATACAACAAAATTCAAGCCACAACTAAAGGGAGTTAAGGTTTTATTCCTTATTTTTTAAGTGTAGTACTTAGTGCTTGATAAAATTAAATGATTACATGTATAGAGGAGAATGATGACAAATTATTTTCTTACATCAACATAACTCTTAAGGTTTAATAATCATTCTATCTAGGATTAGAGAATTTTAAGAAAACTTATTTGTAAAGACTATTTTATAATTTAAGTCATCTGTAGGAGATAATCAAAGGCATTTGTTTTGTAGCATAATATAAATCTGCTTACCAAAAGTTTTAGCAGCCTGGATAGTTTCCCTGGATCCCCGAATTGTCATAATTTGAGCCAAAGCAGTTAAATCATCACTTGCTTTATAAAACGGATATCGTCCACTAAGCAAAGAAAGGAATATGACACCTGCAGACCACATGTCAATTGCTGCAACAGAAAAGAAACTTTAAAAATAAATTCCCCACTTATAGTTTTATCATCCTAAATCAGTGGTTCTTGTCCTTGATTGTGCAATAGCATCACCTTGGGAGCCTTCACAATCTCAGATGCCTAGACCCCAACCCTCAGGGATTCTCATCCAACAGTTCTGGAGTACAAGCATTAAAAAGTTCCTTAAGTGATTTCAATCTAAAGCCATGACTGAGAATCCTTAATCAAACATCTTTACTCAAAATATGTTATTCTTTCTTGAGCAACGTATTCATAAACTTAAACGAATATTTCATCATTAGAAAACATTAAGCAAATGCTTATAAAAGATCAAAAGAAACCCAAAAATGGCTACATGGGGAAAATCTTGGATGCTCCTCAAGAATGACGCCATGGTAGTGGAAGTGTTTTCGTTTTAGTGAAACGTACTGAACATTACAAGCTCTTCATTAACCAGATGCTAGCACTAAGTATTCCAAAAGAAATCTCCAGAATTCTGGACCAGCTCAGTTCCATGTGAAAAAGCTCCTTTTTATTTCTCTTAGAGGCATCTTTCTTAATTGTTGGAACACCTAGTATTACCAAATTATTTGCTCTCAATTTCACTGGCCATTGTATCACTTGCCTTAGTTCCCTTCATACTTCTGCCTGTTCCTTCAATGTTTTCTCAAAGTCTTAAGTGCTGAGGTTCCTGAGTCCCAATTTCTTTCCCTCTAAACTCTCCCTCAATGGTCCATCCACCTCATGGATTCAACTATCACCTCTATAAAAATGACACTCAACATTTATTTCCAGCCCAGTTCCATCCCTGAGCGTCATACTTAACTTTTACTTTGTTAGATCTATCTTCATGTTCCAAAAATATCTGAAACCATTTATGCCCCAAACCAAATCCTACCTTTACCTCTAAATCAGTTATTTCTCCTTTATTCTCCACTTCAGTTACTGGTACACATCCAAATCCCTCAAGCTAGGAATCTGGTGAACATCCCAGATGCTGTTTTCCTTCATTATCTCAAACCCAATTCCAGATCCAATTACCCACCAGGTTCTGTCTTTGCAATCCTTCTCTTATTTCATTCTTATTACCAATTTCCTTATTCATGCTTTCATCTCTTGCTTCAACCATTATAGGGAAACACTCTCCAAAATCTACTGTAGAATACAGTACTACCAACTCTTTTCATGGAATAACTTCCCAGCATCTACAGTATACAGTCTGAGCTGTTTAAGAGCATGATGACTTTGTCTATTTCTAAGTTTCTTATTTTAAAATTTTTATTTACTTATTTTAAATGAAAGGCAGAGACAGAGATTTTCCATCTATTGGTTCATTCCCCAAATGCTTTCAATAGTCAGGGATGGGCCAGACCTGGAGACTGGAACTCAATCTGGTTCTCCTACGTAGGTTGCCCAGATTCAAGTACTCAAGCCATCACCTGCTGCCTCCAGGGCAGGGAGGTGGAATCAGAAGCCAGGATTTGAACAGACCCTCTGATACGGGATTGTGTCCCAGGCGGCATCTTACCTGCTGTGCTAAATGCTCACCCTCAAGGTTTACTTCTAACAATTTGCATCCAAAGTCATACTGAATGTTCAGATTCCAGTATGATGAGACTATACTCTTTCTTGAGTTCCCTGGCTCATGCCTCAATGTTAAATCCACACCCCAACTAAAATTCATCTTGAAGGTCATCTCTTTCATGAACTTCCTTCCATATTCCTCTGGGTTACGATAGTCAGATGTAATTTTAGCACCATACTCAACAGGTTATAATTATTGTGTTGACCAGAGTGTGAACAGATGTTCTCATTTTTGCATCACTAGCAAGCAGACATACAATGAATAAATGCATTTCTTCAAAGCTTGTAATCCAAGCAAATAGCAGGACTCATCCATTCATTCAAAAGATGTTTCTTGGGTTCCAGCCCCATGATAACTTTTTAGATTTATAAAAGACACTTTTCTCTTTAAAAAGCTTCTAACTGCTATTACACTGTTTTCATAGTACAAAAAATGATTTTTGTCAAACACAATCATATCTACCAAACAGAAAATTTTTCAGGCATTCAGTGAATGAAGTGCTAAAGGTGACATAAACTACCAAACACAACTATTTCCTCTCACAAAGATAATGGCAACAAAATTCCTGGTAAAATCATCTTGTACATAGAAAAGCAATCTTTGGAAATAAACTGCAAAAATGAAAAGGAAGATAACACAAACATTAGAAACTTTTGTAAAGAAAAGCATTCCAAATACTGACAAAGTCTGTGGACTCAAAAGGCTTCCACAGCCTAGACAGCTGATGTCAAGAGCCTGGGGTGATCACTGACATCATACACAGGAGTGACAACAGGAGTCACTGTGCACTACCTCCCCATGTAAAACTAGTTCTCAAATAGTTTGTGTGTGTGTGCAAATTGCTGAAATCTTTACTTAGTACAGAGTTAGTCTTCTGTGTACAAAGTTAACTGAAAATGAATCTTAATGGAGAATGGAACTGGCAAGAGAAGAGGGAAGAGGAGGAGGGCTGGGAGTGTGGGTGGGAGGGCTGGTATGGTGGGAGGAATAACTATATTCCTAAAGTTGTACTTATGAAATTTGTATTTCTTAAAAAATAAAAATAAAAAAGCATTATCTCAAAAATGGGAATGCTGAACTGCTAGACTGCTTGCATAATTTAAGTAAGAGAAGCTCAATATTTGTCAAAACTAGACAAAGATCCTAAAATTTAACCAGGACAACCCATTTGAATTTTGTTCTGTATTTCTAGTGCAACCTACCTGTAGTTTGATTGGGGCATTTGGTCAAGACCTCAGGTGCTCTGAATCCTGGTGTACCTGCCCTAGGTGCAACTTGTTGACGCCTTATAATGAAGAAATAAGATTTCTCTAGTTATGTTGAAGTTGAACTACTTAAATTCAAAAAAATTACATTTATCAGATTAGTTCACAGAAATTTTGCCTTGGCATTTACATAAAGCTACTACAAAGCAAATGATAATCTAGTATGATGAACATTATAGATTTTGCTTCTACTGGTTTGTTCCACTTCTACTGGTTTCCTGGCTTCACTCCTTAAATGAGTTAGGGTAACTTCTAAGCAAACAAGACAGTAGACAATAAAATCCATTAGATAAAAACAGAATACGTAAAAATTAATTTCTGTTTGGAGTGATTAATCACTGATTATTTCTTCACTTATGTATCAGTTAATCAGGAAAGGCTTGATGAAAGTCAAATCTTAGAGGAAGGGAAAGAATTTATAATGCAATAAGCTGGAGGTGGGAGTAAGAAAGCAGCTTTACTATTTGGTTCTAGTTATTTTACATGGCAAGAATGAAGAGTGAAAACAGACAAAATTACATCAGCAAGCAAAATGTGCAATTCTAAACTTTCAAAAGCTTCTCTGCCTCCCCCTCAATTATTTGCACATAAGAGCAAATGTGTTTTCCAAAGAATATATGCATGTCAAATGAACAATATGACAACGGCATCAGTTGTTCTCCGAGGTACTGCTCTGCATCAGTGCCTGTATAGTTCCCCTCCCCTCACTAAATCAACTGCTCCCCACAATCAGTGCTCAATTTCTCATCTCGTCTGGCAGCATGCCGGTGATTTTATAGCACAAACACAATATATTACCTTGAAAGGCAAATACTGCACACTTTATCTGTTGCATAGCAGTCACAGGTCAGGTTAGTTGGACAAGAACTGGCAGTTTTCCTCATCACCCCACTGTTCATAACTTTTGTGGAAATAGTCTTCTTTTTTGTTGCTAACTTTCTTGACAATACATCCACACTCTTTGATGGCTTTATCAGCTGTAGAAGAAAAGTTATATTTTCTATTTTCATAACACTTAATATAATGTATTCCAATGCTAGTACAGCAAAAAAGTAATCACAAAAGCATTACTTTAAAACTGCTGAATGTGCTGTTGGATTGTATATAAACAGCTGTCCATTAAGATGTTTATGGTCTTTGGATTTTTCTGTTGAATAAACACATTTACTAATTAGTCCTAGTTTAGTAAATATTTGACTTATCCTTCATTAGAACATTTCTTGATATATTGCAAAAGTATACAGCAGTTATGTTCCAGTGTCTAACTCCATTTCAGAACTGTAAACTGCACAAATACATCGGCTAAAATTGGTTTTAATTTGTTGCTCAAGCTGTCCAGCTGTCATGGGGGTATCATACACCAATTTAAAATCATCTGACATTGATGACAATCTTGTTAACTTTACAAACACTATCAACTCTGCATCAACCACATTAGGTGCTGGGAGCTCACTAATGACAGACAAGGCCTTAACATTCTCAATGTTCCTCTGAGGAAAGGGTAACAGTAGTCATTTAACTAAAAATGATGAAAAATTCCACCAGAAAAGTTTAGAAAGAATTGAATAAAATAAAAATTGTAACTAGATGCTCAGAGCATTAATATGTGAAAGCCAAACCACTTAATTAAATGGTAATGTAATCATTACCTAAATGTCTTCAGTGTACAACTGACTGATCATTGCACTATCAAGCTACATTACTTACTTTCACTGGAGGGCTCTCATGTGAAATGGAGCTGTGTATATTGAAATTTCTTTCTCCAAAAACAGAGCGCTGGACAGAAAGGCCTACAGATCCCTCCTACAATACCAACAAAAACAAGGAAAATAAGGGTTATATCTGTAACACTTTCTGCCAGCTGTACTCTGCCATAGTTGTGAAAGAGTTAAGTGACATGAAACAAAAACAGCTGCATCCAAGTCATTCTCAGGCACCAAAACACTTCTGTGAAAGGAGAAAATAGTCTAGACAGAACTCTAAACACCCATACAACGTCATCATAGTTCACAAACATATATATATATACATAGAACTAAAAAAATTCAAAAATTACCTGCGTGAATGTTACATTTTGCTGTGCAGCTAAAATGGAGATAGACACTTCAGAATTTTTCCCCTATAACTAATACTTTCTTTTAAAAAGGGTAATTAACCCAAACTTTGTAACATGCAAGGGAAAATGACCTATTTTCTATTGTCATACAATTTTTGTAATACAGAATGACAAAAACATAAATCAAAAAGTAAGTTTCAGTTTTAAACAAGTCTCAGTGAAAATATAATCAAGCAAATATAAAGATGCTAAAAAATGGTTTTTTAATTACAAATACCATCTCAGTGTTATATCTCCCTTTGTTGGATGAAAGAATACATTTCTAAAACAATGCTACTACTTAAGAAATAAAACAGGTAGGACCTTTCCATCTTTTCCTTGTTTAATCTGAATTTGTGCATTTGTGCAGGGTCTTTTGATAGATGTTTTGGTGGGAGACCGCTGATCCAGTTCCTTAGGTGCTTGGCCACTCAATGAAATCTTGTTTCCCATGATTACATGAGATTTGTTCTGGGTGCAACTTTCCTGCTGCGTTTCAGATTGGACAAATTTGAGAAGCTCTATTTTTGTATCATGAGTTCCTTGGGCCAAACCGAAATCTACCAAGGCATACCTAAGAAACAAAATTAAGCATTTTTACTCCTTTTTAACAATTAAAGCTTTCAATACTCTCAACCACATGCATACAGAAACTACAATTCTTTTCAGGATCAATTAAGAATGAATAGTGTCCGGCTGGTGCCGCGGCTCACTTGGCTAATTCTCCGCCTGCGGCACCGGCACCCCGTGTTCTAGTTCCAGTTGGGGTGCTGGATTTTGTCCCGGCTGCTCCTCTTCCGTGCAGCTCTCTGGTGCAGCCCAGGAAGGCAGTGGAGATGGCTCAAGTACTTGGGCCCTGCACCTGGCTCCTGGCTTTGGATCGGCGCAGTGCACCGGCAGTAGCAACCATTTGGGGGGTGAATCAATGGAAAAAGGAAGACCTTTCTCTCTCTCTAATTCTGCCTGTCAAAAAAAAAAAAAAAAAAAAAAGAAAGAAAGAAAGAAAGAACAGTGTTCAAGAAAAAAAAATACATTTTACAAAGCAAGGATTTAACACCAAGGTAGAATTGAAAATTAAGAAATGATATAGGGGCTGGCGCTGTAGCATAGCAGGTAAAGCCACCGCCTGCAGTGCCGCCATCCCATATGGGCGCCTGTTCAAGTTCTGGCTGCTCCACTTCTGATTCAGCTCTCTCCTATGGCCTGGGAAAGCAGAAGATGGCCTAATTGCTGGGCCCCTGCAACCCTGTGGGAGGCCTGGAGGAAGCTCCTGGCTCTGGGTCAGATGAGCCCAGTTCCAGCTGTTGAGGCCATTTGGGGGTGAACCAGAGGATGGAAGACTTTTCTCTCTCCTTCTCTCTGCCTCTGTGTAACTTTGTCTTTCAAATAAATCTTAAAAAAAAAAAAAAAAAAGAAATTATATATTCCAGGAGCTGGCACTATGGCTTAGCAGGCTAAACTGCTAACTGCAATACTGGCATCTCCTACGGGTGCCCCAGTTAAAGTCCCAGCTGCTCCATTTTGTTCCAGCTCTTTTTTTTTTTTTTTTAAGATTTATTTATTTGAAAGAGTTACACAGAGAGAGGAAAGGCAGAGAGAGAGAGAGGTCTTCCATCCGATGGTTCACCCCCAACTGACCATATGGCCGGAGCTGTGCCATTCCGAAGCCAGGAGCTTTTCCAAGTCTCCCACATGGGTGCAGGGGCCCAAGGATATGGGCCATCTGCTGCTACTTTCTCAGGCCATAGCAGAGAGTTGGATTAGAAGTGAAGCAGCTAGGTCTCTAACCGGTGCCCATATGGGATGCCGGTGCTTCAGGCCAGGGCATTAACCCACTGCGCCACAGCGCCAGCCCCTCAAGCTCCCTAATATACCTAAGAAAAGCAGTAGAAGATGGTCCAAGTGTTTGGGTCCCGGGTCCCTGCCACCTGCATGGAAGACTCAGATGGACTTCTAGGATACTAGCTTCAGTCTTGCTCAGCTCTGACTATTGTGTCTATTTGGAGAACAAACCAGCAAATTGAAGATGTTTCTCTCTGTCTCTTCCTCTCTCGGCTCTTTCATATAAATAAAATAAATCTTAAAACAAAAAAGAGAAAAAGAAATGACACACTCCACAGTCAACTGCTTTTCTCTCTCTTTTCCAGTGGCCTATGTTAATGGGGCAATATAAATACAATGCTTTATTCTCTGATCGTGGCACAGATGGCATCACAGCAGGTAATTTCTAATAAAACAAGTTTAAAAGAGAAGTTGAAATAATGGTTTTAACATATGACTTAATTTTTAAAAACTAAAGGAGTGGGCATTTAGCACCGAAGTTAAGCTGCTGCTTGGGATATCTTTTGCATGCCCTATCAGAGTACTTGGTTTAAGTCTCAGCTCTGCTCTCCATTCCAGCTTCCTGCTAAAGTACACCGAGGTAGGCAGCAGGGGTATGGTTCTAGTACCCAGGTCCCTGTCACTCATGTGGGAGAACCAGATTAAGTTCTCAGCTCCTGGTTTTTTGGCCTGGCCCAGCCCCAGCTGTTATAAGCATTTGGAGGGTAAACTAGTGAATGGGAAACCTCTGTCTCCCTGTTTCTCTGCCTTTCAAATAAGTAAAAATAAAAAATTTACTCTATAGGGGTGAAATGGTCATTTTTCCATTCAATTATTCTGTATAGCTATTGTCTATAGTCACACTAAGCTCAGGTCTTTTTGCTTTTTACTTGTTAAACTTTTTTTTTTTTCCTTGTACTTGAAAGTCACAGTTACACAGAGAAGGAGAGGCAGAGAGAGAGAGGTCTTCCATCTGCTGGTTCACTCTCCAACTGACTGCAACAGCCGGAGCTGCGCCGATCCAAAGCCAGGATCCAGGAGCTTCTTCCAGGTCTCCTACATGGGTGCAAGGTCCCAAGGACTTGGGCCATCTTCTACTGCTTTCCTGGGCCTTAGCAGAGAGCTGGATTGGAAGCGGAGCAGCCAGGACTCGAACCGGCAGCAGGCGGCCCTACCCGCTATGCCACAGTGCCAGCACCTTGTTAAACTTCTTATTCAGTGAAGTATTAAACCTTTTTACTGTAATGTAAATTTAAAATATGTATCTCAAAAACTAAAAAAAAGAATAAAAGGGCAAAGAAAGGAGGGTGGAAAGGTGACAGGGGAAAAGAGAGGGAAAGGGAGAAGGAGGGAATATCACTATGTTCTTAGAATTCTATCTACACAGCACACTGAATCTGTTAAAAATAATTAAGAAAAAAAAATTTTTAAAAAGAAAAAGAAAAATCATGGCTATAAAATCCCAACAAACAAGTTACACTCTTAATCTTGTTACCATATTCAATATGATATACTATATAAACAGCAGCATTTAAGTTATTTTATTCCTCTATGTATATAATTAGCATAAAAAGTATACATAAAAATAGAGCTTTAATGTTTAAACAGGAAACTGGTTATTATGTGGTTTAATTCCTCATTTATTAGAAAAGAAAAATGAAGTCATGTGTAAATTCAAAGATTATAAGTTTCTTAACTAAGAGTTATTTACTCTAAACCACAGTTCCTCTAATGATATACACTGCTTTACTAATACAAAGTTATCTTCTCTGCATTTTCCTTTCCTAATCACAAAGAAAGAAACGATTTGGACGTGACTGCTGAAGTGTATGTCTAAGGGCTGGACCCTATCACACAAATTCATTGAAGTGAAAGTATTATCTAGGAACTCTTCATACTCACTTTTTCAGGCGTCTATTATATAAAAAATTGCTGGGCTTAACATCACGGTGAACAATACCAAACTGGTGAATGCGTTTCAAAGCTCTGAACAGATTAAACATGTATTCCCGTACTTCTTGAAAGGAAAGAGAATTCAAAATGTCCTAAAATAAAGTTATAAATAGGGTCATAAGATAGTTTTCAATTAAATATTTAGCTAATAAAAATTCAAGAAATATTAAAACTTACCAAAAAAGACTCATGTTCTAGGTATGGCATAGCAATAACAACATGATCATTTTTCCTAAAGCAATATTTAACTCCCATGACGTTGTCTTGCCCCCTAGTGGAAAAAAGTTCAGTGAGCTTTAGAGGAAAGATCAAACTGAATCATTACAGCTTAATCTTTTTTTAAAAAAATATAACTTTAACAATGCATGCATGCAGTATAAAACTGACTTAAATCATCACAAGATAGTATAACATTTAACTCACTTGGATAAGAAAGCAAGCATTCTTTTAAAATAAAAATTGTTATCAGCTATGAGGTCACTATAATAATTCAAATATGAGGTAATTAGAAGTGGCGAAAAAAGAAGGAAAAGATAAACAAGAATGAATTGAGATTTGGTAGCAGATAAGATGGTAAGAATAGTACGTTCATTCCAGGTAACATTAATTGAACACTTACTACACAACTAGCTCTGATCTAAGTACTTCGTATCTACCACAACAAATTCACTTACTCTCCAAAGAAACCCTACGAGGAAGGTGCTACTATTTCTTTCCATGTTCACAGATGAAGAAACAGGCACAGAGAGGTTAAAGAACTTGTCCAAGGTCATTAAACTAGTAAGTCTCGGAGCCACGACTTAAAAAAAAAAAAAAAAAAAAAAAAAAAAAAACTTTTAAAATTATTTAGAGAGGCACAGGAGAGAGAGATACAGACAGAGGGAGAGCTCGTTCACCTCCCAGATGCCTACAAGGGCTGGGGCTGTGTCAGGCTGGGACTCAGTCTAGGCCTCGCATATAGGTGGCAGGGACCCAAGCACTTGAACCATCACCTGCTGCCTCCCAGGGTGCACTTTAGCAAGAAGCTACAATTGGCAATGGAGATGGACTCAAACCCACGCACTCCAACATCGGAGGCAAACATCTCAACCAGCACCTTAGTCACTAGGCCAAAACTTGCCCCTTGAGTTACAAGTTGAATCCTGTTAGTTTATTCCTAACCAATGTTCTTAATCACAATGTTTCTTAACGGGTAAGGAAAATGGAATAATGTTGATTTCCATGATTTTGATACTGACTGTAATAAGTAGATGCCAAAAAAATTAAGTAAAACAAGCAAACAAACAACACCAACAATTCATCATTTTAAAAGAAAAATTTAGATATGGGACTAAATATTTTAAATTTTTTAAAGATGTATTTATTTATTTGAAAGGCAGAGTTATATATAGAGAGAGACATCTTCCATCTGCTGGTTCACTCCCCAGATGGCAGTGATGGCCAGGGCTGGGCCAGACAGAAGCCAGGAGCCAGGAACTTCATCTTGGCTTCCCACATGGGTGGCAGGAGTCTAAACACTTGGGCCATCTTCTACTGTTTTTCCCAGGCCATCAGCAGGGAGTTGTATTGGAAGTGGAGCAGCCAGGATATGAATTGGTGCCCGTTCGGGATGCTGGCACTACAGGTGATGGCTTTACCAGCTATGCCAATACCCGCCCCAATCTTTTTTTCTTAATATTTTATTTATTTCTTTGAAAGACAAAGTTAGAGAGAAAAGGAGAGACAGAGATCTTCCATTTGCTGGTTCATTCCCCAGATAGCCACATGGCCAAGGCTGGGCCAGGTTAAAGCCAGGAGCAAGGAGATTTTTCTGGGTCTCCCACATGGGTGGCAGAGGCCCAAGCACTGGGGCCACCTTTTACTGCTTTCCCAGGCCATCAGCAGGGAGCCAGATTGGAAGTGCAAATGGGCACCCATATAGGATGCCAGCACTGCAGGCGGCAGCTTAATTGGCTACATCACAATGCTGGCCCCCAGGACTAAATCTTAACTGGGAAGTCAAGCGAGAAAACTTACAAAGAAGCAATATCCAAAAGCTGTGAACATAAACAGAGAAGAGAAAATGAGTTTTGGAAAAAGTCTCATGGTAAAAAGTAAAAATAAGGAAGGATAACAAAGTAAGGAGTTGGAAAGGAGCCCCCAAAATGGAGGTCAGAGGATAAGGACTGAGTAAAGGCTTTTGGAGTGACAGGGAAACTAGTAATTTTTCTAAAAGCAATTAAATGGAAAGAAAGAAGCAAAATAGGAGTTAAGGAAAGCAACCAGGATAGTGTTCAAAGCAGAGCACAAAGACAATTTGCCAACTGCATTGCAAGACCAGAGGAAGACGTTTTTAGCATGCACATTTCTGAAATGCAGAGAAAGGAAAAAGGGGTAGAGAGACACCAAGTACAGAGAAGGGTGAATCAAAGAAACAGGCTCATTCTTTTATTGATTTAATAAGAAATTAGTGGGCACTATTATTTGGAGACACTATGTTAGACATGGGGAATGCAATGATAAGTAAAATTAATACAATTTCTGTCCTCAGAGAACTTAACTATCTAGTAGAACAATGGGCAACAAACAAGATGATAAATAATGGACTACAGTACGGGGCTTAGAAAAAGCCTAAAGTTCCTACATACACACACACACACACACACACACATATATCAATATAGGAGAATCAAATTTAATCCAAGGCATCTTTGAAACAATGTCACTCTTGCCTACAGCAGAAATAAGAGATAACAGCATTTGAAGACCAGAGAGTTCTTCTTGCATGGACAAAGAGTTTGGGAATGAGTGGCCTTAAAGAAAGTAAGCTCTTAAGATAAATTGGAGGAACTAAAGAAACCGGAGCACAGGGAAGAGTCGGGAAGACCGGCATGATAAAGGAATGACTTCTTTTCCCTTAAACTATATTAGGAAACCACAGAAAAATTTTAGGTGGCAGAACTCACATTGTCTAAATTATGTTACAGAATATAAAGCTCACTCTGACGACTGTATGAAGATAGGATAAGGGGGCACAAAAGACACAGGCAAGAGTAGTAGTCTAGCCTTGGATTAAGGTAGTGAGGCAGCAGGTGATGGGTCAAGTAGCTGGGTCCCTGTCATCCATCTGTGAGATCTATACTGAGTTCCAGGCTGCTGGCTTGGCCTGGCCCATCCATGGCTGTTACAGGCACTTGACGAGTGAACCAGTGAGTGGAAGATATTTCTCTGCCTTTCAAATAAATAGTATTTAGGAAAAAATATTTAGAAAAGTCAAAAAATAGTATTTAGTATTTAAAAAATAGTATTTTCTTAAAAAAATTTTTGCTTTTTTGGCACATTAGGTTTGAGGTATTTATCAAGCATCCATTTGGAAATATCTGCAGTTAAAAGACCTTAGACTAGACACATCCTTTAGGAAATCATTACCATAAGTCATATGGAAATGCAGAATAGTATCTGAGGAAGAGTAAAAGAGAGCAAAGAAATAATGGAGCAACTGGACGAGAGAGGAAAGTTCAGAAGCCACTAGATATTAGATTGCGTCCATATGTTGATAGAAATGATTTATCAGAGAGGTAATTCTGTTATTCTCATCAAAATATGAGATGAGTCCATCCAAAGTTAGGTAGATGTGAAATACCAGATTACCACATTAAAAAAAATATAAACCATGGATACCAAAGTTTATGATTTGGCAGGAATATTAACTAAGTGGTGAAAGAACAGGAAGCCAAACTGAGCTCAAAGGAAATCCACTCTAAAAGAATATAAACTTAATTAATCTTTGCAAGGTTGAAAAAAGTGCTAGTAAATCACAAACACCTAACTAAAAAAATAAGCTTGATTCATGTACAATCTCATCAGCCCTATTCATCTACTTTAAAATATTGCAAGTCACATGGTCAGTACAATTAAAATGTCTTTAAATTGCCTACCCAGCCACTGTTAGACACTGAAGTTCAGCAGCGATTCTTATAGGATGACTTGTTGGAATTAAGTGTTTCAGAGCAATTTTTTCCTCAGGTCCCACTTGTAACTGTGCTGTGGCCAAATAAACAGAGCTGAAAGTGCCTATAAAAACAATTTATTAGGTTTTTCAGTATTTGGTTTTAAGATGTTAATGAAAAAATGCTAAAATATACCAAAGAAATTGTAATGGTATTAGATTAAAACAGGCGTGTTCATTTTACTGTAAATATCAGTTACATTTTCATTCTTCCCAGGAGGAAAAAAAGAAAATCTATTACCATAATTAGTAATATAATCATGGTCATAATATTTAAAAAGCAGTATATTTTTCAATTTAAAAATAATGAAAATCAAAATTGCTCAAGGAAAAGGGAAAAGAACTTACACAGATAAGAAAGTTTACCCCCAAATTACCTTCTCCAATTTTGTCCTTAATCTTAAACACATTGCCAAGTTGTGGAACAGCTTCATAAAGCTTCTCAATATCCTTTTTAACACCTATCAAGGAAACAAAAATTTATGGTTACAATCAAGGAGAGTTTTTTTATAACTTAAATTAAAAAAACTCAAAGAGATAAACTTTAAGATATGAGTATTACAAATGAAAAGTTTTAATAAATCTCAAAATTATAACTAAAACTCTATAAAGTTGTTATAATTTATACTTTTTTCTTAATTTATTTATTTGAAAAACAGAGTTACATAGAGAAAAGGAGAGACAGAGAGGGCGAGAGCAAGAGAGAGCGAGCGAGCAAGAGAGCGCTTCTATCTGCTGGTTCACTCCCCAGTTGGTTACATTAGCCAGGGCTAGACCAGGCTGACGCCAGAAACAAGGAGCTTCATCTGAGTCTCCCATGTGAGTGGCAGAAGTGTAAGGACTTGGGCCATCTTTCTACTGCTTTCTCAGACTCATTAGCAGGAAGCTATATCAGAAGTGGAGCAACCAGGACATGAACCGGGGCCTATATGGGATACTAGTGTCACAGGTGGAGGCTTAACCTGGTATACCACAATCCCAGCCCATACATATTTCTTGAAGTAACAAAAATGACAGTCCCAGAACTAAATACACCAAATTTCTACTACACTGAATTTATATGAATATACACTGTTATTACATAAAATACAGCACAATGAAGAACGTAAATTAAAATAACTGAACAATCTGTGCTGTGATCACCAGAAGGCATGGCAGGATGCAATACCATGTTCTTGAAAACTCTCCCCCAAGGATAAAAAAAAATATTACAGGCTTGGAAATGTCTTATGTACTGAATTCAGAGGTCTACTGAAGTTCATGTAAACTGCTACTTTTAAATCAGTATCAGCTCTTTACAAAAATATACATAGTTAAAACAATGGGAGGTAATAATATATCTAAAGGCCCAAGATTTTTATTACCATATTTAGGCCAAGCTATTTTAAGTTATAATATGCCAGGGCCAGCACTGTGTCTCACTTGGTTAATCCTCCACCTGCAGTGCTGGCATCCCATATGGGTGCCGGGTTCTAGTCCCGGTTGCTCCTCTTCCAGTCCAGCTCTCTGCTGTGGCCTGGGAAGGTAGTGGAGGATGGCCCAAGTGCTTGGGCCCCTGCACCCACATGGAGACCAGGAGGAAGCACCTGGCTCCCGGCTTCGGATCGGCACAGTGCGCCAGTTGTAGTGGCCATGTGGGGGGTGAACCTGCGGAAGGAAGACCTTTCTCTCTGTCTCTCTCTAACTCTGCCTGTCAAATTAAAAAAAAAAAAGTTATAATATGCCACAAAGTATAACAGACAAGACATTTTCAAAGCACTCTTACATGCATTATCTTTTCAGTTGTTCAATTTCTGTGATTTAGCAGAACAGGAATTATTATCCTGATTTTTCAGATTAAGAAACCATTTCTCGGGGAGTTAAATCATTTACCCAATTTCACAGAAGTACTGCTGCTGCCTACAGACTCATTCATTTAATACACTTTTGAAAAACGCTCATCAATGGACATATTTAAAAAAATGAACAAAAGTGGTACGCCACTGTTCTCTAGGAGCTCAGTCTAGTAAAGACAGCCATTATCACCCTTAATGCAATGGTAATGGTAATAGAATGCAATGATAACTGTAATAGAAGAACCTATATTTGACTAAATAGAAGGGTGGGGGCAGAGAACAAACACTTCTGAAAGTACCAGAAGTTTTCAGGTCAGAGTTAAGCTGTGTTCTGCAGTATTCACCAAGTAGCAAAAGTGGAAGACAGTTTAGGAAGGAGCTACGTTATGTATGTAAAGACACAGAAATGGAAAAAGAAATACATGATTAGGGAATGGAGGAGGGCAAGGAGAGAATGAAATACAACACAGCTGGGGAAGGGAAGGGCAGAGAATACAAACAAAAGCCACTGGAAACTTTTAAATAGAGGTTGGGATTAAAGGGGAGGAGAAATTATTTTGAGCTAGAGACTAAATAATAGGCCAAAAAGACATGGTCCAATGTCATTTCTTCTGTATTTACCCATCTATGGAAATGGGAAGAAGTGAAATTACCCCAACCTTTCCATGTCATATTTCACAGGTATACTGGACAAAGACTTTCATGGATTTCAACACAAGAGGCAATGTAACACAGCAATTACGTGCATCAGTTAGGAGTGGGTAGAGTGGGGTTGGGGGGTGTTAGAATTCAGGCTCCAGTATTTATTAGCCAGCATGACCCTCCTTGTGCACACGGCTTCTCTGAACCTTAGTTTCTCCATCTACAAAAAGGAGTAATAATGGTGCCAATGCCACTGCAATACTTTAAGGATTAAATACCATAAGTACAGATGCCTCTTGATGTACACTGAGGTTATGTCCTGATGAGTCCACTGTGAACTGAAAGTATCTTACACTGAAAATGCATTTAATACATCTAACCTACCAAACATCACAGCTTATCAACAAAGTACATTGTAAAGTGAAGGTGGGGAACCTTTTTCTGCCATGGACCACTTGTATATTTACAACATCATTTGGGAGCCATACAAAATCATTAACTTACAAATTAGCCTGCTATAGATTTATAGAATTTCAAGTTCCGCCTGTAGCTGCCTTGGCAGGGCTAGACCAAATGATTTTGCAGGCAGCTTGTGGGCTGGACATTCCCCACACATCCTATACAGTATCAGCTGTTTATTTGTGTGGCCTCCTGGCAACTGGGAGCTGCAGCTTGATGCACTGCATAGCATCACAAGAGAGTATCATATTGCCTATCACTAGCCTGGAAAAAGATCAAAATTCAAACTACAGTTTCTACTGAACACATATCATTTTCACACTAACATAAAGCCAAAAATTATAAAGCTGGAAAATTTTAAGTTGAAGCTTCGTATGCCTGGGACTATCTATGTGTTAAAGCTTTTTACACAACTGGCACACAGTATATATTAAATAAATGACAGTGACAGTTCATACTGTTGGAGCTATGGGCTAGCTCAAGTGTCAGTCTCCTCTGATATCCTATTTAAATTAGCTTTCCTTCCATTCCTTCCATTACCCTGTTCACTGTTATTCCACTGTTATTTATTTACTGTCTGTCTCCTCCTATTAGAACACAAGCTCCAGCCATACAGATTCCCTTTCTATATAGTTCACCATAGTATTCTCAGCTCCTAGTTGGAACAGTGCCTGACACGTTTGTTGAATAAATGAATCACTGATATCATTATGGGCATTGAGAGCTGTAAAAAGAAAGTTTAGAAATCACTACAGAATGAAGCCAAAGACAGTTATTAGTTACCTTACTTACCAACTACAATAGTACTTTACTCTGGAAGCCAAAACAACTTTCTAACAGTCACAGTTACCATAGTTAATTACAATCTTTCCTAATGAGTATCAATTCCAGTCAGCTTCAAATTCCATAGCATCAAAGGAAAAGTACCATAAATAGGTATTAAAATAGTATGTTCTATTTGATATCCCATTTCTTTGGTTCTAAGACAATTATACAAGCCCTGGAATTGGGATGCATTTTATAACTGTCAGCATCAAAACTGTGAATAGGTGTCAGTGACTTGAAGAAAATCAGAGCATTCACTTAACCCTTAAGTTTATTTTGGTGCAAAAAAATTCTGAGCGATAAGAAAACATGGTGACATACTCTAACTGGAAGCATTTCTGATGTGAACATAAAATAATGGTGATTTTCGGGGGTTTAAAAATAACAACACTTCAAGAAGTTTTATTTATTCACTTGAAAGGCAGAGAGACAGGAGAGATCATTCATGTGCTGGTTCTATCCCCAAATGCCCCAACAGCTGAGGCTGTGCCACACTGAAGCCAGGAGTCTGGAACCCCATCTGGGTCACCCACATGGGTGGCAGGGGCTCAGGGACCTGAACCATCATCTGCTACCTCCCAGGGGCATGAGCAGGAAACTGGATTGGAAGTGAACAGCCAGGACTCAATCCCGGGTACGCTGATAGGGGATACTAGGGTCCCCAATACCACCATGCCTGCCCCATGAGGAAATGTTGTAGCACTGTTTGTAGTGTTTATTATTAAATGTATCCAAGTGTTTATATGCATATTTATGTGATTAATAATACTGAAAGCTTTCTATTGATAACAGTCTTGCTGTCCAAGAGTTTCATGTTGCTATTTGTTAGTTACAATTAAACAGAATTAAAAATTGTTTTCCTCAGTTGTATTAACTACATGAGACAGTACAGGAATATTTTCATTATCAGGGAAACTTCTATTGGACAGCATTGATATACAGAGGAAACTTGGAATCTAAAGATCTAGATTCAACTCCTGTCATAAACAGCACGAGACTTTGGTTTCTTCATTTATACAACAAAGGTACTGGATCAGATGAACTTTACCTTCCAAGTACAATATAGTCGATGTTCTTCTATGAGTTCAACACTTTGGAACTTCCTTTTGCATAAGCATGAGTTTGCAGTTATTAGTAGAGATATTGGTTAACTGGTAGAAATCATAAGAAGCAAATATACGTAATAAGAAAATTCTATAAACGGGGCTGGTGCACTGGCATAGTGGGGAAAGCCGCTGCCTGCGGTGCTGGCATCCCACATGGGCGCCGGTTTGGGACCTGGCTGCTCCTCTTCCGATCCAGTTCTCTACTATGGCCTGGGAAAGCAGAAGATGGCTCAAGACCTTGGGCCCCTGCA
Organism: Oryctolagus cuniculus; assembly: GCF_051225735.1. Lineage (NCBI taxonomy): Eukaryota > Metazoa > Chordata > Mammalia > Lagomorpha > Leporidae > Oryctolagus > Oryctolagus cuniculus. The sequence continues at coordinate 79,773,244 of NC_142873.1, forward strand.
CCTGCATGGGAGACCTGGAAGAAGTTCCTGGCTCCTGGCTTTGGATCGGCACAGCTCTGGCCGTTGCGGCCATCTGGGGAGTGAATCATCGGATGGAAGACCTCTCTTTCTCTCTCTCTCTCTGTAACTCTGCCTTTCAAATAAATAAATCTTTAAAAAAAAAAAAAGAAAGAAAGAAAAGAAAAGAAAATGTTATAATGCACAAACCATACAAGTAAACATGTAAACTTAATGTGCTTGCACACTGCTACTCAGATACTATATACTTCTTTACAAACTCAAAAATTTTCATATTAAGGTTACCTGTCACCATGGAAAGCTGTGACATGATTAAACAATAAAATTTCCTGGCAACAAAGACAATGCAATATTCCTCAGATTCTGAAGTGCAAGGTCAGAGTAAAAAGAAAAGGGTTTTCATATCAAAAGGTGGAAAATCTTAAAGACAGAGACAAATGAATACAGACTTTGAGGATTGAGAGAAGACCCTGAAAAGTCTGATGTGCTAAAACAACAACAACAACAACAAAACTATATAAATGCCCATACCATAGTCACAAAAATCTAGGCTTCTGCTCTGAAATTTTAAGTAAATGCTGTTTTCTGCTATGTAATACATCCAAGTTGGGTTTATTATACCAACAACTTCCTTAGCTACACCCCCTGCTTACATTTGCAATAAAGCAGCCACAATTATTCTATTAAAGCTAAGTCACTATATATATAGTCATATATTTTGCTCAAGCCCTCTAATGGTTTCCCATCTGACTCCATATAAAAGTCACTTCACATCACTGACTTTACTCTCATCACTTTCTCTTTCTAGCCACGCATCAGATCTTCCATCTTTTGGTTTACTCCCCAAATGGCCACAACAGCTAGGGCTGGGCCACACCGAAGCCTAGTGCCACAAGTGCCAGCTGAACCCACTGCACCACAACTTTGGTCCCTCCTGCCTCCTGGCTATTCTTGAATGCTGAGCACACTCCTATCTCACAGCCTTTGTACTTTCTGCTTCCTTGTCATGACATCCCATACTCCCTATCAGAGCGCTGGTTGGAGTCCCGCTGCTCCATGTCTGATCCAACTTTAGGCTAAAGAATCTGGGAAAACAGTAGATGATGGCCTAAGCATCTGGGCCCAAATTTGGGCCACCCATAAGGGAGACTTGGATGTAATTCTAGACTCCTGGGTTTGGCCTGGCCCAGTCCAGCCTTTGCAGCCATTTGGGGAGTAAACCAGTGGATCAAAGATGTGTCACTCTACTTTTCAAAAAAAAAAAAAAAAAATCTTAAAAAGTTAAATGATTCAATGATTAAAATAATTAAAAAATTCAAAAAATTTGTGTCAAAGTGGAATTAAAAGATAATGTGCATGTCTCATGAACTTTCTGAAGATTTCTCATATAATTTAACCCCAACTGCGATACTCTTGAAAGTGAAAGGAAGTGCTAATAATTACATTATAATAGTAAGTATAAACCAGATTTTTTCCAGAAAATCCAAGATGGTAGCTATAATACATTTTAGAAGCAAAAGTTAAGGGCATCCATACAATATACAGTACAAAGGATACACTCAGTATACAAGTATAAATATATAAATAATATATATGTAATATGCATTACTATTACATATATTTATAAATATACTCATATATAAGTAATATATATGTATATATTGTTTATAAGTAGTTTATGCTTATTTTTTCATTGAAAAGATTTTTCTCAGTATGCTTGGCATATTGCAGATACATATGGGGGGAAAAGCTCGCTGAAACAAGAATAAATATTTGACCTAATACTATGCCAGGTACTTTGTGCACTGCAGCATTTTTCTTAATAGAAAAAAATGCAAACTGATGTAGAGGGCCAACAAGACAAGTCAAATAAATTATAACATACTAGGTAATGGAACTTAAGTTGTAGAGTACTTACAAGAAATGTTTGAAGATATGTTTAGCAAAAAATGGATTAGAAACAAATTGATACCAATTTCAATTTAATTTTTTTATCTCCATATGGATACACAATACAAAACAAAATGTTAACACTGGCAATATTTAAACAGTTGGATAATATTTCCTTATTTTGGCTTGCTATACTTCCTAATTTTCTTCAATAAAAGTATATATAATTTGAAAAATTTGAAAAATGTGACAAGTATCCCAAATCAAAGGGCTAAGCTAATCATCTATTACACTAAGAATTTAACTTTATATCCTTGTATTAAATTAGTCATTCAAATATTTTCAAACATTTACTATATTCGACATTGCTAGCTACCAAGAATGCAAAGATATATATATATATAGATAGATAGATAAAAATTCCACTATCCAATAAAAAACATGACTTCAGTAAGGAGTAAAGTTAATGAGGTCCAGGCACATCACTGTCTCTTGATCTAATTGAGAAAGCCAGTCAGAGTAGATCATGAGACAGTGATGTGCCTGGACCTCATCAACTTTACTCCTTACTGAAGTTACGCCTTTCATATAACCTTAGCTTTTACTAAGGGTCATTTTTAAAAAGAACCACATGAATGACATTTTGGCATGTTTTATAAATTATCATTGGTACTATTTATAATGTCCCATGTGTTATGTAAAAGCTACAAAACTTGGCCATCGCTCTCTAACGCCAGCGCCGCCTCTCGCTCGCCGAGCTCCAGCCGAAGGAGGAGGGGGGTAAGTAAGGAGGTCTTTATACCATGGCTCATACAAAGCAGACTACCGCAAATCGACTGGTGGTAAAGCACCCAGGAAGCAACTGGCTACAAAAGCCGCTCGCAAGAGTGCGCCCTCTACTGGAGGGGTGAAGAAACCTCATCGTTACAGGCCCGGTACTGTGGCACTTCGTGAAATCAGACGTTATCAGAAGTCCACTGAGCTTCTTATTCGCAAACTCCCCTTCCAGCGTCTGGTGCGAGAAATCGCTCAGGACTTCAAAACAGACCTGCGCTTCCAGAGCGCAGCTATTGGTGCTTTGCAGGAGGCAAGTGAGGCCTATCTGGTTGGCCTTTTTGAAGACACCAACCTGTGTGCTATCCATGCCAAACGTGTAACAATTATGCCAAAAAAACATCCAGCTAGCACGCCGCATACGTGGAGAACGTGCTTAAGAATCCACTATGACGGGAAACATTTCATTCTCAAAAAAATTTTTTTTCTCTTCTTCCTGTTATTGGTAGTTCTGAACGTTAGATATTTTTTCCCATGGGGTCAAAAGGTACCTAAGTATATGACTGCGAGTGGAAAATAGGGGACAGAAATCAGGTATTGGCAGTTTTTCCATTTTCATTTGTGTGTGGATTTTTAATATAAGTGCGGGGACGTAAAGCATTAATGCAAGTCAAAATGTTTCAGTGAACAAGTTTCAGTAGTTCAACTTTATAACAATTATAAATAAACCTGTTAAATTTTTCTGGACAAAAAAAAAGCTACAAAACTTTTGATATTTGGAATAAAATTCACTCCATTCTTTATTTCCTAACAGATTTTCAGAATAGCCTGAGTTGGATTCTCCTGAACATAATGCTAAAACAAGTCAGATTTGTCCACACATTCTACTTAATTAAAGGGAACTTAAGAAAACACAGAATGTTAAACAACACATTATTGTATTACTAGATTGGATTTTGTATCCAATGACTGATAAGGAAGGAACAGGGACCACATTCATGAAAGCCATGTATTTTAAGATTATTTCAGTAGGAGTGTACAAGATGAACTGGAGGATGAACAGAAGTCAAAGCCAACAGTTTAAGCAGGGAACTTCATTATACTTTAGGAACAAAGTGTAAAAATGAATTAATGTGCTAGAAATGGGAGTGGTGAGATGCAATGCCATACATATTAAACAGAAGGAAGACAAAGCTGGGTGACTAGATAGGTGAGTAAATACAAGGCATAAAATGAAGACAACACTGAGTTTTAACTGTAGATATGGGGGTAACAGTGACTCTCATGACCAAATACAGGGAGACCTAGAAGGGTACCCATTTTGATACCAAAGAAGAGTTTAGTTTTTAGGCAGAAAGAAGAGTATCCAATATATTTTTCAAGGCTGGGGTTACAATCTATTTTGTAGTGTGTAAACTATGTATGTATCATGAATAAAAGGTAAAAGTTAACATCTTTTGGACAAGCACTGAATTCACTTAAGATCAAGATGGAAAAGGTTTTAGACACCTTTATGAGAAAAAGAATAGAACTAGACACTCCACTATTTAACAAATATTTGTTAAATGCCCACCATGTACCATATACAGTGCTGGAGCAGGAATGAAAGTATAGATTTTAGTGTACAAAACACAGTGCTGTTGGAGCCTCTCCTCAAGGTCTTTGGTATGGTCAAACAACACTTCATGAAGTTCAATGACATGTACTGCTTTGTTACTGTTATATATATATTTATATATTTTTTGTTATATTTATTTTTGCCACTGAATTCTGCTTTGGAATTCTTCCGTGACGATCCCTTCAGTGTTGATTTCCAACCAAGCTTAATGCAATATGACGAGAGACTGGCCAACAGGTGTAGAAGAGAAATTCTCATCCGGGCATCAACAGGCTTCTGACGTCTTACTCAAGTTAGCAGTATTTAGTATTAGTTAGACTGTATAATGGCATGGTTGGACCCCAAACCTGCTCAAATGCAATCTAATTCTAGATATCTTATGAAACTTTTGCTGATTGGTAAAATGCTCCTAAATCAACATACAACTCACTTTAAAGAGTCAATGTGATTTTTTCCAAAAGCAACAGAAAATACAGAATGGCTGCCCGCACATTTTGGGAACTGTATGTCATTGGAATTACACATACCTGGCAGTTTAAAATTCTGCTCACGTTTTTTTAACGAGCCATCAGCCTGAAGCCGGTCACAGGAGGAAGAAAAGGCCATTGGCTCCTCCATCTGAATCTCCAATGTCGCCTCCATCACCAAACAAGTGGGATGCCAAGGTGCCGGCTAGGGGGTCATGGCCGCAGGGAGAGCACTGGAGAGGGTGAAGAAATCACTCACTGAAGCAAGCACTCGAAGGGGCAGGCACTTCAAAACGCGCCCTAAGTCCAAATCCCCAAAAAACCAACCGTGACCATCCCTAGGGTCCCCGTCCAGAAACGCCAGCAGGGGTCGGGAGGCAGCGTTTCCAGTCGGGGGAGCCCGAGCAGCCGCGGGCCCGGGCAGCGGGCAGCGGGGCCGTGGGGGAGGGGGCGTGCGTGAGCCGCGGGACGGTTTGTCCCGAGCAAGACAACGGAGGGAGACATCGTTTGACCCCTGAAAGGGAGCGCCCGGACACTCGTTCAGGGAGCCACGCAAGCTGGTGGAGAACAGAGGAGATAGTAGCCGCGAGCGCCGGACGGAGGAAGGGAAGGGGCAATGAATGGCTTCCTTAGCGGGCGCCGGCGGAGGGCCGCGAGCGCCGGGCGAAGACCCCCCCACCCCCACCCGACGCGAGACCGAACGGGATGCTTAGTGCGCAGGCGCGCGACTTTCCCGCCGCAGGTCGGAGGGCTCCGCCGGGGAGCAGCACTGCGACAAAACCGAAGGCACGGCCCGGAATTCGTTTCTAATCCCTCACAATCCCGCGCCATGGAACAAACAGTCGGAAACTCACGGTTTAAGGGAGTTCGACTTCTAGGGCTCCCAGGTGGCTGGGTCACCGCCTCCAAGAGCTCCCAACCTAGCGAGCTGGCCAAACGCGCCTGCGCGACACTTCCCGCCTCGCTGCTTCTGCCGGCGCACGCGCGCTCTACAACTCTCGGCGCCGTGGACCGGCTGCAGCGCGCTTGCGCACGAGTCAAGCGGCGGCCTCTGCATCGCGGCGCCTGAGAAAGCGGTTACGCCAGGATAACCCTTTACTAAACTACAGAGTGAACCGTAGGCCAAGGGCCCAGCCTTATTTTCAGGAAAGAATGTACTTCAGAAAAAGAAAAACCTCAAGATCCGGCATTCTGACATATCCGTGTATACTGTGGCCATTTATGACATTAGGCACTCCAGGGATAAAAAGTACATTCTTTTGACTCCTTTTTTTACTTCATTTTTTTTGAGTACCCTACTTTTCTTAAAAACAAACGGAAAATGTAATTAGATTCTTTACAACTGAATCAGTAGAAATAAGCACAGTGGCACTCAGCAGTTCAGAGTATATTGACTCTTTGGCCTTAAGGTGCGACAGATTTTGAGGGGCTGGAATTACAATGGGACCAAGACAGACCACCATCCCTTTATGAAGCTAAATTCCCATGTGGTGGCCACAACAAACGAAGGAGTAAATGAACACTGTTCTTGCATATTTGATTAGGTCTCCAATGGAAAAATGTGATAGTCGCCAGGAAAGTGGTACCTTGATGTGATGGTCAGGGAAGGTCCCCTCAGAAACAGACCCAGAAGAGGTAGGGCAGATGGAAGAGGAAGTCCAGAGATAGGGATGTGCTTGGTATTGCCTGAGGGGAGACAAAGGGCAGGGCAGAGGAAGAAGCAGAGAGAAAGTGAAGATAATCAAAGATGAAGACAGAGAGTTGTTAGTTAGAAACTAGACTACATGTGGCTTTGAAAAATGCCAAGAAATTTGGCCTTTATTCCCAATACACTGGGAATCCATTAGAAAGTTTTAAAGCAAGGGAGTGATACAAACTGATTTATGCCTATTATGAGGAGAGCAAATTGTAGAGGAGCAAGAGTGGAAGCAGAGAAAATTGGAGGCTACTTCAAGTTTAAATTATTTGTTTTGTTTGAAAGGCAGAGAGAGAGAGAGAGAGAGACACAGATCTTCATCTCCTGGTTCATCACCCAAATGCTCATGACAGCAGTTAATGGGCCAGGGCAAAGCTAGGAACCCTGAACTCAATTCAGGTCTTCTCTGTGGGAGGTACGTAGTAAATGTGCCAAGTACTTGAGCCATCACCTGCTGCCTCCCAGGGTGAGCATTGGCAGAAAGCTGGAATTAGATTTGTAGCTGGAACTTGAACCCAACTACTCCAATATGGAGTATAAGTGTTCCAAACTGCGTTTTAACCACTGTGCCAAGTGCCTGTCTTCTGCATAGTTAAGAAGACAGTAATGGTGGTTTGTACCAGAAAGATGGTAGAAGAAATAGAGGAAAGAAGACATTAGGATCTGGTGACTGGCTGTGGAGGATAAGGAAAAGAGCAGCATCAACAGAAGTGGATCAACAGTGGGTCTGGGGTTTTGGTGAGCACAGGTATGGATGATGGTGCCATATAGAAGGAAAAGCTGTAAAACAGGTGGGAGGTGGGAGGAGTAAACGGAGAATTCCAGTATGGATGCTGGGAAGTAGGAAAACAGACCTTGACATGTGGGAGATGGCCTGGAATACCAGCTTAGTTTAATATTGCCATGAGCTGGCCTGGCAGTCACAATAGGAATTGGTGTTGTTTAGTCAAACTAACAATTTTGCAGAATGTCAATGTCAGACAAGGCCACTCTGTGACAATGATAGATCAAGACAAAACTAAAATCATTGTAATCATGTATGAATACAGAAAAAAGTATAAACATTGTTCAAGCCACAAAAATGACCAAACATCCCCTTTTCTGAGCTAATACGAGTGACTGCTGCTTTTTTAAATCAGTGACAATCTTAGTTTTAGTCTAGTCTTCCTTTCTTCTAGATAAAACATTAAAATATCCAAGTATAGAATTACCCTTGCTTCCTTACAGTTTCTAATCCACAGCCAAGACCATCCTCTTTGATCCCTCTAAGACAAGCCCAAATTCTATCACAAGTCCTTCCTTTTTTTTTTTTTTTTAGATTTATTTATTTATTTGAGAGGTAGAGTTATAGACAGTGAGAGGAGAGACAGAGAGAGAGGTCTTCCATCCACTGGTTCACTCTCCAATTGGCTGCAATGGCTGGAGATGAGCCGATCTGAAGCCAGGAGCCTGGGGCTTCTTCTGGGTCTCCCATGAGGATGCAGGGACCAAGCGGTTGGGCCATCTTCCACTGCTTTTCCAGGCCACAGCAGAGAGTTGGATCAGAAGTGGAGCTGAGGCCAGCGCTGTGGCATAGCAGGTAAAGCCTCTGCCTGCAGTGCCAGGATCCCATGTGGGTACTGCTTCAAGTCCCGGCTGCTCTACTTCTGATCCAGCTCTCTGCTATAGCCTGGGAAAGCAGTAGGAGATTTCCCAAGCACTTAGGCCCTTGCATCCGCATGGGAGACCCAGAAGAAGTTCCTGGCTCCTGGCTTCAGATCGGCTCATCTCCAGCCGTTGCGGCCAATTGGAGAGTGAATCAGCGGATGGAAGACCTCTCTCTCTCTCTCTGCCTCTCCTTATCTCTCTGTGTAACTCTGACTTTCAAGCAAATAAATAAATCTTAAAAAAAAAAAAAAAAAAAAAAGGAAGTGGAGCTACCAGGACTAGAACCGGCACCCATATGAGATGCCAGCACCACAGGTGGAGGTGGAGGATTAACCTACTGCACTACAGTGCCAGCCCCACAAGTCCTTCCTAACACTTTATGATATATACCATGGTTCCCTATAGTGTGTGCTCTCTCTGAATCAAGTAATAAACCCAACTTGTTGGGGCCGGTGCTGTGGCGCAGTGGGTTAACGCCCTGGCCTGAAGCGCTGGCATCCCATATGGGTGCCGTTTCTAGTACTGGCTACTCCACCTCCTGTCCAGCTCTGCTATGGCCCGGGAAAGCAGTAGAAGATGGCCCAAGTCCTTGAGCCCCTGTACCCATGTGGGAGACCCAGAAGAAGCTCCTGGCTCCTGGCTTCGGATCAGTGCAGCTCCGGCCATTGTGTCCATTTGAGGATTGAACCATCGATGGAAGACCTCTCTCTCTCTCTCTCTCTCTCTGCCTCTCCTCTCTCTCTGTAACTGTCTTTCAAATAAATAAATATTTAAAAAAAATAAAAAAATTTCAAAAAAACCCCAACTTGTTCAGCTACAAATACATTCCTGGTCATCTTTGGAAAGCATTACCCATTACATACACAAGTGATAATGTCAAATTACCAGATGAATATATTGGTCTGGAATATATTTGGCAATTATAGATGTTTATAGATGGAACTTAAAGTCTTGGCCTGCATTACATTATTTAAGCAAAGATTATATATAGATAGAGTACTGGGCTATGATAACTTCAAGTATCTCCAAATTCAGCAGAGGAGGAAGAAGAGATAGCAAGAGACTGAGAAGAAATAGCTCATGAGGTTAAAAGGTGACATCATAGATGTCAAGCAAAGAAGGTTTTACAGTTGGAAGGTCATGGACAACTATAGCAAAAGCTGCACAGAGAGTAGAGAGAACACAGAATTGACCAGAGGCAGTCATGAGAGCTTTTGCAGGAACAATTTTAGAGTAGTAAGGCAGAATGATTGTATTGAAGAACTCAGTTAAGAACACAGATATGAAGTGGAGACAACTCATGAGGTTTCTTTGTTTGGTTGATTTTTTTTCTTTGGGGTGGGGTGAGGGACAAAGAAACAGGATGGTGGCTAGAGGGCGTAGGTAGAGCAAGGGAAGTTTTTTGTGGTTCGTGTTGTTGTTTTGGCAGATAAATGCTTATATGAGTATGGGAATGATGTGCCTGAGAAATTATTGATATTGGAGACAAAGGGAATACTTCCAGGGATGAAATTATTGAAGAGTTGAAAGAACGGATCCAAAGCATGAGGAGGTGGATGGGCCTTTAAAAAAGAACCCCGATTCCCATCCTTTTAAGAAGTGAGAAAGACAAAAAATAAATTAAGAGGCAAGTGGTTTGTGTATGGGTCGGAAGACAAGGTAGTTTGCCTGATCACATCAATGTTCTTAGTAAAATGTGAGATGAGATCTTTGGCAGAGAGGGAGCCAGAAATCTAACGTAGGTATTCTGATATGGGATGTGGGAATCCCAACCAGCATTTTAATTTACATTAGGTCAAATGCCTGCCCCCAAAAATCTGTTTTGTTATGAAAAGGTCATATTTTCCTGACTCCATAACCTAGTCTCAGGCAGGGGTATACCAGTTATATTACCTAAAATACTTTCTTGTCAGTTGGTAAGGAATATCCCCTCCTTTGGATTCTATGGCTCTTTCTAGCACTTCATGCATGCCTGCATTTCAATACACAGGCATAAGGAAGAAATACAAAACCACCCCAGATCTACTGACTCCAATTCTACAGTACAGTGGGATTCCCAGTTGATTCATGCACACATTAAAATCTCAAAAGCCCTGTTTGAAAGCACAGGTTCTCAATCACTCCTGCACATTAGAATCACCTGAGAAGTTGTTAAACTTGTAATCCCAGGATGCCACTCCAGATCAATTACATCAGAATTTTAGGGTTTGGAACCCAAGCATCAGAATCTTTTAAAGGTCTTCCATCTGATTTTAATGTGTAACCAAGGGTGAGAACCATTGATTTAGAAATAGGTCACATCAATCTATAAGGCCTGTTGTTAGAAACCTTGCCAAAGTTATTTCCAGGGATGGTGTTATGCCACCTTTGATGCCAGCATTCCTTATGGGTGCCACTTCATGTCCTAGCTGCTCTACTCCTGATCCATCTCCCTGCTAGTGACCTGCAAAAAGCAGCAGAGGATGGCCCAAGTGTTTGGACCCTTTTCACCCACATGGGAGGCTCCTGGCTTAAGCCTAGCCCAGTGCTGGCCATTGCCATCATCTGGGGAGTGAACCAGTTAATGGATGATGTCGCTCGCTCTCTCTTTCTCTCTTTGTAACCTTTCAAAACAAATAAATAAATCTTTTTTAAAAAAGTTATTTCCACCTTTTAATCATATAATTTTTATAGTCTTTAACTTCTTTTTGGTATACTTCATATTAAGTGCACAGTTAATACTTCTTTGAATGACTGCATCTTGTGTCTTGAATTGTTTTTAAGCTTTATACTAACGATGTAACCTGGACAAGTCACTGAATATCTTTGATGTTCTCTATATTTCACAAATGTAAAATGGACAAAATGTTTGCTTTTTTTTTTTTAATAGGGATTAACGTAGATAAGGTGACATAAAGCTTATAAAGTCCTTAGCTAAATAGGCCTGACACTGTTAGCTCATTTAATTTATAGCAGATATGTTCTCTCTTTCCCCATGATCCTATCACAGTACCTTGGGCACATTGCTGTGCACACAATAGGGACTTAACAAATGGCTATAGAATTAATGAAGAATGAGAATTTAATTTTTTTTTAAAATTTATTTACGTATCTGAAAGAGTGACAGAGAAGGAGACAGAGATTTCCCATATTCTGGTTCTCTCCCCAAATGCCCAAAACAGTCAGAGCTGGGCCAGAGTAAAGCCAGGAGCCTGGAACTCAGTCCAGGTCTCCTACATGGTGGCAGGAACCCAAGCATATGGGTCATTTCCCATGCTTCTCAGGCACATTATCAGGAAGCTAGACAGAAAGCAGAGGAGCCAGGACTCAAACCAGCCCTCCAATGTAGGATGCAGGCAGTCCGAGTGGCAGCTTAACCTGCTATGCCAAAATGCCTGCCCTGAATTTAGGTTTTAAGTGGTTGACTGCAGTTATATCTTCACTAAGATTGGAGGTGATTCACTGCTGAATTAATAATTGTTATTTAAGGATGTTGAAGGGGCCGGCGCTGTGGCGCAGCAGGTTAAAGCCTTATGAGGATTTGGTTCTGTCTATACCAGGGGCCCACCCAGGTAGAGAACAGCTAATCATTCCCCTAATTTTCTCTCCTCTTTAATGGACATGGCATTAAAACTAGAATTAAAAGTCTCTACTCATCTACTGTTGTGCGAACCAACCAGGCAAGTTCAATTTCCAACTCAGTTGTTCAAAAATTACAGTTTATCAATTCATCTGAATCAAATTTAATTCAACTCTGAGCTACCATTCTATTGAGATGTAAGGAAATTCACTCTCTGCAACTGCCTCCAGCATTTTCCAGGATCATGAAAAGGTCCAGGGAGGTGTCTTATGCAGCACTTGTTACTGATGAAATACCCATTCTCCAGCCCTGGTCCCTAATTCTGGAAAAACAGGGATGGGCACCTTCCTAGGCCTAAGGAGTCAGTTTTCCTCTAAGCAACTCCTGGTCATTTGCCACTAAAGTCTTCCAGATCCCCCCTCCAGTGGACAGAGCCTACTGACCTCTGTCCTTATACTGTTTCAAGGATCCCTATGTCCTCTCTCATTTCCTTTTTTCCTTTCCCAATACAACATTTAGAATAATCTAAGATTAAAAGAGCATAGGTGTTTTTTTTACTTGTTATTTCTCTTTTCTTTCACTTTTCCTTTTCTTACTCAATTTCTTTTTCATTCCCTATCTCTTACCTTGGAAGATGGATTCAAAACTATTATTTTACATAGTCATTGTTTTTTCTCTGCTATAGGAGAGTACTTCAAGAATTCATAGAAAATGGATTAAAAGCTAAGTTCAAGGGTAGGCATTTAGCCAAGTGGTTAAGATCCCTGTGCCCCACATCAGAATGTGTGGGTTCAATTCCCAGCTCCAGCTCTTAACTCCAGCTTCCAGCCAATGCAGACTCTAGGAGGCAGCAGATGATGGCTCAAGTAATTGAGTTCCTGATACCCACATGGGATCCCTGGATTGCATTCCTGGCTCCAGAATTTAGCCCAGCACAGTCCTGGCTATTATGGGCACTTGGGGAGGGAACCAGCAGGTGGTAGCACTCTTTCTAGACTAAACACGGACCCTTACCTCTACTATTGAGCTATAATGAATAGCTGAAGCATTTCTTAGAAACTTCCCAAAGATGGGCCACCCAGGGTAAAAATTCAGCAAACATATAGCTTTTGAATATGAACATAAAATTTCCATTCAGGCAATAGGTAACTGAAAAAAAATCCCCAGATTATAATATGAAGCATTAGCCATTCATCATACACATAGGACAGAAAACTTTGGTTCTGGGGCTGGTACTGTGGCTCAGCAGATTAAAATGCTGCCTGCAGTGCAGAAATCCCATAAGGGTGCTGGTTTGAGTCCCAGCTGCTCCACTTCCAATCCAGCTCCCTGCTAATGCACCTGGGAAGGCAGAAGAAGATGGCACAAGTCCTTGGGTCCCTGCCACCCTCATGGGAGGCCTGGCAGAAGCTGCTGGCTCCTATCTTAGGCCTGGCCCAACACCTCACCCTACCACAATTATGGCCATTTGTGGAGTGAACCAGCATATGGAAGATCTTCCTTTTTCTCTCTACCTCACTCCCCTCTCTCTGTAACTTTGCCTTTCAAATAAGTAAATAAATCTTTTTTTAAAAGATCACTTTGATTCTTAAATAATTTCTTAATTTTGAAATAAATTTTAATCATAAAATCCTAGATGCTGGGAGTCAATTTTGAAACTGCAGTGGAATACCAAGGAAATTTGAAATTCACAAAATTTCAATGCTTGATTTATCAATTAGTGATGAGAAAAGGAAAGATAACCGTCTGGCAGTATTGTTACACATAACAAATGATGCTTGAAGCTTCTGACAGAGTTCATAGATATCTACCACTTTTAATTTATATATTCATTCAGTAGATGCCTCTCACACTTGCTGCACCTAGAAATACAATAGGTACCAGTAATATGGAGATGGATAAAAGGCATTCTCCTCTCTCTAGTCACTTGATGTCTATCTGGGCTTTGAAGTGGATTTCATGTTTGTTCCTCCTTCCGAAGTCTGCACTGAACATCTCTGTTGGGCAGCCTCATCATCTGGATAGGCTGACTCCTAGGATGCACACTTCCATAGCAATCTACACTTTGCTTTTATTTGTAAGATGATCTACTTGTTAATGTCAGTCTTTCTCACTGGAAATATGATTGCTATTAGGGTAGGGAAGAGGGCCATCCCCTGTATGCTTTTTAAAATTGGTTGACTGTGGGCAAGTTACCTAACATCTCTGGGATTCACTTGCCTCATTTCAACAGTGGTAATTCGAAAAGTAGCTACCTCATAGAGTTGTTGCTTAGGTCAATTAATTAATAATGTCTACTGTTTAGATTGGAAGAGTGCCTGGCACGTTGTGAACTCTTTGTTAGTATTAACCACAATGACAAGGATGATAATGAAACTCCCTAGAGCAATACTTGATACATATTAACTAGTCAGGAAATATTTATGAGATGTTGAATTTGTTGGATGTATGAATAAAATGGAATAACTGCACAAAAGAGGGAGTGCTGAACTCTTAGAGAATTTTTTCTATGGAAATTGAAGTCCAAGGAGAGTTTTAAAAAATCAATAGTTCAACAGGGAAATAGGGGAAGGAAAAGACACTCTCTTAGGCATTGTGGCAGAAATGGAACAGACAGATGTGTCCAGGAAGCTATGATTTGTTTGGCATTACATCAGCACATATAGGAGAGAAAGATTAGTAGGAGTCAAGCTAGAGAATAAACAGGGGCTGCATCATGAAAGTTCTCGCGTGCTGTTCTCAAAGTGAGCACTATAAAGCTCTAAGCTCTTGAAGCAGGTAAGGAAACCAAATGGTGGGAAAGAAAAAAAATAGGCTTGAGTTTTGTTGTGGTCACTTTGGGGAGATTGTAAGAAGCAAACTACTCTGTAAGAGGAAGAGGCGACAAACTGGGTGAGCTAGTTGATAGATAACTGCTTAGTGAGAGAGCAATATCAAGCAAGCCAGTGAGTAAGAAAGGACATGAAGTTATCTGAATTAGTCTGTTTCAGAAGAACTTCAGTTTTTTCGAGTCTTTTCCTCTGTGAGATCTTACACTGCCCACAGGCTGTTTCTATTTTCTGTTTATTTGAGAGATGGTGAAAGGGCAGGAAATAGCCAGTTTGTTGATGTATGACATCAAGGTTTATAAGACAGCAATAGTAGCGATCATATGCTCATCATTGCTAATTTGATCACAAAGATGTTGTTTCTAGTGATAACCAAATGCCATTGCCTTTTCTAGAGAAAGCAGTTGAAGTAATAATAACCAGATGAGAGATTCTAATGAGTGGATCAAAGGAATAAATTTGTCCTTTCTGTGTTGTAGCTTTTTTTTTTTTTTTTTTTTTTTTTTTAGATTTCTCTATTTATTTGAAAGTCAGAGCTGCAGACAGAGAGGGAGAAAGAGAGGGAGAGAGGGAGAGAGAGGGAGAGAGAGAGAGATCATCCATCCCACTGGTTCACTTCCCAGATGGCTGCAAACGGCAAGGTCTGAGCCAGGCCAAAGCCAGGAGCCACAAGCTTCATCCAGGTCTCCCACATGGGTGGCAGTTACCCAAGCACTTTGGCCAGCTTCCGCTGCTTTTTCCAGGCCATTAGCAGGGAGCTGGATCAGAAGTGGAGCAGCCCGGACACAAACCAGCACTCATATGGGATACTGGCGTTGCAGGCAGCAGCTATACCCACTATGCTACAACACTGGCTCCAACATTACTTTCTTTGTGGCCTACTGCGCCTCTAACAGGCCTGTTAGTTTTTAAGAATCTGGCAAATAGTTGAGAGTGAACTGAGATAAGCTGTTCTGCCTCCAACCCCTTCCTCAGGGTCCAGCTGGACTTGAAGCAGGTAACTAATATCTAAACCTAGTCTTACATTAGAATATTGAGGGAAATGGACACTTACATTTAAAAGAACACAGTACTGGCATTGAGGGACGTAAATTCTAGGGATCATACTGGAGGACTTATCTTTCACTCAGGGGTCCTGAACAAGAGTTAGGAAAGTTCGATGGTGGTGCTGTAAGGGAAGATCTCCACAGTTCCCTCTCCATCTCACTTGAGGTGTATTTGAATTCTTGGTACAATGAGAGGCATTGTCATAGGCACTGTGTTGCAGGCTGTAGTGAGATCTTTATGCATGTTGTCTTGTTAATTCTTTAATTTTTTGGACCTGTTTAATAGATCAGGAAAATGAGTGTAAGAAAAGACCAAGTAAATTGCTGATGACAACAAGCAAGGAAGTGGCATAGCTGGAATTTAAATATAGGGTCCTTTGATGACAATGGTCTTGATTTATTTTAGACCTCAGCTATATTTTTTCTATTTTTAAAAAATGTTTTCTATTTTTATCTACAAAAAAGTAGAGATTGAGGGAGAGAGAAAGAGGGAGAGAGACAGAGCCAGAGAGAGAGAGAGAGAGAGGAAAGAGAGAGAGAGAAAGAGAGAGAGAGAGAGATCTTCCATTAACAGGGTCACTCTGCAAACGCCCACAACAGACAGGGCTGGGTCAGACTGAAGCCAGGAGCTAGGAACTTGATCCCATGTGAGTGGCAGGGGCCCAAGCACCTGAGGCATCATTTGCTGCCTCCTAGGATGCATTAGCAGGAAGCTGGATCAGAAATGCAGTAGTTGGACTGGAACCAGGCGCCTTGGTATAGGATGTGGATATCCCAAGTGATGGCTTAACCCACTGTGCCGCAATGTCCAACATTATTTTTTTTTTATCAGAGAAAGATACACATATTATAAAAATGTCCCATAATAACTATTTTTAATTGCATGCTTCAGTGATAGCTACATTCCTATTTTGGGCACCCATCAACTCCTTCCAGAACTCTTCATCTTGTAAAACTGAAACACTGTACCCATTAAACAATAACTCCTCTATCTTCCTTTCCCTCAGTCTGAGGAAATCACCATTATATTTTCTGTTATTATGAATTTGACTACTCTAAATATCTCATATAGGTGGAATCATATAAATTTGTTCTTTTGTGACAAATTTGAGTCTTTAGCTTATTTCACTTAGTATAATGGCCTCCAGTTTCACCCATGTTGTAGCAAATACCAGAATTTCCATCTTTTCAAGCCTGTATAATAACCTATTATATGTATATGTCACACCTTTTTTATCCATTTGTCCATCAGTAGACACTTGGGTTGCTAACATTTTAGCTGTTGTGAATAGTGCTCCTATGAACATGATTGTATAAATATCTCTTCAAATTCTTTTAGGTTTTTTGGTTATATTCTCAGAAGTGAAATTGCTAGACCATGTGACAATTCTATTTTTGATTTGTTGAAGAATCATCATACTGTTTTCCACAGCAGCTGTACCATTTTACATTCTAGCAACTGCACAAGAATTCCAATTTCTCCACATCCTTGATGCATTTATTATTTCCTGATTTTTAAATTTTATTTACTTAAGATACAGAGAAAGAGAAACACAGACAGACAAAGAAGAGCTCCTGTCTTCTGGCCCATTATCCTGCTGCCCACAATGGCTTGGGCTGTGCAGGAGCTGAAGCTGGGAGCTGGGACCTCCAGCAAGGCCTCCCATGTAGGTGGCAAGAACCCAATACCTTGAGTCATCAGTGCTGTCTCCAAAGATATACGTTGGCAGGAAGCCAGAATCAGGAGCCAGGACCAGGAATTGAACCCAAGTACTTAGATATGGGATGTGGGTGTCTTAACCTCTAGGCTATTTTGTGTTGCTTTTGATAGTAGTCATCCTATGGATGTGGGGTGGTATCTCATTGTGGTTTTGATCTGCATTTCCCTAATGATTAATTATGGTAAGCATCTTTTCAGTGCATATTGGCCATTTAAATATTTTCTTTAGAGAAATGTCTTTTTTTTAAGATTTATTTTATTTTATTTGAAAGAGTTACAGAGAGAGGTAGAGACAGAGAGAGTCTTCCATCCGCTGGTTCACTCCCCAACTGGCCACAATGGCTGGAGCTGCGCCGATCTGAAGCCAGGAGCCAGGAGTTTCTTCCGGGTCTCCCATGAGGGTGCAGGGATTCAAGGACTTGGGCCATCTTCTACTGCTATCCCCCATAGCAGAGAGCTGGATCGGAAGAGGAGCAGCCAGGACTAGATCCGGTGTCCATATGGGATGCCGGTGCTTCAGGCCAGGGCGTTAACCTGCTGTGCCACAGCGCTGGCCCCGAGAAATGTCCTTTCTTTTCTTTTTTTTTAAATTTTTTTTGACAGGCAGAGTTAGACAATGAAAGAGAGAGACAGAGAGAGAGTTATAGACAGTGAGAGAGAGAGACAGAGAGAAAGGTCTTCCTTCTGTTGGTTCACTCCCCTAATGGCCGCTACGGCTGGTGCTGTGCCAATCTGAAGCCAGGAGCCAGGTGCTTCTCCTGGTCTCCCATGCAGGTACAGGGGCTCAAGCACTTGGGCCATCCTCCACTGCCCTCCTGGGCCACAGCAGAGAGCTGGACTGGAAGAGGAGCAACAGGGACAGAATCCGGCGCCCCGACCGGGACTAGAACCCAGGGTGCCGGCGCTGCAGGTGGAGGATTAGCCAAGTGAGCCACTGCACCGGCTAAGAAATGTCTTTTCAAGTCTTTTGCAAATTCTTTCCATTGGTTTGTTTAATTTTTTATTACTGATTTTTAGTAATTTTTTATGTATTTGGGATACTAATTTCTTATCTGATACACAGTTTGTTAGTATTTTCTCCCATTGGGCAGAATATCTTTTTATTCTTTTGATAGTATCTTCTGATGTGCAGACAGTTTTAGTTTTGATGGTATCAAATTCAAGAAATTACTGCCAAATCCAACACCAAGAAAATTTTTCTCTTTGTTTTCTTCTAATAGATTTATAATTTTAAGTCTTCTATTTAGGACTTTGATCCATTTTGAGTTAACTTTTGTACATGGTGTTAGGTAAGGGATTAACTTCTTTCTTTTGTGTTTGGAGATCCAGTTTTCCTAGAAAACTTCAACTATACTTTTTTAGAATTTTTTTTTAAGATTTATTTATTTATTTATTTGAAAGTCAGAGTTACACACAGAGAGAAGGAGAGGCAGAGAGAGGTCTTCCATCTGCTGGTTCACTCTCCAACTGGCCACAACGGACGGAGCTGTGCTGATCTGAAGCCAGGAGTCAGGAGCTTCCTCCAGGTCTCCCACATATGTGCAGGGGCCCAAGGACCTGGGCCATCTTCTACTGCTTTCCAAGGCCATAGCAGAGAGCTGGATCGGAAGTGGAGCATCCAGGACTTGAACCAGCGTTCATATGGGATGCTGGCACTGCAGCTTATACCGCATACCCACTATACCACAGTGCTGGCCCCAAAAGTTATTTTCAACATAGCTAGCAAATAAACTTGTCAGGTTCAGATAAGTTTGCATGCACAAATAATTGCATGCTCTGTTACTGGAAAATGGATACTGATTTTTGTTGTCATGTTTTCCAGCATTGTTGAAAGACATATAAATGTCTCAAGATTAGGTTAAAAGAAAAACTTTTAAAAGGAACCCAAGTTCTTTAGTACAACAAATATCTATCTTTTGCCTTGTTTGTCTGCTAACTATCCTTTTTTATGGTACCTGTGGGTAGTTGTAAGCCAGGTTCAAAAATTAAAAACATGAAGAATGGGAAGTTGTGTAAGGAATTTCTGGGAATCTGCCAAAGGAGAAAAAATATTTATAGGATGAAATAAATATGTTGCACTTGAAAGTGACTGCAGCATACAAAGCAATAAACAACATATTTTTCCTTAAAACATACTGATTTCAAGCACCCTGGAAAAACTCATTATTATTACTAAAGTTTAGGGACACTTGCAGGGCCAAATTCATATTTTAAAAATGTAAAGGCAAGCTTTTGAAATCTGAGATTTCTCTGCATTCACAGGGCTCTAGTGTAAGTAAAGTACTATTAGGACAGGGAGGTTAAGGAGCAACTGCTGTGATATGTCAAGTTTCATCTCCAGGGACTGGAACTTGCTAGCATCTGGTACCACTCTGAAACAAGCTGACAATTTCACTTCACCCACTAATGGGAAATACTCACTGTACTGAAGCCATAGTGGTTTGACTGTCAGTTGTCTACTATCTTTAAAGGAGATGATTAAAGGTTTTGAAAAATCCCTAGAAATTCCAAGATCAAGGCCCTATTACTGGTAAAGAAACATACTCAAGAGAATACTTGAAAAATGATACCTCAGTGGTATATAAAAATTTTCATATCCCTGTGTTTTTAGGCTCCAGAATAAGACTGCAAGTAGTCAGCTTTCGAAAACTTAAAGATGTGGATGTCCATTATTTGAGATAATTTATTAATACCCAGTTTTACATAGCAATGTTAATTGGGGTTTAGTGCTAGTGGTTTTTTAGGTTTTAAATATTTAAATTTTATTCTGAAGAAGAATTTTACAGTTAAATTGCAAATCCTTGCCCCTCCTAAAAAACTAGAATAGAATTTAAAATGGGGAGAAGGCACAATTTACTCTGAAACTTTCAACATAGAGATAAACTTGATGGTGGAGCAACACAGGAGTCTGAGAAGTACAGACCAACAGCCCTGTCCATCCCACCACCTACTTGTGTACACTCTGCAAGCTAAGAATGGATTTTACACTTTTTAAATGTTGGGGAAAAATTGGAAGAATATTTTGTGATTCATGAAAATCAATTTTTGTTATCCATAAAATAACTTTATGGGACATAGCCATGCTCATTTGTTTACAAATTGCTTATTGCTGCTTTCATCCCACAGGAGCAGAATTAAGTAGTTGACATAAAAATGTGTAACTATCAAAATAAAAAATATTAGGACCAGTGTTAAATTGCTACAATGTTGGCATCCCATATGAGTGCTGGTTTGAGTCTCAGCTGTTCCACTTGCAATTTAGTTCCTTGCTAATGCACCTGGAAAGGCAGTGGAAGATGGCCCAAATACTTGGGCCCCTGCCACCTACCTGGGAGCCCCAAATGGAGTTCCAGGCTCCTGGCTTCGTCCTGGCCCAGTCCCGTTACAGCCATTTGGGGAATGAACTAGCAATAGTTCTCTCTCTCTGTCTCCCTCCCTCCCTCTCTCTGTCTCTCTCGCTCTCTCTCTGTCTCTCTCTCTCTCTCTCTCTGTGTGTGTGTGTGTGTGTGTCTTTCTCTAACTCTGCCTTCCAAATAAATAAATAAACCTTAACAAAAATTAATAAATAAAAATTACTGACTATGTAGTTCCTTTTGGAACAGGGTTGTCAGCTCCTGGACTATCAGAGTTGCAGCTTGCAGGTCGCAATTTTTCAGTTGCCTGGACATACAGATTAATAAAACTGTCACTAAAGAGTGGAGAAGAACATTTAATTATACCTCATATCAATTACTCAATATGGAGAAAGAAGGCACAATATTTACTTTAGTTAGTTACAACAGTTAAAAATTGTGACTGTGCATCCTCATAGTATCTTCATTTTTTTTCTTTCTTTTTTTTTAAAGATTTATTTATTTATTCAAAAGTCAGAGCCACACAAAAAGAGAAGGAGAGGCAGAGAGAGAGAGAGGTCCTCTATCCGCTGGCCCACTCCCCAGCTGGTCGAAACAGCCAGAGCTGCACTGATCCGAAGCCAGGAGCCAGGAGCCTCCCCTGGGTCTCCCACATGGGTGCAGGAGCTCAAGGACCTGGGCCATCTTCCACTGCTTTCCCAGGAAACAGCAGAGAGCTGGATAGGAAGTGGAGCAGCCGGGACTCTAACTGGCGGCCACCCGGGACTCGGCACTGCAGGTGGCAGCCCCACCTGCTATGCCATGGCGCTGGCCCTGGTATCTTCATTTTCTTGACAAGATGACCTCCATTTATCCTCTCCATGTGACAAAATATCCTTTTCTCATGACCTTCAGCAAGGCAGAGAATGAGGAAATATGGTAGAAATCCATACGCTGAAGTCTGTTAGCAGCCTGACTGTGAATAGACAGTGACTTTAGAGTTTATTTTTAGTGCCTCTGTTTGAAATGAAAGTGAAGATCCACCAAATTTTCTTTGCTGCTGCTTGTAGCTGGAATTAGGTGGTGGTAAAACCAATAAAATGGCTTCCATAGCTTTTAATAGCAATGATTCTAATCCTTCTTTCAGTTCAAATCCTATGTTGTTACTCACATAATTGAATGCATTTTTCTCTCCCTAGTCACATTAAACGGATAGAGTAGCACCTCTATCTTAAAATTTGGAGCTCCAAATTATGTTACTTCTTTAGAAAACTGGAAGCTCCTATGAGGATTATAAAATGAGGGTTATGGGACTGGCATTTGGTCTAGCAGTTAAGACAGGCACATTCCATATCAGAGTATCTGGATTCAAGTCTTGGATCCACTCCCAATTCCAGATCCCTGGTAATATGCATCCTGGTAGGCAGTAGGTGATGGCTCAAGTAGTTGGGTCTGTGCAAGCCTTATGGGAGACCCAGACAGTATTCTTGTCTCCCAGGTTTGGCCTGGCCCAGCCCTGGCTATGGTAGGTATTTGGGGTATTCCTCTCTGCCTATCAAAACAGAAGCAAAAAATTAAGGTTATATCTTCACAACCTAGAAACACTCCCTTGTGGTTATCCCTCAAAAAGCATAACCACAATCTCGGAGAATGTGTTACAGGGTGTCAAACCACGCTCCGTTGTTGCGGACATTGAGGCATGTGGGGACAGGAACTGAAAGAACACCGCACAGCTGTAGGCAGATGGCTCATTCTTTATTCAGGTAGCAGCAGCAACAGCAGCATAGGTGACTGTAACACAGCAGCAGCATCCCACAAGGGCTGGCTCCTTTTGTACAGGGTTTACATGTAGTGGTCATTAGCCAAGAAGTTAGCCAGCAGAAAATCTATCAGCCTTATGGGGCCTGCTGACCAGAAGAAAATGCATCAGTGGGACCTGCCCAGTTGCCATGGAGGCATAGGTAAAAAGGCATAGCAGCATGCAATCTTAATACTAGTACTCAAGCCATTTGCCTCAGTTTTTTTAGAGTTCCAACATTCCACCCATTAAGCAGATTGATTTCTTTGGGCCCATGTAGCAGCTCGTTGGACCTGCACACCACACAGCATTATAGGGAACAACAACAAACTACCAGTGTGCAGGATATCAAGGTGAGGGCAACCAAAATCTGTCACCAAGTGGAGGACACATGGTTCCTCCATCCCTTGAGGGGACATGGGATGAAGCTAGCACAGCTTTTATCTCAGTATCCACTTCCGTGAGGGCCTGTGTGATGTTACATTGATTGTCAGGTGTAAAGGCACTGCATTCTACATGCAGAGTAGCACAAGTCCCCTCTTGGGCTGTGGTTAGGGCCATGTGGTTTTGGAGAACTACCTTCCCCAGCTGTGTTGTCTCATTCATCAACAAGGCTAAAGCCTGGCATGTTTGATTCAAAGACTTGGCGGAAACAGTACCACCACCAGGTAAAACCACCAAGGCAGTACCAACTACGGAATATGATATTCCAATTGTGGGGCATCTCAGGCAGAGATTTAGAATTGTACCAGAGATATAGGGCTACCCCCAAGGGCATCTACAGTACTGTTAGCTGGGAAGAGGTGCAGCCAGTTGTACTGTCCACAAACCCAAAGGTGCCCAGGAGGGAGCATATCCATGGGTTTAGTGTTGGTGTTTCCCCCCATGCCACCAATAATTGGGCTTTGTAACTTTAGTAGTGTTTTCACATGTTTCCTGTTAGTAAAAGAGTTGCAAAATAAAGAGGAGGCAGTGTATGAATTTATAGCCAGACCGAATTTATTCAGAGAAAATAAATTTGTAGAGGTGGGTGACCAACTGCCTGCATGTGCATTGATGGAACACGTGGCAGAAGGCCCCGATCCCAGGGGCTGGGCCTTTTTATATTTTAGGAGGGTTAGGGATGAGGGTGAGGTAGGTGGCAGCGGGTGGAGGGGAATTTCAGGAACTGGTCTTTCAAGTGTTCCAGCAACTGGACTTTCAGGTGGCCGTGGGGGATGGAGTATGAAGGCAATAGAGTATGAGACCCAAATGAGATTCAAGGGCAAGGAATACATTCCAATGTTTATCTTTTGGGCAATGAGCAAGAATGGCTGAGGCTTATGTCTTTGTTCCATCGTTTCCTATGGGGTCCATCCTGTGGTATGATTTTCAGTGGACCATTGCTGTTTTATACACATGTAAATTCTCTGCCTAAGCTCTGTCTGTTCCCTGAACAACCATCCCCACCCATTTCATATGGCATATCCAACGAAGTGGTTGTTGTCTTGATCCCGATGTAGAAGGTGTTTGATCACTCGCTGGGTAGCATCCCATCTTGGCCTCAAGGGGTTCTGGGAAGCCAACCAGGTCCAGTTCCCCTTAGCAGCTGGGTGTATGCACCCTCTGTCGCTCCTCTGGGGTACTTGGTACACACAGAACCGTGGGACACATTATGCACCATGGCATATGTATGAGCCCATGAAACTAGGCTCTTGGCTTGAATCAGTATGGTCAGAAAGACAAAAGCTATACAGAGACAATTATAGTCAAGTCACACCCTTCAGGCAATATGCAAACAGCCATTTCATCTCTTGAGATAATGGTAGCAGAGTAGAGCACGTCCTGGTTGGTGGTACCAGACCAGGACCCCTCCTGTGTTTCCCGTATGGGCAGTCAGGGAATGGGCCATATGGCTAACACATATGTTCCCCTCAATAGGGCTCCTTTATCATGTCTGGGGTCTCCCACTTTTTTGGGGGAAGCCATGAAAGTACCATGGGTGTTACCTGTAATTCATACAGTACCCCTGCTTCCCATAGAGTAAGTGGGACAATCCAGGGAGTAACATTAATCGTCATAAGCCACGGCCAGAATCATCTAGTCTGCTCTCCTTCCACCTAAAGAGAAGGGGCTGGTAATAACACAAGACCAGTTGGGCTACTTGTGGTTGCGGAAGCTCATCTTCTGTATTAATCTGGATATGTACACACTGTGGCTGCATGTGCAATGGCTTATCTAGTGGGGACGTTCCTATATACCTCAGTTGTTCATTTAAAAAGCAAACCACTTGGTTCAATTGGCAGACCTACCTCTAGGGGCTAGGTGGGTCAGTTCCCAGCCTTAACATTTCTGTTAGTAGGTCATTTTCATGCTATATCATGCTGGCAGCCTGTGGTCTATAGGGAACATAGAACTGCCAAGATATATCCATATCCATATCCATATCCATATCCATATCCATATCCATATCCATATCTTAGGCCCAAACTTGAACCCTATGGCCCACAAAATGCTAACCCCAGTCACTAGCTGCATTGACCAGGAGGCTGTATACTGTACTCAGGTGTCCCAGTGCCCGTATGACTATATCCTGAGTGGTCACACAACTAGACAGGCAAATAAAAGTCTTGTTGCTGTGTCTATAGCAGTTCATGCATACTTAAATCCTTGTTCTGAAGGTAGAGATCCTCTAAAGTCCACCTGCAAGTGTTGTAGGAGCTCTTCTCCACACAACATGTGATCAGGTGTGATGCAGCTCAAATTTTTTGAGTGTGCTCATGTGCATCTTGGGTATCTCTTGACCATCTGGATTGTTTTGCTGGGACTACTGTCTATACTACAATGTTGGGCCACATGTAACATGGTCCAGGGACATGTATGCCCCAGTTTCCAGCACAACCGTACAGCCTTATCCATGCCATGCATCTGGAGCCTATGGGCCTCAGCTAGTGCATCTGCTTCGTTTTCTCCAGGGGCTAGCAGTGGATGATGCCCACTCAAATGATATACCATGACCTCCTTTATGGAATCCATGGCCCATAGGTCCCATCACATTGCTTGTTCCCATACTGGCCAATGACATGCATCCCAGGTTTATTGCTCCCATTGAAGCAGCCATGAAGATTTCCTTGGAACACTGCCCAGCTGTCTGTCCCAAGATCCCAAGACCCTGGTTCACTTATAACAAACATCCATACAGCCTGCAGTTGAGCCCATTGGCTACTTTGTCTAGTACCTGTTTCAAACCAAATGGTGTCAGCTACCACATGTCTCATCATTACCACCACTGTGATCCACGTAGCTGGATTGCCTCAGCTGGATCCATCAGTATACCAAGCTATAGATGGCAAGGGTGATATACCCTCAAGGTAAGGACTGAAACTCCAGGACAGCCAGAGAGCTCTCATTGGGCATAGTTTGGTGTGTTACCAGGCTCAATAGGGCCTGCAATTCTTGGGAAAGGGGGCTAGTCCTAATAGCCTCCCTCTGATTTAGGTATGCCCCTCATTTGGCCAGGGTGGGCATCAGAGGTACTCCTGTCTTTGTTGCTGTCACCCAGGACCTCAACCAGCCAGCTATTGGATACATGGTCCACACCTGGACATTCTCATGGGCAGTTATAGGCTCACAGACCTGTAAAGCAGCATACACGGCTGCCAGCTATTTTTCTTTTCTTTTCTTTTTTTAATTTGACAGGAAGAGTTAGACAATGAGAGAGAGAGAGAGAGAGACAGAGAGAAAGGTCTTCCTTCCATTGGTTCACCCCCAAAATGGCTGGTATGGCCGGAGTGCTGCACGGATCTGAAGCCAGGAGCCAGGTGCTTCCTCCTGGTTTCCCATGTGGGTGCAGGGGCCCAAGCACCTGGGCTATCCTCCACTGCCTTCCCGGGCCACAGCAGAGAGCTGGACTGGAAGAGGAGCAATTGGGACTAGAACCGGCGCCCATATGGGATGTCAGCGCCACAGGCGGAGGATTAACCAAGTGAGCCACAGCGCTGGCCGCTAGCTATTTTTCAATAAAGGAATAGCATAGCTCAGTCCTCGTCCATAATTCCCATAATTGGGAATTAATCTCCTTCCTGTCTGACAAAACCCCCATCCAAAAGCAGTGGTTGTAACAGTAGCATCCATCTGGAAGAGTTTTGTGGAATGTACCACTTGTAACACTTGTGCCTGTGTCACCGCATGCTTGGCAGCTGTAAAAGCCTGTTTAGCCTCAAGAGTCCAACCCCTTGTTGCTCCCTTCCAGAACAACTGATACAGCAGGTGGAGCATCTGTGCTAAATGAGGAATGAACACTCACCAATACTCCAATAATCCCACAAACGCCTGTAACTGTCTCACCTCAGTGGGATGTGGAAAAGCCTGTATCTTATCCATCACAGCCTCAGGTATGACTTTCATTTCACCCAACCAAACAACTCTCAAGACCTCGACAGACAAGCCAGGTCCTTGTACCTTGCTGACATTGACCGCTCATCCCTAGGAGTCCAAGGTACATCTTAAACCATCAGCTGCAGTTTCTAAATCTGCAAAAGAATCAGAGATTAACATTATGTCATTAATATAATGAAACAACACAGCAGTGGGAGGCTTTTCCCAGGTAGCCAGGTCCTTGGTTACCAATCCATGACAGATGGTCAGGTTGTGCAGACAGACTTGGGGAAGAAAATAGAGGTCCATGGTCCCCCATCTCATGCAAAGGCAGTTGCTCTTGACTCTCAGGAGCTATGCCAATGGAGAAGACAGCATTAGCAAGGTCCACTACATAGTGGTACCATCCCAAAGTCAAAACCAAAGCTCAGAATAGAGGGAACAGCAGCATGCAAAGGCGGTATCACCTTGTTTAACTCTTGATGATCTACAGTCATTCACCAGGTGCCATTTGGCTTTCTTACCAGTCATATCAGTGAATTGTATGGGCTGTGCATAGAACTCACAATGCCAGCTTTCTCCAACTATGGTCTGTCCAATTTCTTTGTGTCCTCCAGGCAATTGATATTGTCACATTCAGAGTCACTGCTGCATAGTGTGAGTGTCCCCTGACCATGGGCATTACAGTTCACACTCACAGCTGGAATTCTCTGTGTGGTAAGCAGTCAATCCTTTGAGCACACCCATCTCCAAAATATTTTCTGGAGGGCTGGTGCTGTGGCATAGCAGGTAAAGCCGCTGCCTGCAACACCAGCATCCCATATGGGCGCTGGTTCAAGACCCGGCTGCTCCACTTTCGATCCAGCTCTCTGCTATGCCTGGGAAAGCAGTAGAAGATGGCCCAAGTGCTTGAGCCCCTGCACCCACTTGGGAGACCCAGAAGAAGCTCCTGGCTCCTGGCTTCAGATCAGTGCAGCTCCAGCCATTACAGCCATCTGGGGAGTGAACCAGTGGATGGAAGACCTCTTTCTCTCTCTGCCTCTCTGTAACTCTGCCTTTCAAATAAATAAATAAATGAATCTTTAGACCTATCAGTGTGATCAATTGTGAACTGAAATTGATCACTTGGACTAGTGAGATGGCATTGGTACATGCCACCTTGATGGGATTGTATTGGAATCCCCTGGCACGTTTCTAACTCCACCATTTGAGGCAAGTCCGATTGAGCATGTCCCAAATTGTACATCTCCTCCCTCTCTTATTCCCATTCTTATATTTAACAGGGATCACTTTTCAGTTAAAATTTAAACACCTAAGAATAATTGTGTGTTAATTACAGAGTTCAATTTCAGTTCACAATTGATCACACTGATAGGTCTAAGAGTCAAAGGGATCACACAAACAAGACTAGTGTCTGCTAATACTAACTGATAGAATCAAAAAGGGAGAGAACGATCCAACATGGGAAGTGGGATACACAGCAGACTTATAGAATGGCAGATGTCCTAAATAGCACTCTGGCCTCAGAATCAGCCCTTAAGGCATTTGGATCTGGCTGAAGAGCCCATGAGAGTATTTTAGGCATGGAAAGCCAAGACACTCTGGGGAAAAAAAAAAAAAAGAAGAAGACCTAAATGAAAGATCTCTGTGAGTGAGATCCCAGTGGAAAGAACGGGGCCATCAAAGAAGGAGGTGCCTTTCTCTGAAGGGAGGAGAGAACTTCTTTGACTATGACCCTGTCTGAATAAGATCGAAGTCGGCGAACTCAAAAGGCTTCCATAGCCTTGGCAACTCATGACAAGAGCCTAGGGAGATTACTGATGCCATAAACAAGAGTGTCAAATTGTTATGTCAACAACAGGAGTCACTGTGTACTTACATCTCATGTGGGATCTGTCCTTAATGTGTTGTCCAATGTGAAGTAATGCTATAACTAGTATTGAAATGGTATTTTACACTTTGTGTTTCTGTGTGGGTGCAAACTGATGAAATCTTTACTTAATATATACTAAATCGATCTTCTGTATATAAAGATAATTGAAAATGAATCTTGATGTGAATGGAATGGGAGAGGGAGCAGGAGATGGGAGGGGTGCGAGTGGGGAGGGAAGTTATGGAGGGGGGAGCCATTGTAATCCATAAACTGTACTTTGGAAATTTATATTTACTAAATAAAAGTTAAAAAAACCAAATAAATAAATAAATGAATCTTTTAAAAAAGGTATTCTGGGACTGAGGATACACAAGTCATGTATGCCCGGGGTAGGAGATGGCCTGTGCCTAAAGTCCCTGTTGCCTATTACATCCGGATGCTGTGGCCTCCATAGCCGTCAATGTATGCCACAGAACCACTGAGGTGATCAGGGTTTCTGTACAAAAAGCTGTAGTCAGTTCCATTGTCAACCAGTGCCAACACACGCTGAACTTTACAGAGGGACCAATAAATTGCTAATTCCCCATGTGGTCGCTGGTCCTCCGGGATTCCCTCCCACCACCCCTGCCTCCAACAACCAGGTTTCCCAGCCTGAACCCTAATCCAATAGAGAAAATTCTTTTCCCCAAGCTGCATGGAATCTTGGAGACATACCAGATGAACTGAGTTCTTTAATCTCATGGGCACTTTCATGTAGTGCTGTTCCGTAGGCAGCTGTCTCCATAACGTTAACAGCACATCATTGGATTGGTCATCATTTTTTCTCCCTGCTTATCCATGCCACTAGAGAGTAGATCTACATTTGCACCCTGGACATTTTAATGGTCCATTTTTCTTTTTCACCCCCTGAGGCAAGATTTCCGTGGGTTTGCCTTTGCCCTTTCTTCTCAGTTGTCATGCCACCCCTCGATCCTACTGCTTTCTCTCTGTATCCCCCAGACTCGCCATAGCAGTCTCATGAATACAGCAGTCAACACACAGGGTCATTATGCTTGCCAAAGACCCAAAGGTGGGAGGAGGTGCAGAAGTCAATATTAAATCCTTCACTCAGGTGGTGAAATGACAATTGTCTGGGCCCCTTGTATTCTGGTTAAACACAGTCTTCCGCATTCCCATTTGTCTAAGAACTTGAACCAAGTCTATGGTCCATAGATTCCCACTTTCTGGGAGTTCTCCGGCATCCTGCCAAACAGTCCATGCTGCAGCCAGTGACAACTGTATCAGGACACGGTTGCCTTGATTGGCTCCAGGCCGCCGCTGACTTGCCCATTGCCATAGTAATGGGTGGACTGTAATGGAAGCTCATTTGTCCATCTCTGACGGGGACAACTGGAGGCTATCAGCTCCCTCATCCCACAGGTGCAAAGGCCACGCTGGCATTGTGGCTCTCCCAAGCTCAGTTTGGCTGGGGTGAAAGCAGTATAAGCCACACATCCACTCACTGTGGGGGCACCTACTGCAGCTGCTTTACCACAAGGCGGGCATATAGAGTTGGCAAGCGGCCCACCTCCCCATTGGGCTCCTCGCTGCCCGTTTTTACTTTGTCCCTGGGCACAGCCAGCTCTTGCTCCGAAGCCTATGCTCCTTGCCATGGCATAGCTCCCATATCTGGACATCACTGGCATGGGTGTCTTCACATTGCCACCTTAAATATGGTGAGGAAGTCTCCCTGCTGCCGCCTTAACATGGTGAGGAACATCCACCCTGCCTGGCGAGCTCCGGCCCACTATTCCTCTAGCATTTTGTCTTCCAAGACATACAAAGCCCTTTCCAAGGCTCGGGGACTCTCTCCTTGACCTGCTGAGTGACTGAATGTGGCCACCAAAGAATAAGAGAAGAGGAGACAGAGGCCCGGAGATGAGAATGACCAGAGCCTTCTCACATGTTGAATATAAAGCATAACATTCCAAATAAACATCAGTCTTTCAAAAAAATGAAATAAAAGCCCAAAATATATTCTATTTTTAGACTCCAGAACAGACAATAATTGATTGTTTAAGCATTCATCTTCTGTAGAGCAAAGAATCACCTCTCTCTGATCTATGCCAGGCTCCAGCATCTCAGTACTTCTTGTCAGATGAGGCACATCTGGAACTTGTCAAAGCAAGTTAACTTTACAAGATAGCTCCTTGTAGCAAGACCCCTGGCCAATGCGTTCTTTCCATCACATTTCCACTGCACTTTATCCCTGAATAGTCACCACGAATATAAAAAATGAACGAGAGGTTTCCTTAAACTTTAAATTTTGCTTGAACAAAGTGAGGACTTCATCATAAAACTGGTCTTACAGTCAGCATTCTAATTTTTTTTTCCTTGTAGTCAACCTTGAATAGACAGTTATGGGAACAAATATATTCATGTGATATGCCCATTTCCCTTTTTCATGCCATTTTGTGGTCGTCATTTCATATTTGTTCTTGTTCAAAATGAAGTTGGGAATTTCTATGCAAGGAATTAATCTAGGGACTATAAACTCATCTTAAGGCACCTGAAAAGTGCTGGAATTCACTTAGAATGCAGGATCCCAGACCCTTTGGACTACAAAGCTTAATCTCAGCACTGATATAGCAATAATTCTTTGAACATGATGATAAGGAATGACAGCTTGTGGGAAAATAACAGTTTCTTTTAAAAAAAGGTTTTTTATTTGAAAAGCAGAGTTAGAAAGAGAGAGATGTTCCATCCTCTGATTCACTTCTCAGATAGCCATAACAGACAGAGCTGGCCAAGGCCGAAGCCAGGAGCCAGGAGCCAGGAGATTCTTTTGGGTCTCCCACATGGGTGCAGGGGACAAAGGACTTAGGCCATCTTCTTCTGCTTTCCCAGTCACATTAGCAGGGAGCTGGATTGGAAGTAGGGCAGCTGAGACTTGAACCTGTTCCCATATGGGATGCCAGCATTGTAGGTGGTGGTTTAACCAGCTGTGCCACAATGCCAGCCCCCAAAATAACAGCTTCTAAAGCCAAGATATATAAGACAGTGCCTTTGTCTGGACTCCCCTTAACGCCAGCAACATTTAATAAGCAATGAGACTTGAGAGAGAAGGCATGCTAGACAGGAAGGAGGCAAAGGCAAAATAAGGATGTGGTAAGGAGTTGGCCAGCTCCATAGGTGAGCACAATCCCACAGACTCTTCTGAGGAGGCTTTTTAAGTGTGTTGTAGAACTTTCCATCTGGGTTTAAAAAGGGAAGCAAGAAGTTATCCATTGACCCTTTTTCTCCATTGGACAACTCCCTCTCTGCTTCCAAGTCATACCTGCCAGAGTGTTGAGTGTGTTCCTGGGGGTCCACACCCACGAATGCCAGGGGCTCCCTGGGGCAGACAGCTAGAGGGACACTTCATGGGTGGAAACTAGAATACTACCAAATTGCTTCTGTGCCGCTCTCTATGGGACAAGTGGTAGCGGCTGTGGCTGAAATGATAGGTGTGGAGGGTAGGATTTGTAATGGTGCGCTGTCAAGAACTGTGAAGGTTGCAAACTTTACCCTAATTGCAAGCTAATAAGTTAGCCTGTCACAGCTTCGTGCCTACTGGCAGAACACGAGACTGCTAGTTCCGAGACAAAGGACTTTGTTACTCACAGCATGGCAGGCAACATGACCATCATGTTCAGGTTGGTTTCCCCTTTCCAGGTCCCCCTGGGACAATGTGGAGGTGGGTCCAAGTGGCTTGTGGCACACTCAGTGTGGGTGCCAGCTGAGGAACTCCAAGCTTAACAGTCCTTACTCTTTTGTAGGAGGGTGACAAGCAGGTCTGCGCATCTTTTCCCCAGTGGAGACATGACCCTTTTTTTACTATTATTATTAATCAGCAAACAAAACTGTGTTCCACCTCAGAGAGAAATATTTTCTTTTTCTTCCAAAGCTTTTTATTATACAGACGTCTTTGAAAAGGTAGAATGGGACAAAAGCCATCAATGACTACTCACAAGATGTACAGAAATATGAGTGGTCAATAATTTTTTTTTTTTTGACAGGCAGAGTGGACAGTGAGAGAGAGAGAGAGAGAGAGAAAGGTCTTCCTTTGCCGTTGGTTCACCCTCCAATGGCCGCCGCGGCTGGCACGCTGCTGCCGGCGCACCGCGCTGATCCGAAAGCAGGAGCCAGGAGCCAGGTGCTTTTCCTGGTCTCCCATGGGGTGCAGGGCCCAAGCACTTGGGCCATCCTCCACTGCCTTCCTGGGCCACAGCAGAGAGCTGGCCTGGAAGAGGGGCAACTGGGACAGAATCCGGTGCCCTGACCGGGACTAGAACCCGGTGTGCTGGCGCCGCAAGACAGAGGATTAGCCTAGTGAGCTGCGGCGCCGGCCTGATAATTATTTTCTAATGTGTCAGAGGGGCTCGATACAAATGGTATTTAACAGGTTTAATTTATAGAAATGTTTTGAGACTTTTAGACTGGTCATTGTGCTGAAGAGACAGCCTCTGAATAGCTTTCTGCTCCTGGATCTGGAATTCATGCAATTTGAGCTCTCCTAAGCTATGAAAACATTTGGAAGTTGTATAGTTCTACATTGACTTTTGTCCATTTTCCACATTATTGCCATGGTTAATAACTTATGTGCTTATGTTACATTGCCAATTTGCTCCATATATACTGCATAAAATTGAGCATATGAGTATTTGTCTTTCACATAAAGGTGGGAAATCGTCAGTGTTTGAGTAGCGGCAAAGAACATGTGAGTTTCAGCAATGTTGTTATTATTGGTGGTTAAAAGTGTTTGAATAACTTATCCTATACAATCTACAGACTATGTAATGTCACCCTAATGGCAACAAGGAAATAGGCTCTCAAAGAAAAAAAAGATTTTATTTGGGAAACAGAAGAATATTGCAATCTGGAATACTCATGCTGTGACAGACCATAGATCTATGGAAGCCCAGGAAGACAAGGATTATTCTAAACAAGACAGGGGCTGGCATTTTGGCATAGTGGGTAAAGCCACTTCCTGGGATGCTGGCATCCCATATGGGCACTGGTTTGTATTCTGGATATCCACTTTTTTTAAAAGATGTATTTATTTATTTGAAAGTCAGAGTTACACAGAGGGAGGAGAGGCACACAGAGAGAGGTCTTCCATCTGCTGGTTCACTTCCCAATTGGCCCCAATAGCTGGAGCTGTGCCGATCCAAAGCCAGGAGCCAGGAGCTTCCTCTGGGTCTTCCCACATGGGTGCAGGGGTTCAAGGACCTGGATTATCTTCTACTGCTTTCCCAGGTCACAGCAGAGAGTTGGCTAGGAAGTGGAGCAGCCGGGACTTGAACTGGCACCCATAGGGGATGCTAGCACTGCAGGCGGTAGCCTTAACTGCTACACCACAGCGCCAGCCCTGCTATCCACTTTTATTACAGTTCACTGTTAATAGTCAGGGAAAAGTAGTGAAGATGACTGTGTAGGCCCTTGTACCCACAGGGAGACCTGGATGAAGCTCCTGGCTCTTAGCTTTAGCTAGCCCATTGCAGCCATTTGGGGTGTGAACCAGGGGATGGAAGATCTTTCTCTGCGTGTGTGTCTCTCCCTCTCTCTCTGTAGCTCTGCCTTTCAAATAAATAAATAATTTTTTAAATAAAAAGGCAGTAAAACAAAGAAGGCTACATAAATTGTTTTGAAACAATTGTCCTTGGCTACAAAGAGCAATAACAAGGGTGGTGTTAGGCCAAGGTTGAACAGGCAGGTGCCAGTAGATGTTCTTGCAGAAGTATTCTTTGAGCAAGGTTACAGCAGACTTTGCAAAAGATAGGTTCTGATAGATTTTCTTGTGATAGTTCTTGATTTCAGGCAAATCATGCACAGGAGCTGTGTCTTCATGACCTCCCAGAATTATTTTGCTAGGGTTAACACAAATGACCCATTTTGATTCTGACAACTTTCACAATAAAGTGATTCACTTTTATATCACTGTTATCTAACTCAATCCCTGACACATAATAGATACATAAAAAGATTTTGTTGAGTAGATTATTAAGTGAATAAATGAAAGGCTAAGGTCACAAAAGAAGAGATAAAAAATTAAAAAGAAACCTAACACACAATAGACATTTGAAAAGACATTTGTTGAATGGGTTATTAATGAATAAATAAAAGACTAATATCACAAAAAGAAAGATTAAAAAACAAAAATAACCTAACAATGTTAAAGTACAGCACTCTTAGACCTATTTGATAGGGATATTGCCATTTTATTTCTACTTAAATTTGACCATGATTTCAAGCAAACAGAAAATATTTATGAAAACTTATATGGTAAGACGATATCATAAGTTTAATGGGTAAAAGAAGATCCCTTGATTTTTTTTCAATGTCATTTTCTCCATAAAGAGCCATGATTTATTTTGCAAGTAGCATGATGTAGCAGGTAGTAGATGAGCTTTATGATGAGATTAACTGGACTTAATCTCAGCTCTAACATCCATTACCATCACTTTGGATAAAGTCCCCATCTAAAAGTAGACACCATAACACTACCTTACCAGGTTCTTTGGAGGGTTAAATGAGACAACATGTTTGTAGTTCCTAGAAGCATGCCAGGATGCAATCAAGGTTAGTTCCTATATTCATTTCCTTTGGCTCCTATAACAAATTATGACAAACTGGATGGCTTACAACAACAGAAATATATTTTCTCACAGTTCTGGAGGTCAGAAACCCCAGCGTGTTGCCAGGGCTGTGTGCCCTCTGAAGACTCTAGTGGGAATCTTTTCTCACCTCTTCTAGGTTCTGGGAGCTCTGGCCACTCCTAGACTGTGCAGCAGAACTCCAGTCCCTGCCTCCGTCTTCACATGGCCTTCCCCCTCTCTCGCCTTAGCTCTCTCCTGCTGTGTCCCTTGAAAGGATACTCACTTGTCATTGGATTCAAGGATCCCCAGGAAGTCCAAAGTGATCTCATCTCAAGATCCAAATAAGTTCACAGTGGTAGGCCCCAGGGGTTAGGATTGGGATGCTCCCTTTTTGAAGCCCCATGCAACCCACTATGTACCATTCTCTTTCCGTTTCTCTCTTCCCCCACCCTCATTAAATGTTCACAACACAAAAATCTAAGTATATTTTAAAAAGTCAACAAATTACATCTTATGAGTGGAAGCTTAAGTAGAATCTCAACAAAAAGAGGAAAAAGGGAAGGATAAAGCAGCTAAGAGGTTCACAACAACGTCTTATGATTGATGGAAAGAGGTTTTAAGTAGACAATGGCATCAGTCTGGTAAGTACGATATGAAAAAGACAACTGTGCCTCTCATGAGCCAGGTACCTTGTTTCACAGATATTTTTAGTATAATATTCCAATATTCCCATTAGACTGATAATAAAGCAGGGGTTTAAAAAGATAATTTACAGAAATTCGATTCAGGGGCCGGCGTTGTGGAGTAATGGGTAAAGCCACTGCCTGCGATGTCGACATCCCAGATGGGCTCCAGTTCAAGTCGCGGCTGCTCCACTTCCGATCCAGCTCTCTGCTATGGCCTGGGAAAGCAGTAGAAGATGGCCCAAGTCCTTGGGCCCCTGCACCCACATGGGAGACCTGGAAGAAGCTCCTGGCTCCTGGCTTCTGATTGGCATAGCTCCGGCCATTGTGGCCAATTGGGGAATGAACCGGCAGATGGAAGACCTCTCTTTCTCTCTGCCTCTGCCTTTCTCTAACTCTTTTTTTTTTTTTTTTTTTTTGACAGGCAGAGTGGACAGTGAGAGAGAGAGAGAGACAGAGAGAAAGGTCTTCCTTTTGCCGTTGGTTCACCCTCCAATGGCCGCCGCGGCCAGCACGCTGCGGCCAGCGCACCGCGCTGATCTGATGGCAGGAGCCAGGAGCCAGGTGCTTTTCCTGGTCTCCCATGGGTGCAGGGCCCAAGCACCTGGGCCATCCTCCACTGCACTCCCTGGCCACAGCAGAGAGCTGGCCTGGAAGAGGGGCAACCGGGACAGAATCCGGCGCCCCGACCGGGACTAGAACCTGGTGTGCCGGCGCCGCTAGGCGGAGGATTAGCCTAGTGAGCCGCGGCGCCGGCCCTCTAACTCTGTCTTTCAAATAAATAAATAAATCTTTTTTAAAAAATTCAATTCAGAGAGGTTATGTATTTGCTTAAGGTTATGGAGCAATTAAGTACAAGTACAGGATTTTAAAAATTTATATCTCAGCCACACTGAACTTAATTATAATCTTTATTTCATGTACATACTGTTATCACTATGCTGTATATGACTTTTATTTGTTTGTTTATTTTTAGTGGTGTAATGATCACCCACAAATCTATTACCTCACTCAAGACCTAGAACCTGAAGAATTTAGATCTGCCTATGTTCTCCTTGCCTATCCCATTCTCCCCACATTCTGGAAATTTACCCTTTTCATTATATCAAGTGTCTGGCACTTTGAAATACATGGGAAAAGCCTTGCCTTGAAATGAGAAAACATGGATTCACCTCAACCACACAGGAGGGATGACTTCATACCAGAGCTTGTCTGTGTCTGTCCCTTTTAACCTGCTTTAAGTATTACAGACAAACCATGCAGTCTTGGCAATAACATGGCACCATGCTAGGAATAGTCTACCTGATTCTAGATCATTCTAGAGGAACTATCGCGATTTAAATAAATTGTTTAATATGTTTTCCTTGTTTTATCTAAAAATAAATAATTATATTATTTTAGTGGTAGAAAGTATAATTTATATTCATATAGCATGTTCTGTGCAAAAGCTTTTGAGTACTAATATATGGGTAAGTTGAGAAATGTTCAATCCAGAGGAAAAAATAGTTGATATTTAAAAAAAATATTTATTTAGGAGTCGGCGCTGTGGCGCAGTGGGTTAAAGCCCTGGCCTGAAGTGTCAGCATCCAATATGGGCACTGGTTCTAGTCCCGGCTGCTCCTCTTCTGATCCAGCTCTCTGCTATGGCTTGGGAAAGCAGTACAAGATGGCCCAAGCCCTTGGGTCCCTGCACCCTCGTGGGAGACCTGGAAAAAGCTCCTGGCTCCTGGCTTCAGATTGGCACAGCTCCAGCCTTTGCGGCCATCTGGGGAGTGAACCAGCAGATGGAAGACCTTTCTCTTTGTCTCTACCTCTCTCTGTAACTCTGTTTTTCAAATAAATAAAATAAATCTTTAAAAAATATTTATTTATTTATTTGAAAGGCAGCAAGAGAGAGAGAGATAGAGAGAGAGATATATCAATTTTCCATCATTCATTCCCCAAATGCCTGCAACAACCAGAGCTGGGCCTCACTGAAGCCACCATCCAATATAGTAACTACTAGTCACATGTGAATACTTGGATACTTGGAATGTGGCTAGTCCAAATTGAAGGTGATCTGTAAGAATAAAACACACAGTGATTTCAAAGACTTAGTACAAGAAAGGTGTAAAAAAAACCTCATGAATTTAAATATTAAATGCATATTGAGATAATATTGTTTATATATGGGATTAAATACATTATGAAAATCAATTTTACCTTTTTCTATTTATTCTTTTCAGTTTGACTACAGCATTTAAAATTTATGTGGCAGCAGGCATTTAGCCTACTGGTTAAGATGCCTACATCCAATACTGAATGCCTGGGTTTGATTATCTGCAGCAACTCCTGTCTCCAATTTCCTGCCAGTGCAGACCCTGGGAGGCAGCGGTGATGATTCAAGTAAACTGGGTCCTTGCCACCCTTATAGGAGACCTGGATTGAGTTCCCAGGGCTCCAACTGGCTCTCTGATCTGGGATGCTGGCATCGCAGTTAGAAGCTTAACCCACTGCATCATAACACTGGCCCCATTGACTGTTTCTTGTCTGAACTATCCATCAATATTGGTTCCTGGACTCCCGAAACTGGCTACTCACCTGCATGTGTTTCTGGGTATTCTCAGGAAGAAATCTTATTAGTCACTTGTGGTTTCTTTTTCCTCCTGTTCCAACCCCTTCCTGTAGGCATCGTCTTGCCTAGAACCATGGCTGCTGCTTCCACTGGGAACTGATACTTCTGAAATTGCACCTCACTGCAAATAGGGGTGAATGCTGTCTTGTGTTTGTTTTCATATTTTCTTATTAGAGAGAGAAAGCAGGACTATACTGCCTGTACCCAAATATCTGTTAGAAAGTTGTAAGTGAGGAGTCAGTGTTGAGATGTAGCAGTTTAAGTCACCACCTGCAATGCTAGCATCCCAGATGAGCTCCAGTTCAAGTACTGGCTGCTCTACTTTGGATGCAACTCCCTGCTAAGGTGCCTGGGAAAGAAGCAGAGGATGGGCCAGCGCCGCGGCTCACTAGGCTAATCCTCCACCTAGCGGCGCCGGCACACCGGGTTCTAGTCCCGGTCGGGGCGCCGGATTCTGTCCCGGTTGCCCCTCTTCCAGGCCAGCTCTCTGCTATGGCCAGGGAGTGCAGTGGAGGATGGCCCAAGTACTTGGGCCCTGCACCCGCATGGGAGACCAGGATAAGTACCTGGCTCCTGCCATCGGATCAGCGCGGTGTGCCGGCCGCAGCGCGCCAGCCATGGCGGCCATTGGAGGGTGAACCAATGGCAAAGGAAGACCTTTCTCTCTGTCTCTCTCACTGTCCACTCTGCCTGTCAAAAATTAAAAAAAAAAAAAAAAAAAAAAAAAAAAAAAAAAAAAGAAGAAGCAGCAGCAGCAGAGGATGGCCCAAGTCCTTGAACCCCTGCCACCCACATAGGAGATCCAGATGGGGTTCCAAGCTTCTGGCTTCAACCTGGTCCATTTCTGCCATTTGGGAAGTGACAGATGGAAGATCTCTCCCTGTATCTCTGTCACTCTGCCTTTCAAACAAACAAAATCAATATTTAAAAAAGGAAGTTTTAAGTGCAATAGCTCACTGCAATGTTAAAGCTCCCTGTTCTCCATAATATTTGGATGTCAGACTATGGAGGGCTAAACTGAGAATTCTGAGCAAGTTGGGATTAGCTCTCCTTTTAGCTTTCAGGTTTTTCCTACCCGCCTGCCTTTTCCCCTGGGCAGCAGTTGAAATGGGGTAGGGAGGAGTTCAATAGCAGTCAGGTTTCTGTTGGACTAGACGGTGTTCTTCGAGTGCTTAAAGGCGGAGCATGGGTGCTCCAGTTCACTCTATTTCCTGCTAGTTCCCAGCATGATGTATCCTCCTACATCACACATCTGCTACTGCCTCAAACCCTGAATTTGCACCCTTGTTTTACACCCTTGCTGCTCAAAGTATGCTCTGCGACCAGCGGCATGAGCATCATTTGGGAACTGGTTAAAAATGCAGGTTCTCAGGTCCCAACCCAGGCCTGTTTTTGAATTTGCATTTTTTTCCTATAAACATTTGAAGTTCGAGAAACCCTGCCTTATGGATTTGCTCCCTCCCTGAAGGCTTAGTAACCCTCACTTAATAGCATCTGACCCAAGTGATTTGCAGACATGCCCAGGAAGTATGGTGTGCAGAGGGGGTCACTGCTTTGACTATGTTCCCCACTACTCCAACAGAAAAGCAAGTGTAACTTTCTAACAGACACTGAGCCTTGGAAACCAAAGGCAAGAATCTCTGTCTGTTGTCTAGTGGGGAAGGAATTATTCTCTTTTCCAAGCTGCTTCTCTGTTTTCTTGTGCAACTCACTCTCGGGTGGACTGGCTCATCTTTCCACGCCTTTTCCAACCAGTGGCAGCCTTTGGGTTTGTCCCTTTCCTTGACAAGCCCAAGGGAGTGCTGTCTTATATTTCACATGCATTTAGAACTGTCTTGTGAATCGGGGGAGGGGAGAGAAAGAGACCATCTGGGTTTTCTTTTGCTGTCAGTAGCCCGAGTCTCCAGGAGCCATTCCCGTTTGGGCTGCCTGATGTCTCTCTGATTTGCTAGAAAAGGACACGTAGCATACCTGGAGAACAACCACTTGGGGGCAGGGTTGGACAGAAAACTGTTTGTTAGCAGGGTGCGAAGTCCCTCTGAATCACATCATCTCCCAGAAGTCTTTTAGTAAATAAAAATACAAAATTTTAAAGAAAAGTTTTCTGGAATGCCATTTGGCCTTAAGTCCTGAACTGGCTATTTTGCTCCCTCCGGCCTTTCCTGCTTTTCTCTGTGCCCTGGGAGCTGGATCCCACGGCTCAGACTTCCTTCTCCTGCACATTTCCGGCTAGGTGGGTTAAGTGGCAGAGATGACGTGAGCAGGAGGAGAAAGAGGCTGGGATTTTATTTCTTCAGTTTCCTCCCTACAGGGCCCCAAGCTGACTGGGCTGTGTTCCCTACAGAGGCCCTTAGCTCCCCCAGATGGCTCCTGCGCTCCAGCTTTCACACTTGCCAAACCCCAAGCACGGCTCCTGCATTTACCCTCTGGACTGGAAAGTGAAAGCTTCCTGGCCCTCTGCCCTCTTCTCCCATCCCTCACACTGCTGTCAGTCCCAGCGGTTTCATTGGTCCTAAGGTCCCTGCTCAGCTTGCTTGTTTGTTTTGTTTTCTCTCCCAGGACATTGAGCCTTAACCATTTTGATAATTTTTCTTTTCACAATGATTCTATGACTATGATTCTACTAAGAAGACAATCACAGGCTGGTGCTGCGGCTCAATAGGCTAATCCCCCGTCTGCGGCGCCGGCACACCGGGTTCTAGTCCTGGTCGGGGCGCCAGATTCTGTCCCGGTTGCTCCTCTTCCAGGCCAGCTCTCTGCTGTGGCCCGGGAGTGCAGTGGAGGATGGCCCAAGTGCTTGGGCCCTGCACCCGCATGGGAGACTAAGAGAAGCACCTGGCTCCTGGCTTCGGATCAGCGCAGTGCGCCGGCTGCAACAGCCATTGGAAGGTGAACCAACAGAAAAGGAAGACCTTTCTCT
Organism: Oryctolagus cuniculus; assembly: GCF_051225735.1. Taxonomy (NCBI): domain Eukaryota; kingdom Metazoa; phylum Chordata; class Mammalia; order Lagomorpha; family Leporidae; genus Oryctolagus; species Oryctolagus cuniculus. The sequence goes on from NC_142873.1 coordinate 79,814,700, forward strand.
CTCTCTCTCTCACTGTCCACTCTGCCTGTCAAAAAAAAAAAAAAAAAAAGAGAGAGAGACAATCACAGCAGGAAGTAGCTCTAAAGACAGATCATCATCTTCCCTCTACCCTTCCTGGACTTTTTGGCCTGATGTAATCCCATACAGCTCTTGCTTTATAAAACACAAAAGGGGGGAATGTTAGTAAAATGGTGCAGTCTTATCTGTGACACCATGTATGCCCCAGACACCATCCTAGGCTCTAGCCACCAATGCTAGAAGCCAGGTGACCAGATGGCCCAACCACCGGTGTCAGCTGCACCTCCACTGTGGGGAGCAACTTGGACTAGACTAAGTTACTGGAATTAAGACTTATTCTCTGCATCTGCTCTCCCACAATATGGCGCTGGGAGAGGAGTAAACAACTTCTACACAGCTGCCTCTCACCAACTTGACAAGCTGCAGGAGCTGATCTTGCTCCTGATTGGAGGAGAGCAGCGTGCTCAGCGTGTAGGTAGCAGAGTTGGGATTGGTGGAAGAGGACTATAAAGGAGGAGAGAGACAACATGCACCAGGAACATCTGGATAACATCTGAGCAGCTCCCGAGAGAGCCGGCCGGCGGTGTGCTGCTCCCCCGCGGAAGTGGGGAAAGTGGCAGGGGGAGCCGCCCCTCCATGGAGGTGGAGGGGTCGGCAGCCAACCCGGGAAGGACCAGCAGCAAACCCGGGAAGGGCCGAGCAGACGAAAGAACAGCGCAGGGTTTAGTGTCGTTCCTCTGCAAAGAGGGGGAGCGACACTCCATCTTAATGAGATTGGCTTCTCCTACTTCCCTGCAGGCTCTGGGGCAAAGGTTTAACAGGACCTGTTCCAGAACAAGTGCTCTCTCTCTCTCTCTTACCCTCTCTTACTCTCTCACCCTCCCCCACCCTCACCCTCAGCCTTCACCTACCTGACAATAAACCTTTCCTCTAAAAAAAAAAAAAAAAAAAAAAAAAGACAATCAGAGGTGTGAAGGTTTATGGTCCCACCTTCAGTGGTGGGCGCTCCTCACAGTATGCTATTCCCCTGGCCATTGTAGCCGAGGGGCTGGTGCTGTGGCATAGTAGGCTAAGCCTCTGCCTGCAGAGCTGGCATCCAGTCTGGGCACTGATTCCTGTCCTGGCTGTTCCTCTTCTGATCCAGCTCTCTGCTATTGTGCCTGGGAAAGCAGGGGAGGATGGCCCAATTGCTTGGGCCCCTGCATCCACATGGGACACCTGAAGAAGCTCCTGGCTCCTGGCTTCAGATTAGCCCAGCTGCAGCTATTGTGGCCATTTGGGGACTGAACCAACAGATGGAAAACCTTTCTGTTTCTCTCTTTCTCTGTATCTCTACCTCTCAAATAAACAAAATCTTAAAAAAAAAAAAAAAGTAGCTGAGTGACTGAGTATAGCCAATCAGGGTAAATTTCAGATTTCCAGTATCCTGCTTAGAAAGCTCTCTGTCTTCCAGATCAGGGGGCAGAGCAGGAAAAAGGAGAGAAAGTGGATCTTTGATGGCAGCTCCTGGCTCCATTGAAGCACACCCTCCCCCCCTCCCCCTTTTACAGCAGCTTTCCTGAGGAGCAGGGCTCCAGGTCGTGTTTAACTGGACACAACTGACCACAGAGCCAGGCAGTTCTTTATGTACTGATGTGGAGGGATTTCCAACATTTTTTTTAAGTAGTAAAAGTAACCAATAGGGGACTGTCTGTCATGGGTTTCATTTGTGTGAAAAATACACATTCATTTTCCTTTATGTAAAATTGTTTCTAGCAGAATGTAGAAGCAATTTGTAACAGGATTACCTTTGGAGAGAGAACTGGGTGGCAGAAAATAGAGTTGAGAGGAAAATATGCCTTTTGTTGTACCCACATTTGGATCTTGTACCAGAAGATCCAATATTTTATGTTTAATACTTTCTATTAAAATAAGTGAAAATCAAACTATTGAATAATGTTTCCCACTATGAAAAGCTCTCCCTGTGTATATACAAGCATATTAAATGCTAAAAGGAAAATCTTACTAGTAATTGTTATTTCTACAAAACGGGATTACAGATAATTAAAAAAAAAATTCTTGCCTTCACTTTCCAAAGTTTACAATGAATGGGAATTACTCTTATATTAAAACCACACAAACATAACTAGTCATTCTTATTTTTAAGTTTTATTTATTTGAAAGGTGATGAGAGAGGGGAGGGAGAAGCTAGCTTCCTTCTGCTGGTTCCAGAGCTAGGACAGACTGGAGCCAGGAACTCAATTCAGGTCTCCCATGTGGGTGGTAGGGACACAAGTACTTGAGCCATCACCTGCTGCCTCCCTCCCAGACCGTGCATTACTGGGAGAACTGGAATTGGGAGAGGAGATACTCTGATATAGGATGCAGGCATCGCGAGTGGCATCATAACCAATGTGTTGAATGCTCACCCCATAGTTGTGTTTACAAGAAAACAGTATTAGTTAGATGTGCAAGGCTGTGGAGAGAAGCCAGTGGCTACTTGCAAAGCACAGCGGCCTGTGAGCAGAGCAGGGCTTGTGGGAACCACCCCACAAGGTGAGAGGCAAGCAATGGACCCACTGGTGTTTGGGGACCTGTCTGTTCGGACTCATGTTACTCAAAGTAACCACTTTTCGTATATTGGGAAATCCCTGAGATAAAGGGGTAGGGATTCAGGAAGGAATGCCCCTTTATGTCCCTAATTCTAGTGCCAGTAGTTCCTCAATGTTTGTTAAGGGAGTGAGAAAGCCAGGGAAGAAATATAAAGCGTTAGTCTTGTGGCATCAGAAGATGTGGACTTAATTCCTATCCCATGACTGAATACTTGCTCAGGTTTGCACCTGTGGGTCTTGGTTTCTTCAGACTTTAAATGAGAGGTTTGGACCTGATCATCGGTAAGCAACCCCAGGTTCAGAAATCAAGTGGCTTGTCAATTAGTATCTGCATATTCAGGAGTGTGGACACTCAACCAGGTGGTTAAGGCAAGTCTCACATCAGGATTGCCTAGGTTGGATTCCTGGCTCTCTCTCTCTCTTTTTTTTTTTTTTTAATTGTAATCTTTTTAAAGATTTATTTATTTATTTGAAAGTCGGAGTTACGCGGAGAAAGAGAGGCACAGAGAAAGAGAGAGAGAGAGAGAGATCTTCCATATGCTAGTTCACTCCCCAATTGGCCACAATGGCCAGAGCTGAGCTGATGTGAAGCCAGGAGCCAGGAGTTTCTTCTGAGTTTCCCACGTGGGTGCAGGGGCCCAAGGACTTGGGCCATCTTCCACTGCTTTCCCAGGCCATAGTAGAGAGCAGGATGCCAGCACTGCAGGCGGCAGCCTTACCGGCTATGCCACAGCACCAGCCCCCTGGCTCTGACTCTTAACTCCAGCTTCCTGCTAATGCAGGTTCTGGGAGGCAGCAGGTTATGGTTCAATCCATAACCAGAGAATCATAATCCAGAGAATCCACTCTGCCTTTCCCAGCTTCTAGAGGTCAACTGCCTTCCGTGATTCATGATCCCTTGCTCTCTCTGCAGGGCCAGTAGCCCAGTGTCTTCAAATTCCATGCCTACTCTGCTTCCATCATCAGTCACCAAGTCATCTTACTCAGTCTGACTCTTCTTCCTTAGCAGGACTTGTGAGTTGGTTGGGCCTACCTCCTCAATCACGCTGCAGAGTTTCTTTTGCCACTCAAGGTAGGAGATTTCAGGCATTAGGATATGGATGTCTTTGGAAGGCCTTTGTTCTGTCTACCACACCGTCTAGCAGGTTTATTGTGAGGCTTACATAACAGAAGGCATGTATAACATGTGGTTTGATATGATATTATTAGTAAGCCTAGAACTTATCTTTTGAAATTCATTGGCCAAGAGTTATTGTCTGCTGCCCGTTGTGTGATCTCTTCCTTTGAGATGATGCGTGTCTCATGCTCTATCTGCCACCTGACTAGAAAGAAGGATTGTGTGCAATGAGCAAGTGTGGAGTAAACAATATCCGTTAAACTGCATATATACATTAAATTGTTCCTGCTGCATCTATAGGTCTTTTCATTTTTCCTGAATTGCCCATATGTAAGTTCACTACCAGTGAACTAGATATCCTCCCAAGTCCATCCCTACTCTAACATGTTTCTAACAGTAGGATCTTAAAAGTGAGATCTTCTGTTCTGAGTGAGCACGAACGTGTCTGGGACCCCTCCAGACTTTTCTTTCTGCTCTGTTCCTCTTCCTTCTCACCAAAATCCCTGAGGAGCCATGTAAACGCAAGGAGGAGGACTGTGTGCAGGCAGGGTTGGGGCACCCTAGAAGGGGCTGCTCACTGGGGAGAAGCAAAAGTTTATGGCACTCCTTAGCATTAAAGAGCATAAGCATTTCCAGGTGACAGTGGAGAGAGAGAGAGAGAGAGGCTGGAACATGACACTGAGTCTGAGGGAGTCTTGCTTGGTCCATCTGAGTGGAACCATCTGGTCTTCGATACTCATTGACTATGTTAGTTTGATTGTGGAAGGCTGCAATTCATCAGCTCTAAAAGTGACAAGAAATGGGCAGCATTCAGTTCCTTAAGGCCAGGAAGGAAATTCTTTTATAATGCTGGGAAAAGTGAAAGAATGTGTTCCCCAAAGTGGGGTCAGGAAGTCCCCAGAGGGAAGCTGTGTCTCATTTTGTGAAATGATCTCCAGAAATTAGGAGTGTGGACCTTATGGGAACCAAGGGATTGAACTGAGGATTAGAATGATCACTGAAGAAAGGAAGTAATGGACTTGGGGGAAGAAGATAAGCCGCTTGTTTAAAACTATGAGCAGCTGTGGCTTATCTGGACCACTACTGACATATACTTAGGAGACACTAGTAAGCCCTGGCACTTGTCACTGGTCAAGAATTGTAAGGATCACCAGTTATTGAGTCATTGTTAAGTTCAGGATTCTGTAATTGGAACTTATTTATGATATCTCTAACTCCAAAAAATTTTTGCAAGATAATTTTTATCTTGTTTTATTTTGTATGTACTCTCTCAGTTTTAGTTTTCTTTATCTTTAAAACTGAACTATTAGTGTATATCTTACAACCTTGCTAGGAGAACTAAATTTAAAGTATATTTCAAAGGACCTGACATTAAGAAGACCCAATTTAATTTGTAAAATTATTGTTAAATCAGGAAAAAAAGATGAAAATGTGGAAGATATTTTAATCAATGAGTTCATTTGGCAATTGTATAGGGTGGCTGCTACATTCCAGGCCCGATACATGCAGAAATAAAATATAGCCTTGACTGTATTATAAATATTCACAGTCTAGTGGGGGAAGATGAACAAAGAAATCACTGGTCAGACAAGAAAGTTATTAATTAGAATTGAATAATATATATTTTACAGTAGACTGCCATAAAAAAAGTACTACTAAAACCAGGATGCACAGTAAGTAGATTCTTAAAAGGAAAGAGTGAGAATTTGGTTAAATGTGTGTGTGTGTGTGTCCATTTAAAGTAGAGAAGAACTGTCACTAGTTTTATATTGCCAAGGAAATATGCCTATGGGATAGAACTGCCTGGGTAGACAGGAACTGAATCCTACTGACTCTCTAAGAAGTTAAAATTTTATGTTAAAAGAGAGGCAATCCATTGAAAGATTTTATGAAAAGTATGTACTGTTCAGAGTCGTGACTTAGCAAGGGAATTTAGGTAACTGTATGAAGGAGCAGAACCCAGTACTGAGGGTGGGGAGAGGCAGGAAACTCAAAGGAGGCAGAATAGTGCAGTACTTTAACTCTAGAGATCCAAGCCTAGGTCAGGATTTTCTGGCTTCACTATTTTTTGGTAGTATGGTTATGGACGATTTTTCTTAACCTCTTTGTGCCTGGGTTTTCTTATCTGTAAAATGAGGTTTAAAATAGTACAGTCTGGAGGGCACACATTTGGTGCAGTGGTTGTGTTCCTCTTGGGGCACTCCCATTCCATGTCTGAGTACCTGAGTTTGAGTCCGCCTCTGCTTCTGATTCTATTTTCCTGCTTATGTGCACCCTAGGAGGTGGCAGGTGATGGCTCAAGTACTTGGGTCCTTGCCTCCGATATGGGAGGCCCGGATTGAGTTCCAAACTCCCAGTTTCTTCCTGGCCCTGCTCCAGCTGTTGTAGGTATTTGGGGAGTTAACCAGTGGATGGAAGAGCTCTCTCCACCTATCTCTATTTCTCTAATTCAGTCTCTTTACCTTTCAAATAAAGTTGACAATTCATTGTTAATTTTTTTTAGTGATGACGAAATAAAATAGTACCACCTCATAGGACAGATGTGATAATTAAAAAGTTAATAGGGGGTTGGCGCTGTGGCACAGCGGGTTAATGCCCTGGCCTGAAGTGCCGGCATCCCATATGGGCACCAGTTCTAGTCCTGGCTGCTCCTCTTCAAATCCAGCTCTCTGCTATGGCCTGGGAAAGCAGTAGAAGATGGCCCTTGGGCCCCTGCATCCATGTGATAGACTGGGAAGAAGCTCCTGGCTCCTGGCTTTGGATCGGTGTAGCTCCGGACGTTGTGGCCAATTGGGGAGTGAACTATCGGATGGAAGACCTCTCTCTCTCTCTGCCTCTCTTCTCTCTGTGTAACTGACTTTCGAATAAATAAATAAAATCTTAAAAAAAGGTTAATAGAATACAACAAACAGTGTTGCCACATAATGAGGCTAAAATAAATATTACCTTGTTGGTGGTGGTAGAGATGTGAATGTTAGTGCAAAAGAGAAATGAGGAGGGCCTGGGCTAAGGCAGTGGCAGTGGGGATTCCAAAAAAGGGGAGGGTTCAAGAAAGCGGATGTGAAATGCCTGCTAACAGAGTGCATTAAGGAGGCTGCACAAGGAGTGGGGTCTTAGGAGAGCTGCTGGAATTCCCTAGTGAGTGGGGAGCCTGGATTCAAAACTGCGCTGGTTTGTAGTCTTCCCCATTGTTCTTTGTTCGCAGGTCTCACCATGTTTCTCTCATCCTGCACATCCTTGTCCGTGTGTACTGCGTACAAACTTCATTCACAAAAACAGAAGTACAAGAAATACATATTTCTCCAGCTCAGTCTAAGCTCTGTTTTGAGCCTTCCCCGGGGATGCCAGAACCATCATTTCAGTTAAACTGGGGTTTAATTTCCCCTCTCCCCCATGTCTCTGTGTGCCTATGTTCTAGGAGTGCCGGGGGCAAATCTGAGGCAGCACATTTGATCTTTGGTGTCACCTGGCCAGGCTGGTACCCTCTGGGGTCCCCATCACCTTCCAGGTCCTCTGGCAAAGCTCATTCCTGAAACCTCTAAGACCAGGCCCATTCACTTGGGTGTGCAGCGACGGTCCTGCTGCGCATTCAAGTGCTCCCAGGACCTGCTGGGTGGTGAAAACTCGTTAGGGTATTAGGGTCTGTTTTAGTCCATTTTCTGATGCTATAAGTGAGTACTTTATGCAGAAAAGAAGTTTATTTCGCTCATAGTTCTGGAGGCTGAAAGCCGTCTTAGCTGCCTCATACCACGGTGGAGAAGAAAGAGAAATGGCTGCGTGCAGAAGAGACGTCTGGAGCACCTGCGCTCGCCTGATTTTTACAACAAGCCACTCTCCCAACCACAGGGTCCCAGCAGAACGAAAGCCAGAGCCACTTTGGTCTCTTCCGAGGGTGAAGCCCGCAATGACCTAATTACTTCCCTCTGGGCTTCACCTCTTAAAGATCCTAGCACCTCTCAGCGTTGCCACGCTGGCGACAAAGCTCCCAGCACACGAACGCCGGGAACCAACCACATCCGAGCTCTAGTTGAGTCATTCCACACCCGGTACCCTCTTTGGCACACTGAAGGCATTTCCTGGTTTCTGCACTGCAATGGGGCATGGGGATGAGTCCATCAAGTGCTGGTCCTTCCCTAGGCCGTTATCTCTACTCTTGGTTCTGCTAAACAGAGCCAGGGTTTCCACAGATTCTCCCATCTCTTCTCGACCTGGGGAAGGGGTGAGAAAGTACAGATGCCCTTTTCTCAGGGACCCAAGCACCTGAGCTCTCATTGCTTCCCTTGTCCTTTTCTCTCTCTTTACCCTCTAGGCCTGAAGACCGGGCTTGTCTTTCCTCCTCCCTCCCTCCCTCCCTCCCTGCCTCCCTCCCTCCCTCTCTTCCTCCCTTCCTCCCTTCTTCCTTTCTGCCTCCCTGCCTCCCTCCTTCCTTCCTTTCCTCCTTCCTCCTTCCTCCTTCCCTTCCTTCCTTCCTTCCTTCCTTCCTTCCTTCCCTCCTTCCCTCCTTCCCTCCTTCCCTTCCTTCCTTCCTTCCCTCCTTCCTCCTTTCCTCCCTTCCCTCCTTCCTTCCCTCCTTCCTCCTTTCCTCCCTCCCTCCCTCCCTCCCTCCCTCCTTTCCCCCTTCCTTCCACCCTCCCTCCCTCCCTCCTCCCCTCCTCCCCTCCTTCCCTCCTCCCCTCCTCCTCTTCTTCTCTCCCTCCCTCCTTTCCTTCTTCCCTTTTCTGCCCTGAGTCTGCTCAGTTTCTCTCAGGCCCTAAGTTTTGAAACTCAAAAGCCAGGAAGATGCTCTTTTGAATCAGCTTTCTTGTGTAACTCTCCTTCCCTGAGGCAATGAAAGAGAAGATGTGTTTAAAAAAAAAAGGGGGGGGGGGTTTCAAATGAAAAGAATCCATTAATACTTCATAGCCATTATCCCACCACATTATAAACAGAGTCACCTGGCAATGACCCACAATTTTTTTGTCTTTAATATTTGAAAGTCTTTTATCTTTTCCCTCATTGATAGATATGTTTTTTTATGTACTTTTTTTTTTTAACCTGAAAGAGAGTAAGAGAAATAGACACAGAGAGATCTTGCATCCTTGGGTTCATTCTCCAAATGTGCACAAGGCTGGGGCTGGGCCAGGACAAAACCAAAAGGCCAATCCAAGTATCCCAAGTGGGTGGCAGGTGCTCAACGATCCGATCCATCATCCCGGGCGTGCATTACCAGGAATCTGGAATCGGAAGTGGAGCTGGGACTTGAACTTAAGCACTCAGACATGGGATGCGAGTGTCCCAAGCTGTGTGTTAGCCACTACACCAGATGAGCACCTGGTGTAAGTAATTTTGGTAGTCATCTGACTTACTGATGCTGGACGTGTGGGCTAGACTGAATGTTACAGATAAAAAAATCTCCTTTTGAAGACAAGATAATGCAAGCCTCCCTGAAGTAGGGGGAGAATTAGGGTAGACAGGAAAGATGGACTTCTCCCTTATTACTACCTTAGCGCCCAGAAGGGAGGAACAGGGCTGAACGTGAGAAATGGCTTTGGAAGTCTGAGGTGAGAGAAAGGATTTGTCTCCAGGCAGACTACAAGGAAAATACACACGGATTTGCCTGGGACAGCTCTGGTTTATGCCTCTTTGCCTCATGTGCCCTCTTCTTCTCTCAAAACAGTCGTGGCTTGGAAAGTAAACTATGTGGTCATCCTATTTCTAGTTTATATAAGCTGGTTCAAGTGTTCTCATTTATAATTAAGCTGGAGACATCAAACACCTTAATTACCGAGCTTTTTCCTCATGTAATGAGGTCAACAAAATCACTCAGTGTTTAGATCAAGGAGGAGCTTTGTTTTTAAAGTCTAAGGCTATGTAAGTCAACGCTACTTAGACATAAAAATCATAGTTTCAGTATAAATAAATAAAGACTACTAGGGGACTTCAAAAAGTCCATGAAAAATGTGTACTATAAAAAACCTAAGCATGGACTTCATTTTTTTTTTTTGCTTCAAAATAAGCTTATCTTTTAAGAATTTTTTTCTTTCAAGAACTTTTTTTAAAAAAGGATTTATTTACTTATTTGAAAGTCAGAGAGAGAGAGAGAGAGAGAGAGACTCTTCCATCTGTGGGCTGGGCCAGGCTGAAGCTAGGATCCAGGAGCTTCATCTGGGGGTCCCACATGGATGCCAGGGCCCAGCCACTTGGGCCATTTTCTACTGCTTTTCCCAGGCCATTAGCAGTGAGCTGGACCAGAAGTGGAATAGCTGGGACACAAACAAGTGCCCCTATGCGATGCTAGTGTCACGGTGGTGGTTTTACCTGCTGTACCACAACACTGGCCCATCAAAGAACTTTTTGAAATACCCTTTTATTTAACCAGTTCTTCTTTGTTTCATTATCCACACCTATCACTGTAACTTCATAAGCCTTTTTTGCCCATTCCATGAGGCATAGAGAATCTCAAATTATCTGCTGTTCTGTGTCACATTCCAACATTTTTAGAGTTCTTACTTAACCATGAGTAAACTAAAACACACGTTGCCTAGATAAAATTCTTTTCAGTAATTGATGTGGTCTTTCATTAACATAGTTTCTAGCAAAACAGGCAAATTTGTATGTTATCTGAAGATAGCTAGCATATCTGTCTATCTATCTACCTACCTACCTACCTACCTATCATCTTATGGCCTGTGAGGCTAATTAGATTCTGGAGGCCAAAAGCAAGAGGCATGGAGCCATAATGATTTTTCATGATTTCTGGTAAACACAAATTCCCTGCTATACCATTACTCTGATCCCTTTTCAGAGTTAGGAGATAAGGGTTGTCAAGAATGGTTAAAATCAGCCAGATAGACCGGGCACCCTAGAACCTGATGAAAAAACTAGAGTCCAGAACAACTCATGACTTCTTGCATCCCTTCCTGGTCCTGGAGTACCATAACCTGCTTGCTTTGCTATAACAAAATGCCACAGATTTGGTAATTTATAAAGAACCTAAATTTAATTTCCACACTTCTGGAGGTTAGAAAGTTCAAGATCAAGGTGCCAGTAGGTTTGTTGCCTCTCTGTTTCCAAGATGGCACCTTGTTCTGCATCCTCTGGAGGGGATGGATTCTGTGTCTTCACATGGCAGGAGGGGGAGAAAGGCTATGTGAAGCCTCTTTTACAAGGGCCTGACTCCCTGTCATGAGAGAAGAGCCCCATGGCCCAACCCCTCCTATGAACCCTTATTTCTCCTTGCAATTGCATTAGAGACCAGGCTTCAGCATGAACTTTGGAGGGGATATATTCAAACCATAGACTAGAAGATTCCATTGGCTGGCCTCATTGGAAATGCCTAGTTCTGTTTAGGAAATTCTCTTTTTCACCCATAATATAAGAAAATGTAGTGTTTGTTGTTGTTACTAATTTATATGATTTTGCGAGTCTGTGTATGTGGCATTAGTTTCTCTTTTAAATGTCTCACGTTACCTAGATTGTATATTTAAACGTTAATTTTAATGGAAAAACAGATTGAGTTTGTTTCTGTCCAATTTATGCAGCTCTATTACTCAAACAACTTTAAGTGACCCCATCAGCATAAGCAATATGAAATAATTTCTTTTATAATTTATAACATTTCAAAATAGATTTTAATTACTTGCTGTTTTGAGAAATTGTACAACATGAAAAAATTGATAAATATTTTTAAATTGTGAATAATATATACAGGAAAATAGAATAATGTAACTTGTAATCAAAATGTTACCAAGAGAATATAAAAATCATATGAGAACAACTTTTTAAATAAAATAGTGTGTAATTCTATAACTTGTTATCTTTTGACTACTGAATGAGTAAGTTACCATTAAGGAACATTACAAACATGCAGGAGCTCAATTATGCCTCCAGGAGACATGTGGATTAGATAAAATACTTCAGTTCCTAATGAAGAGATAGGAAAACTGAAGATCCTACTGGGCCCTCATTAAATGTCTATTGCTAGTGCTTCAAACATTTTGGGGGAAATTCTCAGGAGATAGCAGATTCTGCCTGGGGGGAAAGGCGTGGGAAATGAGAACAGATGGTATATTTTCTATGGCAAATAAGACAAGAAGATATGTTTTATTGGCTAAGTCATGTGAAATATTTCTATTGGGCCTCTCTGACACTTTGCAATGCTGGAATCAAGTCAGTTCTTTCTCTCCAAAGATGGGGGGGAAATCAAATAACAAGCAGGCAGTGTAAGTAGATAGCCAGGTATGAGGAAGAAGCCTGGGGTGTCAGTTGAGTGTTTAGAATGAGTTAATCATATGCAAAGCAAGCAGACATCAACTTCTGAGATAAGGTCTTTGTGAGGATACTCCACTGACTCTTCTCATAATGAGAACAGCAATCCAAGCCATCTTTTCTTTCTGAGTTTCAGCGAAGTGTCAGGTGCTCTGCTGGGTACTTTTCCATGGAATCTAACTTGACTCTTGCTCTATCTACTAATATGCAATATATCAGATCTCCAACGTTCCCTCCCTCTCCCACAGTATTTCTGGGAGTCCTCAGAGGAGACCTCACGTATGTTCACAAGCAAGTTCAGTCATTGACCGTCTTCACCATGCACACACAGCTGCAGATTGCAGCCATTAGTGTGGCTTTGCGCAGGCTTTGGAGGGTGTTACCATTGTCCTCACATGCTACTTCTAATAGATATAATCTGTTGGATAGCACTACCAATTCCATTGGCCATTACTGTTGATGGCCTGAGGTTTTTACAGTTCTAAGGCATTCTATGGAGAAGTGGGGGAGAATGCACCTGCCACACAGTGAAAGAGGGATACCAATGTGACCTAATTCTCTTAAATGACCTAATTCTTGAGTTCCTAACTCCAGCTACTCCCTGCCACAGTAGGTTCCATTTGACAAATTAGGAAAGAATCCCAAAGAATTTAAGTAACTTGAGCTAAGTAATATATCAGAATCAGGTGGTTAGTAAGTGGTGGAACTGAAGACTTCAGTTTGCTCAAAGCCCAGGCTTTCTCAATACACCATGCTGCCCTTCTATCCTTGGTCCTTTCAGGGTAGTTGATAACTCTAAATATCATTTCATTAGATACATTACAAATCTCCTCCAAATTGGTCATTCTTTGTCTTCTTTCCCAGAACCTCTTTTCTCTCATCATTAACCTATTGTTCAAGCCTTGTCCTCGTTCCATTTTTCTATTACACTCTCCTTAATATTTTCTAGTTTTGCCTATCATGTCTCAATGAAGCTTTTTGCTTAACAAATCCTTATTCATCTCTTATTATATGCCAGAAACTGCACTAGGCAGTGGGAATGCAAATCTATCAAGGATTTTATGGTCTAGTCTAGAAAACATATTAATCATTCATTATAACACAGCATGATAGATACTGTAACAGGGCAAGCACAGAGTGTGATGTGACAATAAAAGTTGGATTATAAAAATTGAAAACTATAGGGAAGGGACTGAAAAATCATCCTGGGGACTAAGGCAGAGTTAGAGAAGGAACCCCTGAACTGAATTTTGATGGGAAAGTTGCTATTAAATAGGCAAAGAATGGATTGGAATAAAGGCAGAATGGTTAAATAAAGAAGCACCATTTGCAAAGCCACAAGGTCTTTAAACTACATTACCAGTGGCAGGAACTGTAAGTAGTTCAGTAAATTAAGGGTGTGTGGGAAGAAGTAATAGGAAATGATATGAGAGGATCTACAGATTACAAGCAAAAAGCACTTAAGAGGCTATGAAGAAGGGCTAATGAGCAAAGCAGGCCAGGTAAATTACAATGTACAGTGTGCAGACCAAGACAGATACCTTCTGAATGGGCAGCTGTCCCTTGCTCTAGCCTGATGTTGCCCCTGTGAATGCAGACCCAAATAATGCCAGATTTTTTTATTTTTCAATAGAAGCCTTAAATGCAGATTTTTATGTGAATTTTTCAATTATTAACATACCATGTGGCCAGACAAAAATAATTCTGCCTGCAACATCTGGGCCAAATCATGATGAGCCTTGTATGTTAAGATAAAGAGATTGAACTTCCTCACATTCAGCAGGATATCATTGGGTGCTTTAAAGTGGGAATTGATATAACTAGAGTTGCATTTCTCAAACATTACAGTTGATACCAACATGGAGGGTGAATGGGAGAAGAGCAAGTTTGGACAGAGAGTGAACTGCTGGATATCTATAGAAGGAACCCAGAGGTAGCAGAGGCAAAGGCGGGGGGTGGGGAGAAGAGGGCAAATACAAGGCAGGTTTGGGATCTGCAGGGCTTGGTGACTAACGGAACAGGAAAGATAAATAGAGAGGAAAGATATAGGATAATTCTCTTTCCCTGTGCACCAACCTCTTTTTTTTAATTAATTAATTTATTTAAAAGTCAGAGTTGGCCCGCGCCGCGACTCACTGGGCTAATCCTCCGCCTGTGGGGCCAGCACTCTGAGTTCTAGTCCCGGTTGGGGCACCAGATTCTGTCCTGGTTGCTCCTCTTCCAGTCCAGCTCTCTGCTGTGGCCTGGGAAGGAAGTGGAGGATGGCCCAAGTGCTTGGGCCCTGCACCTGCATGAGAGACCAGGAGGAAGCACCTGGCTCCTAGCTTAGGATCGGTGCAGCGTGCCGGCCCCAGCACACTGGCCGTGGTGGCCATCTGGGAGGTGAACCAACAGAAAAGGAAGACCTTTCTCTCTGTCTCTCTCTCTCTCTCTCAGTCTAACTCTGCCTGTCAAAAAAAAAAAAAAAAAAAAAAAAAAAAAAAAAAAAAAAAAAGAGAGAGTTACAGAGAGAGGGAGAGACACCGAGAGAGAGGCCTTCCATTCTATGGTTCACTCTCCAGATGGCCACAATGGCCCTGGCCAAAGCCAGAAGCCAGGAGCTTCATCTGTATCCCCTATGTGGGTGCAGGGACCCAAGCACTTGAATCGCCTTCTGATGTTTACCCAGGCCACTAGCAAGGAGCTGGAGCAGAAGTGGAGCAGCCAGGACTTGACTCGGTGTCCATATGCAATGCCGGCACCGCAGATGGTGGCTTTTCTTGCTACACCACAGCACCGGCCCTAAACAGTGGTTTTCTAGAAGCCCAGAAATGACTCTCCTTTTACAAAAAGTTCTTCAGCTCAGATAGGGAAGAGTAAAGTGCGCAGTGGAATGAAGAATTGTGAGATGACATGGAAGCCAATAAAGGGATTTGCAAGTGGGCTTCATGGGCCACACCCAGAGGTTCACTGTGCTGTGCCCCAATGTTTCTGCATGCTTGGGCTCCTTTCCACAACACCACTTCCCTTTGAGAGTGTCACTTTCTTCCAGCCACCTGTTTAGTTCCCATCCTGAGCCCTGCTTATTACAATAGCCACCTTGTTAGTCTTCCGGATTTTCAGTCCCCATGCCCCAACTTGTCCTCAAGATGTCTTCTTCTTCCAAACACATTAAGATGAAGTTCCTCTCCTGACTCTCAAGGCCCTCCACAATCTTGCACAGTCTTACTCTTGAACTCTATCTCTACCTGTGGTCTCACTGGACCTATGCTCTTTGCAGGCTGGTCTTCTGAAAACTCATATTGCCTTTAAGAACTGGCTGTGCCTCCAATGCTTACTATCTGCCCTTGCACTCAGGGTATGCTCCTTCTTCCTTGAAGCCCTCTATTTGGTTTGTTTGTTTGTTTGTTTTTGGCCTCATGGATCTTCTATCTAAATTGCTAAACAAGTTGGTAGCCTCCGTGGGATGGGCCGCAGAAGGATTCTGTGGAACCTTAAAATGCCCACTCTGTATAGGAAGTGGCTGGATCTTACTTGTGTAAACTGCAGTGGCTTCAGCTGGATGCTTCCTGTAAACTCAGCTCAGGGTCTGGCCATGAGACTGGACTGCGTAAGCACTGCACATCAGAGGCCACTGTCCTTGGGCTGAGTCATCTCAGAGATGACTTGTTACAGACCCAACCCCAAAGACACATTTCATATGGTGGTCAGTCCTCTTTTGAACATGATAAAATGTTGTATGGACAAAGTCCTTTGTATTTAGGTTGCTAGCTTGAGCAATTACTACTTTCTTTTTTTTTTTTTTTTTTTTGACAGGCAGAGTTAGACAGTGAGAGAGAGACAGAGAGAAAAGTCTTCCTTCTGTTGGTTCACCCCCTAAATGGCCGCTACGGCAGGTGCGCTGCGCCAATCTGAAGCCAGGAGCCAGGTGCTTCCTCCTGGTCTCCCTTGCGGGTGCAGGGCCCAAGCACTTGGGCCATCCTCCACTGCACTCCCTGGCCACAGCAGAGAGCTGGACTGGAAGAGGAGCAACCAGGACAGAATCCGGTGCCCCGACCGGGACTAGGACCTGGGGTGCCAGCGCCGCAGGCGGAGGATTAGCCTAGTGAGCCACGGTGCCGGCCAACTACATTCTTAATCATCTGTGTAGCCATCATGTTTACCTGTACGGATCCAGGCACCCTGAGTGACTGGTACAGCAGCTCCCTATCCTAGCCCAGATTCCAGCATATTTTTGTTAATTATCCCCATCACTAAATGAAGTCTTTGCATATTTTATACTACATTAAACAGTTTCGTATTTTTTCAAACTGTCGTTTCATGGACTTTGGGCATCTTCCCAAAGAGATCTCAGAGATGTTTCGAATGGAAAGCATATGGGTGACTCCAGGCGAGATCAGTTGGCTGCCTTTCAAGAGGCTCCACAGGATGAATTATCGTGGTTAGTTTACCCCAGCCCATGATCTGGCTCTCAGCCCTGTAGATTTAGAAACTGCACTTTATCAAAACAACATGGATCTATTTGTCATTAGTGGTTCACATTAATCATTAGATGGAAAAAGCCAGAACATCTATATATTAGATCTGTCCCAAGGACTGGAATATTTGCTGACAACATGAAATCTCTTAGGGGTTAGAAAAAGGAGAGGTCCATGTGTCATAATATCCATGGGAGGAAGATGGGTGGAGTTAGTGTTAGTCCTATTAACTACACATAATCTGCAGCTGGAGAAACTGGCAGCAAACCACTGTCACTCATGGCTGTTTACTCAGATGTGATGATCTTTATTCAGTTCCCTGTTTTGGAAATAAATTATCTGTAAGGAAGATAGATCCACTCCAGGGACCAGGTGCTGGTATCCCTGACCAAGGACAGTCAATCCACTGAGTGATGACAATAACAAATCATATCTTAGAAGTGATTGATTGACTGATTGGATGGAGGAATGAGATAAAAGTAGGAGTCAAGGATGACCCAGCTCCTTATTTGCTCTATCACTTGCATAACTGGAGGTACAACGGAGCCATCTTATTGTTATCTATAGATAAGGAACGCAAGATCACAAGTTCAGTTTTGGACATACTGAATGACTTAGAGAGGACTTTGAGACATCCAAATTGAAATGTTTTTTAGGCAGTTCCAAATTCAGATCTGTTATTCAGAAGCATGATCTGTGCCAGAGATATAACATTGGGATTTGTCCATGTATAGATAACTGAAGTCACATGAATTG
Source organism: Oryctolagus cuniculus (assembly GCF_051225735.1). Classification (NCBI taxonomy): domain Eukaryota; kingdom Metazoa; phylum Chordata; class Mammalia; order Lagomorpha; family Leporidae; genus Oryctolagus; species Oryctolagus cuniculus. The sequence continues at coordinate 79,831,886 of NC_142873.1, forward strand.
ATGATATTTGCTCAGAGTAGAATTCTGATTAGCATCAATATTTAATTATTGGATAGAGGATGAGAAGATCAGGAGTGTGCTAACATGGAAACCAAAGCCAGAGGGTATTTAATGAAAAGTGTGTAGGTGCTTCCTCCTGCATGATGATGTAAGCTCCGATTATAAATAGCTGTAGCACTGCAGTTAAGTGTATCAGAATTCTACTTGGAGCAGACGCTGGCAACAGGATTCCTTGTTAGGGGCGGGGCTTTAAGGGAAAATCCTCTGCATCATGCTGCTGCTTCTCTCTCATGGTGGTGGAGGACACTTCATTTGGGTTGAATTGTGTATCAGTCACAGTATAAATAAGGGGGCAAGGAACTTAATAGGGTTAACAAAGAAAAATCAAAAAGAGGAATTTGAGATTTAGCAATATAAATGTCCTTGGTAACCTTACAGAAACCATTTCAGCATAGCATTGGGGGTAGAATAATGAAGATGGATTAAGGAAGAAAGGTGTATGTGTGTGTGTGTGTGTACTGCAGATATACGCTATTACACATTAGAGGAAGAACCAGGTCACAGTATTGCAAAATATCCTCTTAAAATTATTTTATACTCAGCCTTAGAAATTTCACTTCAGTATGCTGTGGTCTTTCTTCCCAAAAGTTACCCATGATGATCTAAAAAAATTAAGTCTGGACATTCTGGATGATTTCTGGGAGTGTTTAATGCCCACAGCCCATGGAGTATAACTTGGAGCGTTGACACTAGAGAAATGCTGGTGTCACTCTTAAAAGTGAGTAGCTGCATATGGCCTGCCCAGATAAAACTAAGTTCAAAACAGAAATATTAAACACACACTTAGGATAACATCTGACCACCTCAGTCTGCAAGATGCAACCGCTAATAAAATCAAGGGCTCATGTGCTGCACTCAGCCACACACTCAACCCCCACGGTTATCCAGGGGTGTCATTCTTGGCTTAACCCAGAAAACAGGGATATATAAGCAGGCCATTCCTTTGGACTCCCTGAGGGAATAGATTAAACTTGGAAAATTCCTAGAGATGTCTGATTCATGAAGGAACCAGGTAAAGAGGAAAATCCAGATGCTTCCACCAGAGCACCAGAGGCTTCCATGAGCAGTAGAGTAGTAGATTTTTTTCTCCTCTTGGTGAGGAGAGGGTTGAAGAGAGACAAGACTCTCCTTAAACAGTCATCCTCACATCCAGACACTCATCACAATTTAAAATAGCTCTTCAGACTTCATGTCCTCTTTTTTCCCTTTTTTAAAGATTTATTTATTTGAAAGGCAGAGTTATACAGAGTCTGCATGCACACACACGATAGAGAGGGAGGGAGATTGATCTTCCCTCAGCTGGTTTACTTCTCAAATGGCAGCAATGACCAGGGATGGGCCAGGTCAAAGCCAGGAGCCAGAGAGTCATCCGGGTCTCACACGTAGGTGCAGGGGCCCAAGCACTTGGGTCATTCTCTGCTGCTTTCCCAAGTGCATTAGCAGGGAGCTGGATCTGGAGTGAGCAGCCTGGATTGGAAGAGGCACCAGTGGGATGCCGGTGTGCTGGTGGCAGCTTAAACTGCTGTACCACAACATCAGCCCCAGGGTTGAAAATTCTTATGACAAAAATTTCTAAAATAAAATTTTCATTTTCAGAGAACAGTAAAGGGGAGAAAATAGTATGGAATGAAAAAAATAGAATAAATTTAGTTTACTATTATCTTCACTTACAAAATTAATTGACATATCTACATCCATTTACATTACTTGATCAAAATGCATCCATTTGATGTAGCTATATGACTAGAAATAGATAATTCTTACTTTTCTATTAAAGCTACCCTAAAGCCTATTTTTTTTGTGTGTGTGTGGTGAGCTTAGCTAGTCTTTTTAAAAGTAAAGCATCTTCTTGACAATAGAATATCATCTCCATACACTGGCAAAAAATGTTTACACCTAAATAATTTTTTCAGCATTTGTAATTCATTATGACCTGCCAACAGGAAGCTATCAGAAGGTCAAAGTATTCTGTATCTGTGACACAAAATAATGTGAGAGCAGACTCTAAAGAATTTAACTTGAAGTGGTTGCTCTTATTGCATGCAGGACATGCTTTGTCTCATTTTACTTGGCTAAGGGTGATAAAGAGATTAGCAACAGTATTGTACAGGGGCCAAGAGATCTCCAGGCAAAAGTTACAGATGGCTTCACAACACAGCCCAAGTTACTGGAATTAGTGAAGGAGGAATTTAGGAATACAGTAAACTTTTGTTTATCTTGGAATTCAAACAACATCATATGCAAATAACTAGAACGTTTTGCCTTTCTATTCTGCACTCTATTTTTAGGAAATGAGACAAATATAAAATATATTTTTGCCAAATTTTTACTTAGAAACAAAATCCAGGGTATGTCAAAGGGTCAGTACATACTTAGTGTAATGCCTTACATCTCCCATATGGCTACACAGTGAAAATTGTTCAGCATCACAAGAAGCGAGTTTCACCAGACCAATATTTATTGTGCCCTGAGACATACAAGCAATGAGTATATGTCCTGAGCTCCTGGGTGCCAGGTATACAATAGGCCTGCAATAAAATGTTGAGCAAAGCATTCAAGGAACGTGCACAGAGTACCATTTTCATGTTAGGAAACAGTGAGAGTGAAGATTGAAAAGATAGTTTGGGACTCTGAGATCATAGAAGAATTTTTGAGACAAGGAATGATATTTTCAAAGGAGTATTTTACTATACTCATTTGGAAGTGGTTCACATGCCACTAATCTCCTTCTCCCCATTCCTGGGACCACTGCTGAAATGGAGTGGGGTTGTAAGGGGTTAGTGTCTATAACAGGACCCTTTATCTGAGATGGTTGGTGGGATTTTTCTGGGCCAACAGAAGTAGGCTGGGTCAAACATCATAGAAGAGGACTGAAACCAGTGTGTGAGGTGAGTCAAGTAACAACAGATCAAGGGCAGAATAGAAGTTGGGACAGGAAACAGGAATTCAAAATCAAGGAGGCAGCAGTAAATGAAATAAGTCAGAAGAGGAAGAGGGGGAAGGAGAAAGGAGCTGGAAAGCGAAAGGGCATACCCACTTTAATTTTTAAATTCTTTTCTATCTACTTCCTCTTTAATTCTTTTCTATCTACTTGCAGGACAGATCAGCAACACTGCCGCCTAGGAAGATGCCCACCCAAGGCAGAGACTGCAGTCTCACTGTCTGTGAGCACCCCAGTGTTCATACATTATTTTCTTGGTGTTCCATTCATGGCTTGGGGGGTAGGGTATGCCCTGAGAGAATTCCCAAGCCACAGTACAGAAACAGGGTACATAACTTTAAAAATATATTAAACTTAGGGTTTTTTTTTTGTTTGTTCTTTCTCTCCTTTTAAAATATATATATATTTTTAATTTTGAAAGTCAGAGTTACAGAACGAAAGATACAGAAATCTTCCATCTGCTGCTTCACTCCCAAGGTGGCCTCAACAGCCAGGGTGGGGCCAGGCTGAAACCAGGAGCCAGGAGCTTCTTCCAGGTCTTTCACATGGATTCAGGGATCCAAGTACTTGGGACACCTTCCGCTGCTTTCCAAGGCCATTAGCAGGGAGCTATACCAGAAGAGGAGCAGCCAGGACTTGAACTAGCACCCACATGGGATGCTGGCTTTGCAGGCAGTGACATTACAGGCTGCACCACAATAATGGCTCCTGTTTTTCTCTTCTGATACTTCAGGTATTTGATAATAATGAAAATAATAAAAAAAATTTAATTGAGTCTCACAATGTAAGTTACTGTGCCAACTCTATGTGAATAATCTTATTTCTTCACTAACAACTTTTGAGATGGTTACTATTTCTTCCTCACCTTACAGGTGAGGAACCTGAGGTACAGAGATGTTCAGGGGCCCATGCAGGTGTGTTCAGCTCCAGCACAGGGAATCCAGCACAAGTCTAGGTAATGACGAAGCCCGTGCTTCCAGCCATATCCTATGCTTCTCCCCATAGACCTTCTCCCAATACTAAATGTAATAAAGACTTTGAATGTCCAATTGCAGAATACAGTAGGTTAAAAAAAGATCATAAAACATAATTATTCCAAATCTGTAAGAGTTTATATGTTCATCATGATAACTTAGGCATAAGAATAATGTTATAGGAAGAAGGGGCTGGCGCTGTGGCGTAGCTGGTAAAGCTGCCTCCTCCAGTGCCAGCATCTTTTATGGGTGCCAGTTCAAGTCCTGGCTGCTCCACTTCTGATCCAGCTGTCTGCTTTAGCATGAGAAAGCAGTAGATGATGGCCTAAGTCCTTAGGCCCCTGCACCCACGTGGGAGACCTAGAGGAAGCTCCTGTCTCCTGGCTTCATATTGGCACAGCTCCAGCCATTGCAGCCAACTGGGGAGTGAACCAGCAGATGGAAGACCTCTCTCTCTCTCTCTCTCTCTGCTGTTACAGCCAATTGGAGGGTAGAAGACCTCTCTCTTTCTCTGCCTCTCCTTCTCTCTGTGTGTAACTCTGACTTTCAAAAAAAATCTTTAAAAAAAAAGTTATAGGAAGAAGAAAGAACAACCTCCTGATGGTCTGAAAAGAAAGTAATTAGCATGAGTTTGTTAAGCATCTACTGTGTGCAAATCTTGGAAAACAGTATTTCAAGTTGTGATTTTTCCACAATATAAGTCAGTCTACTTAACTTTTCTTTAAAAAAAAAAAAAGATTTATTTTATTTATTTGAGAGGCAGAGTTACTGACTGATAGAGGGAGAGACAAAGAGAAAGGTCTTCCATCAGCTCGTTTACTCCCCAAATGGCCACAACTGCTGGAGCTGGGCCAATCCAAAACTAGGAGCCAGGAGCTTCCTCTGGGTCTCCCACTCTGGTACACAGATGCAAGTACTTTAGCCATCTTCCACTGCTTTCCCAGGACATAAGCAGAGAGCTGGATTGGAAGAAGAGCAGCAAGGACTCAAACTGGCACCCAAATGGGATGCCAGCACCATAGACAGAGGCTTAACCCACTATGCCACAGCCTTAACTTCTATCTCTAAGAAGATAAAATCAATGAATTTTTCAGCTACAAAGATTATGGATTTCAAAAGATCTTCTATTATGCAGATTAGGTAAAAAAATAAACCATAACAAGATTTCCACTTGTTTTTCATTCACTTCCAATAACAACAATAAAGTTGAGAATTTATAAGAAAATTATTTTAAATCCGAGATGGAACAAAGGAGCAAGCACTCTGAGAGAAAACCTTGCTTTCCCTCTAAATCCAACAGCTTGTCAAAAGTGTATAGAAATCTCAGCAGGCAAATATGAAATGCTTTTGCCATACCCAGCAGGCCATGCACTAAAACCCTGGGATGTAAAGTAACCCATCAAAGCAGGAGTCATCTAGAGAGTGGAAAATAACCAGTGGATCACTTAGGGAGTTGGGCTTAAATATTAAAGATGAGGCAATATTTTAGAAAGGACTCTATGGCTATTGTTAAAACAGAATGGGCTTGGGGACTGTTATTTTGTGTGCCAAGTATTCCCTGAAGCTGTTTTGGTCTACCTCACTGTTCTTCTGTTCTAGGAACCCTGTGATTAAAGGGCTACAGAATTATAGAAAACTTGGACCCTCTTTATTCCTTTTTACCCTTGAAGTTTTATTTCTAGTCAACATCACACTATGGCTAAGCCAAATTCTTTTCAAAAGGAAGAAAATAAACTTTTCCAGTGTTAAAGGTGCCAATTTTTGTGGCTTTTAATTTTGAATTGAATCAAGTAGGCGTAGTATCATGTAACTCTTTTTTAAAAGATTCACTTATATTTTTATTTATTTGAGAGAGTTATAAGACAGAGAGTAGGAGAGACAGAAAGAAAGGTCTTCCACCTGCTGGTTCACTCCCCAAATGGCTGCAACGGCTGGATCTGCGCTGATCGGAAGCCAGGAGCCAAGAGCTTCTTCTGGATCTCCCACGTGGGTGCAGGGGCCAAGTACTTGGGCCATCTTCTACTGCTTTCCTAGGCCATGAGCACAGAGCTGGATCAGAAGTGGATCAGCCAGGTCTTGAACTGACGCTCATATGGGATGCTGGAGAAGCAGGTAGAGACTTAACCTACCATGCCACAGGGCTGACCCCAGTCATAAAATTTTTAATGTTACTAAGTAATGATGGTAATTTTATAATACATTGTTATGAAACATTTTATTGATTTTGACCATCTAACATGGTTTTCTTATTTTGTTACATATCAATAAAATGGCACTTTACACTTTTTTTCCTAACAGTGATAAGATTTCAAATTAATATTGAGTTATAAAATTTATAAGGAGGGGATGCAGGGTTGAGCAATTAGCCTAGTGGTTAAGATGCAGTTAAGATGCCTGCTTTCCATATTGGTGTACCTTGGTTTGATACCTGCCTCTGGCTTCTGACTTCCAAGTTCCTGCTCATGCAGACCCTGGGAGGTAAATGTGGTCTTTGAGGTGATTGAGTTCCTGCCATCTTTCAGATGACCTGGATTGAACTTCTGGTTCTTGACTTTGTCCCATCCTATTACCGAACCAATAGACCAGTGGATGAGCTCGCTCTCTCTCTCTCTCTCTCTCTCTCTCTGTGTGCATGTGTATGTGTGTGTGTGTGTGTGTGTGTGTGTTTGTGTGTGACTACCTCTCAAGTAAATAGACATTTATTTGGGTGGTAGGGATCCAAGTACTTGGAGCATCATCATCTGCTGCCACTCTGGATGCATTAGCAGGAAGTTAGATCAGAAGCAGAGTTAGCCAAAACTCAAACTAGGCATTCCTGTATGTGTGTGGGTGTCCCAAGGAGTGACTTAACTGCTGTACCAAATGCCACCCTAGGTTGGTTTGTTTTATAAAGCTTAGTATCACTGGAAATTTTTCTAACCATGGGATACCTTGTTATTTTTCTAACTTATTGGCATACCAGCCTGTGTTAGTTAGATTATAGGTTCAGGATCCAGATAAAGACCAAATAACCAACACATTAAACAAGATAGATGTCTATTTCTTCATTTCTCCTGTATAGCAATCTGGTGGTTGGTAGTCCAGGGCTGGAAGGGCAGATCTACTTAATGAGGTTGTCTAGGAATGTAGGTTTCTTCTATCTTATTGGTGTAAGTTATTTTCTGGTACATGTTGCTTCAAATTATTCAAGATCACTTCTTCATTCCAATTAGCATGAAAAGGGATAAGATCAGTGTGGGCAGACATATCCTTTCTCTTCAAGTGTAAAGTGCCTAATTCACTTCTGCTCAAATTCCTTAGGACAGATGTTAGCCATGACTGTACTGAGCCGTAAGGGAGAATGGAAAATACAGATTTGATTATGAGCAGCTAAAATTCAGAGACTTAATTGTTAAAGAAAGAATGGGAGAATGGGCAGTAAACAAAAAACTAGCAGGTTAAACTGCCACTGGAATCTCTATTTCCCATACGGGCGTGCCTAGGATTGAGTCCCACCTCCATTTCCAATCCAGCTTCCTGCTAATGCTCCTGGGAGGCAGCAGATGCTTATTCAAGTGCTTGGATTCCTATCACCCATGTGGGAGACCAGGATGCAGTTCCTGGGTCCTAGCTTAAACCTGGCCCCAACCTGGCTGTTGTAGCAATTTGGAGAGTGAATCAGCAGATGGAAGATAGATGGAAGATTCTCTCTCTCTCCCTATTTCCTTTCCTCCCTCTCTCTCTCTTTCTCTGTTCTTCTGCCTATCAAATAAATCAATAAATCTTTAAGTAAATTTTTAAAAGCTTGCAGTCTCAACCACACAGCCTTAATTTTATTTCTGGAAATTAGTGCGAAGATATTGTAATTTCATCCTGATGAAGTCACTCTGGATACTTTTCTACAGCAATTTTATAGTTATGGTGAATGTACATCAGATTTGAATCACTTGCTTGTGTTTCAGAAAAACTGGAAAAGGATTTGGCTATTGTCTATGTTTTAATGAGTGCTACATTTCTAAGGGGCTTGACATGTGGGCATGATGGTAGCACTAAGAAAATTCAAGTTGGAGCATACTCAGCTATTCAGCTCTCCCCAGCTGCTCAGATCTTGATAAGACTGGGAAAATGTCTTCATAAGAAAAGCTTTGTTTTTAAGGTTCCCTTAAAAATGTTCTCCTTCCCGCCTCCCTCTCTTCCCCTTTCACTTTTTCCTTCTCCTTTTTATACTTTTTGTCATTTTTTTCCTCTTTGTCACTGCTGCCTCCTCTACCTCCTTCCTCCCAAATTAATAATTATCACTAGAGATTTTGCAAATTATCCTGTCCTCAAAAATCTTTAAACAGAAGCTCAAAAGCATTTGATTGAATTTAGGTATGGCTTAAATATGGTTGGTTTAGTCTAAATATGAGCAGGGCCAGTATGGAAAATGAATAAAAGATTTCCCATCTAAGCTCTGGAGATGGTGGTAGCAGGTGTAACCTTACCCAAAGAAGAGTCAATTTACAGCTAACTATTCAATTAATGAGAACAAGATAATCTTCTTTAGAAAGGTAACTCTCACTCATAAATAAATGTCAAAATTTCTCTTCAAGCATAAAGCATGGTCAAAAATCAGAATTCAACAATGATAGACTATTCAGAGGAGAGCTTTCAATAGAATATAGCCAACCTAATAGCTTATCTATGTTTGATGGTATTAGGGGAAGAAAAAGGAACTCTTAAAAGGTACTATAATATTACTTGAAAAATATTCATATATATTTATTAATATACAAAATGTAAAATAGAGTATACTCAACAAAACTAGATATTACCTTCAAACAATTTAAATGTCAAAACTGGTATTATTGTTTCAAGCTAACAAGTAAGCATAAACAAGAATATACTACACAAAATAGAGATAAATAACAAAATTTTAATAGTTTGCCTAAGTTCAGTGATGAACTTGGAGTTTTTGTGGTCTAGAAATAAGCTATTATTTTGTCACTCCTGCTCTAGAGTTAGGACTTCTAGATCCCCCCCCACACACACACACAATTAGTAGAAGTTAATAAATTGAATTGTCCTAAAAACTTCTAAAAATAACTATATTTGTACAACCCTAGGTACAGGCTTTCCAAGTATTTCCCATTAGACAAGAAAATAATCAAGTAAAACATCTTTTTTTTCTTGAGATAACCTTGAAAGAAACCTATAAAAGTTAAATAAGACATTTTGTTGGAAATTGCCTCTGATTTTTTGGAAATAGGTGTCAATTATTAATAAAAATATGATAAACTTGTGAATATTTGTCTAATATAAAAATACAAGGCAAGTATTTCTATTTTTAAAAAAGAAAGCACCCTTATAATTGCATTGATTAAATGTATAAAACTTCTTTTCATCAAGTTGTATAAGCTACATAATGATAGTCTAATTTTGTTGAAACGAAACAGGAGTATTGTATAAGAAATTAGAAGACACACATGCATAGATATATACAAACAAATACGTTTACTAATAACCATATAAACTTCCAGGTCTCAACATTTAAAGCTTTAGTTCTTTGAGTTACATGAGTCATTCTTGGTTTTAGAAGTGGGTACTATGGTTCTAACTAGAAAATAAAAGAGGAATATAATTAAAAAATGAAGGCTGAAACTTTAGCAAATTATGTGACTCTACTTCTTGTGTCTCTCAGTAGAGAGCTGTATGAAATGTATTTTAGAATAAAAGAGATTATTTAAATCATAAGTTTTAAAAATATTATGCTTGCAAAATTAGAAGTTACAAGTACACTGTGGATGACAATTATATTTCAGATTTACTAGTGATGGTTTTGATGATGGCTTTTTTACATACAAATTGTAAGTAATATTATTTTTCTGTTCCTGTGAATTATAGTAAAGAGTAGATCAATTAAATATTCATTCACTTTTCTTTGCACCAGAGACAATACCAGGTATAGGAACATGCTTTCAAGGAATAGACACATAAACAAATGATAACAGTACAATAGTATGGATGCAAAGGCTAGCATTGGAATTATTTACAGGAATACCAAGGAGAAAAGTCTCCCAATTCCAGGAGGTAAAGTGGAGGTGGGAATATGGAGACTTTGCCAAGGAAGTTTTCTTATTGGTGGTGAGGAATTTTGAAGAAAACAGACTAGAGAAGAGAAATTATTTGCAAGTCATGTAATAAGGGAGAAAGGAACATTTAGCCACAGAGCTCAATAAATAAAAATATTTAATATGCCTGGAGCATAGAAGATCTATAATGAGAAAGTGATAATTGATTCCACTTTGTACCTCATCCTCCTCATCTACATTCATCAAATCCCCTTCTATCTCAAACATCTCTCTAGAATATGGTTACTGTCTCTAATTCCATCTCCGCTGCACCAGCTCAGTCCAAGCCATTATCATGTCTAACTGGACTGTTGCTATAGCTTCCTTAACAAGTGTTTTGGCTGCCATTTTTACTTCCACTAAAAATAATATTTAAAAATTAGATTTAGTATATTTATTAAGTTTTTCATTTACAGTTTTACTGACTAGACTATGAACTTTATTAAGGAAAAGGCATGCTTGTTTATATATTCATTGTTTAGCACAGAACAGAAATAAACAAATAAGGAAGGAAGGTAACACAGAAAAGAGCTAAAAGATATGATGCTAAATGAAATATGATATCCTGAACGAGATCCTGGGACAGAAAATAGGCAAAAACGAAGGGAATCCAGGTAAGTATAGGAATTAGTTAATAATAATGTATCAATATTTGTTTGTTAACTGTGGAAAATGTACCATACTAATGCAAAAATATTCATAGTAAGGGAAAACTATGTACAAAGTATATGAGTATCTTCTATGCTGTGTTGGGAATTTTTCTATAAATCTAGAACTATTTTAAAATTACAAATATAAAAACAGAGAGGCAAAGTGTCAACATACAGCTGAGGAAGTGAGGAAGCATAAGTTAAATTCCTCATATGTCAATGTAATGAGTTTGGCTTTTTGCTAAAATAGAGGAATAAAATGATTAGATTGGAATTTTAGAAAATATAGCTCCAATGAAAATATTGGTGTAGAAATAAGTAAAAACTTTGTTTTAAAGAGGTATTCAATATTTTAGAAATGTGTACTAGTATATTTTATTAGTTTCTTAACCTTGCTGTAAAAGATGACCATAACTTTGTTGACTGAAAAGGATCCAAGTTTATTCTTTCATAGTTCTGGAAATTGAAAGTCTGAAATCAAGGTGTTGGCAGGGCTGCGCTCCTTCCTGAAGCTCTGTCCCTGTGTGTTTCAGGCACCCTTAGCTTTCTTGTCTTGTGGACCCATTATTCAAATATCTGTCTCCATCTTTCCATTGCTTCTGCTCTCTGTGTGTCTTTGTGTGTTTCTTATATAGATACTTGTCCTTGAATTTAGGACTTGTCTGGGTAATCTAGAATGATCTCACCTTAGATCCTTAATTCAGTTACATATGCAAAGATCTTTTTTCCAAATGAGGTGGCTTTCTGAGGTCCCAGAGGCTTGGAGGTAGATGCATCTTTTGGAGACCCTCATTCAACACAGGCAATGTGGTCTCGGTTGAAACTACTCAGTTCTTCAGTCGTAGCACCAAAGCAGCCAGGGACAATACATAAATGGATTACCGTGGCTGTGTTCCTGTAAAACTTGATGGGTTTGCTTTACTCCATGAGCCACAGTGTGCTGACTCCTGATGACAATTAGGAGGAAAAATTGGAAGGCAGTGACCAAAGGCAGTTAAGCAAGTTAGGAGGGAATTATAATAGTCACCATTAAGGATGAGAGAGGCTTGAATAAGACAAGAGTGATTGAGGGGAGAGGGAGGGTTGAGAGCTAGTGAAGAGCTTCAACAGGATTGGGTGATAGACTACATGGGAGGGGTAATACAGTTTATTAGAGAACTGGGAATTATGTCACATGCTAGGTCAAGACTTCAGGCTTTTCAAAAGAATAACTTGAAATTTTTCTACTTTAATTACTTCTAAATATCACTTTTTTCAAGGCAAGTTTGTGTGATCCATGCAGACATTTCAGAAAGAAATAGAAAGATACAAAAAGTGTTGATACTATACTTAAGTGTGCCACCACAGATGCAGTGTTTAGGACATTTTGAAGTCAGAGAAGACGATACTTAGCCTATTTGTTTATTTCCCAGAAGGAACAGGATAGTGACAGGATAAATGTTCTTTTTTTTTTTTTTAATTTTTTTTTTTGACAGGCAGAGTGGACAGTGAGAGAGAGAGACAGAGAGAAAGGTCTTCCTTTTTGCCGTTGCTTCACCCTCCAATGGCCGCCGCGGCGGCGTGCTGTGGCCGGTGCATGGCACTGATCCAAAGGCAGGAGCCAGGTGCTTCTCCTGGTCTCCCATGGGGTGCAGGGCCCAAGCACCTGGGCCATCCTCCACTGCACTCCCGGGCCATAGCAGAGAGCTGGACTGGAAGAGGGGCAACCGGGACAGAATCCGGCGCCCCGACCAGGACTAGAACCTGGTGTGCCGGCGCCGCAAGGCGGAGGATTAGCCTAGTGAGCCATGGCGCAAGCCGATAAATGTTCTTACACTGTGTATAAACAGTGTGTAAACAGCCCCACCCAATGTGCAAAGATATGGATGATTGAGGTCTTTAATTATAATTAATATTATTTACTCACTGGTCACCTACAAAGTTCTGGCATGATTTATCAAGTCAGTTGATCCGTTCAACATCTCTGAGGGTGGGGGGAGGGCAGATATTACTGTTATATCTGATGTGACAGATGTTAAATAACATTTTTAAAGTCCACACACAGCTAACTGTGTATAGAAGCACATTCTGGTCTCCAGATTTCCAACCTTGGACTGTTTCCTTTTCATTGTCTCTGAAGTTGGATCAGAGAGTTGGGACAATGTGTGGCCCCTGTAGCTGGGGTGGTCAGCGTGACCAAGATAAAGATGAGAGTAATGAGGTCTTTAGCTGGGCAGCCAGGGTAGCCTTCCAGCTATCTTTGGAAGGCAAGTGGCCAAAGAAAAAATGCAGCCTTGACAGCAAAAGCAGAACACTACTTGGGCAGGGCTGCTGAGAGAAACTGGGCACAGAGCAGTGCTATAAGAATTACGGAGTGCAGAGATAAAGCAGCGATGTCATGAATGTAAATCCAAAGGAGTGGGTTCCAAGTTTGCTTGGGCAACACTTTCCGAGCTTATCAGCAACCCAGTTTTTCAAAACCTAGTCTCAATGTAGGAACTTAAAGTTAGAACTGAGTCTTCTGATTCAACCAACTAGGTTTGGGACCATTAAGGACCTCAGGAAATCTGATAGCAAACGTCCATCAAATAATCTAGAGAATAAAAGCAGCAGAAAACATCCAGAGAGATTTTCGAGGCTAGGGCAGCAAAAAAACTAGCAATAAACTGCTATGTGATCCAGCAATCCCACTACTGGATGTACATCCAAAAGACATGACATCATTGAATCAAAGATAGTTGCCCAATTGTGTTTATCACAACACTATTCACAATAGCCAAAACATGGGATCAACCAAGGTGTCCATCATCAGATGAATGGGCAAAGAAAATCTGGTTTGTACATACAATAGAATATTACTCAGCCATAAAAAGGAGTGAAATCCTGTCAACTGTGGCAAAATGGATGGAACCGGAGGGCATACGCTGAATGAAATAAGCCAAACACATAAGATAAATACCACATGTTCTCCTTCATATGTGGGAACTAAAATTAAAAAAACAAAACATTTTTCTATTTTTAAGAAATGGCAGAGGGAGTCCAGGCTTCTTTTAGAAATTTGATAGTGTTTATGACACCTGTCCTATATATGGTACCAGGCCAGACACCAAGGGGATAGAGAAGTAGGTAATAAATTTGACCTGGTGCTTAAGATGCTGGTTGGGATGCCTGAAGCCCGTTTCTGAGTGCCAGGGTTTGATTCCCAGCTGTGCTTCTGACTCCAGGTTCCTGTTAACACAGACCCTGGAGGCAGCAGGGAGCTGGACTGGAAGCAGGGAAGCAGGAACTTGAACTGGTGATTCATGTGGGATGGTGGCATGGCAGGCCAGGGCTTAACCTGCTGAGTCACAACACTGGTTTCCACATTTCTCTTTTTTAGCACTTAAATTCATCTGGAGTTTATATTCCAGTTTAGAAGACCAACAAAATTAAAAATAAATAAATAAGAAATCATATAATCATAACTATAGTGTAAGATTTCTCTTCTCCCCAAATCAATCTATTGATTCCATGCTATATTAATGAAAATCCAAGCATTATTTATTACAGAATTTGAAAAAACAATTCTAAAATTTGTGTGAAAACACATATAGAAAGAAAATCTTACAGAAAAAGAAGAAAGTCAGAAAACTTTCATTGCCCAATTATCAATATTTATTCTACAGTGTTAATTTAAACAGTGTGGTATTGGCATAAGGATAGACAAGCAGACCTATGAAATGAGCAGGGTTCAGAAATAAACTCACTTTTGATATATGACAAAGGGGCCACACAATTCAGTGGGTAAAAGGACTGTCTTTTCAATAAACAGTGCCAGATCAGTTGAATATTGATAAGGATAATCAGTACACCAAAATCAGTTCTGGAGCCCATACTTAGCCTAACAATCAAGGCGCTTACATTGGAGTGCCTGAGATGTTTTTTTTTGTTTGTTTTTTGTTTTGTTTTGTTTTTGTTTTTTGTTTTTTGTTTTTTTTTTTTTTTTTTTTTGGACAGGCAGAGTGGACAGTGAGAGAGAGAGACAGAGAGAAAGGTCTTCCTTTTCCGTTGCTTCACCCTCCAATGGCCACCGCGGCTGGTGTGCTGTACTGATCCAAAGCCAGGAGCCAGGTGCTTCTCCCATGTGGGTGCAGGGCCCAAGGACTTGGGCCACCCTCCACTGCACTCCCAGCCACAGCCGGAGTGCCTGAGTTTGATTCCTGAGTCTGGCTGTCTCTCGCTGCTGACTCCTGTCAATGCACACCTGGGATCCAGTGTGATGATTCAAGTGATTGGGTTCCTGCCATCCACATGGAAGACACGGACTGTCCTGGCTCCTGCCGCAGCTCAGACCTGTCATTGTGGGCATTAGAGGAGTGAGCCAGAGATGGGAATTCTCTCCCTGTTTCCTCCCCAACCCCCATAAATAAATTTAAACAATTTAAAAAGACTTGTCTGGAATATGTCAACAGATCAGTAAGAGAAGAAAGGGGATAAAACTGAGATAGGCATTCCATGCATGCCAAGAAAAAGTAACATAAATATCCAAAAATATGAATAGGTGCTGAAACACCTGTAGAAGGCAGTGGGGCTGGGAAATCTAGTGAGCGCTGTGATGAGGAAGAGTAAACACACCTAGTCTGAAGACATCTTGGGACACATCAGGAATCCAAGACAGACCAGAGGTCTCTACAGGAGTGCTTAACAAGCTGCCACAGAAAGGGAATCCTAACGGAAAGAGACACCGGGAGTCCTACTGCATTCAAAGCCACAAAGAGAAATTGGAAAAGGAAATGTCCTTTCGTGATTTCAGGCAAAGAAGCTTTTGTGAGGGAGATATTAATTAGAAGAAAAATTGCAATGGAGACTCTGTTGTATTGAAGGAAGGAATGTATTAAGGTTAAATATTTGAAATAGAGTATGGGAGGTTAGTGAATTCTTGAGATATTATATAGATCAGTGAGACTTTAAGGAGATATGAACAAAACAAGCAGGCTCATGGAATGCTTTGCATTCTTTTGTCCTCAAGACTAACGTAAACCAAGAACTTATTACATATTTCCAACAAGAGTTGAATTCTCATAGAAAAAGCCGAATTTATAGTCATCCCCCAATGTCCCTGGCAGTGGGACCCAGACTGAATGGCAGTAATATTATAATATAGGGAACTGTGTGTAAGAGAAGATAATTTGACTCTGATGTGAATGGCACCTTCTGGACTGGTTCAGAATGGTGTTCCTGAGCCTCTTAGTTGCACTTTGAGACAAAGAATGAGGCCAGGAGGTGAAGAACGTGAGTTACTTTAAAATGGTTAATTCTAGTCCTCTGGTTTAACAGAGCTCATGGAAATGAAGTGTATCTGTTATTTGTTATGTCAACCTTCATCAAAGTTACTGTAGACAATAACATATATCCACGTTGTCCCGCTTCCTAATCAACTGACATAACTGCCTGGGAGGAATCTTATACTGGGAATAACAAGTGCTCATCCTCTGGTGTCCCGTGTGAGAGGGCGGGAATTCAGAGCAACTGCAGCATTTCAGACAGTTCTCCCTTCCTTTATCACCTGGATGAGCTGAGCGCAAACCCAGCGAGCTTTAATTAGGGTAAAGCAAACCTGTTGAAGCAAAGACACCTAACATTAACTTTCTTTTCTACAGAAGGTAAATGCTTAATCATCTCTCATGTAATAGTCTGCTGTGAGTGTTTCAAGCTGGCTGACAGCCCTTCTGATGGTGATCATGTAGGGATCTATAGTCTGTACATGTTGCATCCCTGGGACATTGCTTCTATCTGCATGGACAAGACAGATCACTGTGGGTCCTAGCTGGTAGCAAATAGTGTTTCTTAAAGTCTGAGTCTAGAGTGACACACTTCACTATGTCACATTTGATTGGCAGGAACTCAGTCATGTGGATACACTTAATTGCAAGTGGGAGTCACACAAATGCTGTTCCTATTGAGATAAGCTTAGTTATAACTTAGTTTACAAGAAAGATGGTTAGGCCGGCGCCGCGGCTCACTAGGCTAATCCTCCACCTAGCGGCGCCGGCACAGCGGGTTCTAGTCCCGGTCGGGGCGCCGGATTCTGTCCCGGTTGCTCCTCTTCCAGGCCAGCCCTCTGCTGTGGCCAGGGAGTGCAGTGGAGGATGGCCCAAGTGCTTGGGCCCTGCACCCCATGGGAGACCAGGAAAAGCACCTGGCTCCTGGCTCCTGCCATCGGATCAGCGCGGTGCGCCGGCCGCAGCGCGCTGGCCGCGGCGGCCATTGGAGGGTGAACCAACGGCAAAGGAAGACCTTTCTCTCTGTCTCTCTCTCTCTCACTGTCCACTCTGCCTGTCAAAAAAAAAAAAAAAAAAAAAAAGAAAAGAAAAGAAAGATGGTAAAAATCAATTTTGGTAGGTAACTGACAGTATCTATCCATGGAAAGTACAGGGAGTAAAACAGAATCATTAGGGAGCCGGTGCTGTGGTGTAGCAGCAGAAGATGGCCCAGGTCCTTGGGCCCCTGCACAAACGTGGGAGACCTGGAAGAAGCTCCAGGCTCCTGGCTTCAGATTAGCCCAGCTCTGGCCATTGTGCCATTTGGGGAGTGGACCAGAGGATGGAAAATCTCTCTTTTTTTCTGCCTCTGCCTCTTTGTAACTCTTTCAAATAAATTTAAAAAACCCAAAAATTATTAGAATTATTTTGCATACATTATTGAAGCAACACATTGGTGAACTTCATTCATGCCAGAATTGCACACAGCTTTTGTTGTAAAACATTCTGAAAATTATAATTTTTGAAATCATCAATGTACACTACAGTTTCAGAGTTTGCAGAGAATGCTTATTCCCAATTCTGACTTATTTAAAGTCATAGTTTATTTAATAATTCTCTTTATTAAAAATACTCAAGATTTCTAAATCCATATCTTTAAGATTTTCTATCCCCTCCTTTCCTGTCAAGTTGCTAAAGATAAATAATTAAACACTTTGAATGTTGGAAGAGATGAAGTAGTTGCTATAAAGAAAATGAAGTTCCTTTTTATAGTAAATCTATAAGGCAGTCATTCTGGTTTTTTTTTTTTTTGACAGGCAGAGTGGACAGTGAGAGAGAGAGACAGAGAGAAAGGTCTTCCTTTTTGCCGTTGGTTCACCCTCCAATGGCTGGCGCGGCCGGCGTGCCCGGCGCACCGCGCTGATCCAAAGGCAGGAGCCAGGTGCTTCTCCTGGTCTCCCATGGGGTGCAGGGCCCAAGCACTTGGACCATCCTCCACTGCACTCCCTGGCCACAGCAGAGAGCTGGACTGGAAGAGGGGCAACCGGGACAGAATCCAGCGCACCGACCGGCACTAGAACCTGGTGTACCGGCACCGCTAGGCAGAGGATTAGCCTATTGAGCCAAGGCGCCGGCCAGTCATTCTGTTTTGAAAGTTCATAATAACACATTGAAAGTATAGTTGTGTTAGTACAGAATGCAAGAGAACTTCAAAAGTATCCTGGAACATAGAATTTAAAAATGTTTATTTGGGGGGTCTAGAAATTTTCTTTAAAAGTGATTTTGTTTATTTATATAAGAGGCAGAGTTACAGATAGAGAAAAAGGGGAGACAGAGAAGGGTCTTCCATCTGCTGGTTCACTCCCCAAATGGCCACAACTGCAGGAGCTGGGCTGATCCAAAGCCAGGAGCCAGGAGCTTCCTCTGGGTCTCCCACGTAGGTACAGGAGCCCAAGCACTTGAGACATCTTGTGCTGCATTCCAAGGCTGTAAGAAAAGAGCTGGAGTGGAGGATGGCCCAAGTGCTTGGGTCCTGCACCCACATTGGAGACCAGGAGGAGGCACCTGACTCCTGGCTTCAGATCGGCACAGCACGCCGGCTGCAGCGCGCCGGCTGTGGCAGCCATTTGGGAGGTGAACCAACGGCAAAGGAAGACCTTTCTCTCTGTCTCTCTCTCTCTCTCTCACTGTCCACTCTGCCTGTCAAAAAAAAAAAAAAAAAAAAAAAAAAAAAAAAAAAAAAAAAAAAAAAGAAAGAAAGAAAAGAAAAGAGCTGGATCAGAAGAGGAGAAGCCAGGACATGAACTGGCACTCATGTGGGATGCCAGCACTCCCCATGGAGACTCAGCGTACTATGCCACAGCACCAGCCCTCAGGACCAGAAATTTTTGAAATCCATACATAGTTTTTCATAAGACACATTTCCCATCAAGTGTTTGAGAATCCTCTCTTATGATATTTGTGTGTAGAGCAACTATTATATTCTTACATGCTGGTTTTAGGTTGCCACTGACTATATATAGTCTGATAAATTTTTAGACAAATCTTGGTACATGCAAGAAAATCACCCATCTGGGCTCAATATCTTAGCAAAATACAAGATTTAAAATGATAAGTCTTGAGGCCTGTGCTGTTGTACAGTAGGTTAATCCTCCATCTGCAGTGCTGGCATCCCATATGGGCACTGGTTCTAGTCCACTATGGCTTGGGAAAGCAGTAGAAGACGGCCCAGGTCTTTGGGCCCTTACACCCTCATGGGAGACCCAGAAGAAGCTCCTGGCTCCTGGCTTCGGATCAGCTCAGCTCCAGCCGTTGTGGTCATTTGGAGAGTGAACCAGTGGAAGGAAACCTTTCTCTGTCTCTGTCTCGCAAACAAATAAAATAAAAAAATGATAAGTCTTGATTTGCTTCTGGTACGGAGAAGCAAGTGTTAACAAACCAATCTTCCCACAAACAACAACTATAAAACCCTGAAAAGAATACAGGGAAAAAAAAAATTATGAGGGTTCTTCAAGGAGTTCACAACAGATGGAGTTAGAAATAGGCTTATTTTGGTGCAGATAATATTTGAAACCCATGTGTACATGGACTTTTTTCATTTTATGAAAAATACATGTGATAAAAAGATACACATAAGTTTCAAAAATTTTTGCACTAAAATAAATTTATTTCATTTCCCCATGAACTTATTGAAGTATTTTCACACCTGAGCATTCTGGAGACTGACCAGAGGCAGATTTTAGAGGCAAAATTGTAACATGCATCCAGAATCAATTTCCCATTTTGGGGGGAGGTCTTCTCCCCTGGAAGCCTGCTGCAGTAACAGTGGAGGCAAGTGGCATGGAGGCAGCTAAAACTTCTCTGGAAAGCATGCCACATTGCTAGCTAGAGGACTCAGGGAAAGATTCTCAGGCAACCGGGGCTGCAGTAGAATAAGTGGCGTCAGGGCCATGAGAATTCGCCTTTCAGACACTTGCTACATCTTGCACCCCCTACCATACTTCCTGTTAATTTAAGGATATTCTCACTGGATGCAGAATTATTGCTTTATAGTTCTTTTATTCAGTACTTTAAAAATGTTATGCCCCTTATTTCTTCCATTGGTTCACCCCCAAAATGGCCGCTATTGCCGGTGTGCTGCGGCAGGCGCGCTGTGCCAATCCAAAGCCAGGAGCCAGGCGCTTCCTCCTGGTCTCCCATGTGGGTGCAGGGCCCAAGCACTTGGGCCATCCTCCACTGCACTCCCTGGCCACAGCAGAGAGCTGGACTGGCAGAGGAGCAACCGGGACAGAACCGGCACCCCAACAAGGACTAGAACCCAGGGGTACCGGCGCCGCAAGGCGGAGGATTAGCCTAGTGAGCCGTGGCGCCGGCCAATTATGTGTTATTTCTTGCTGGCTGCTTTCAAGATTTATTTTTTCTCTATTGTTCTGATTGAATACTTTCTGTTGTAGTATCTCACTGTTGAATGATTCCTTCCTATGTTCTCTTCACCTTCTGTCTAGACCAGCCATTTGGTTTATTTTAGTTATTATATGTTTTAGTCCTAAGATTTCCATTTATACCTTCCATTTCTTTGCTGAGACTTTCCATTTTCTTGCTGACACATTTTTTATGGTTTCTTTAAAATCTTTGTCAGGTAATTCTTTTTTAAAAGATTTATTTATTTATTTGAAAGGTGGAGTTACAGAGAGGGAGGGAGGGAGGGAGGGAGGGAGAGCGAGAGAGAGAGAGAGAGAGTCTTCCATCTGCTGGTTCACTCCCCAAATGGCCACAATGGCCAGAGCTGAGCTGATCCAAAGCCAAGATCCAGGAACTCCTTCCTGGTCTCCCATGTGGGTGCAGGGGCCCAAGGACTTTGACTATCTTCTGTGCTTTTCCAGGTGCATTAGCAGGGAGCTGGATCAGAAGTAGAACAGCTGGGACTCAAACAAGCACCCATAAGAGATGCCAACACTGCAGGTGGCAGCTTTACCCACTATGCCACAGCACCAGACCCTGTCAGATAATTCTAAAAACTCTGTCATTTCAGTTATTGGTATTGATTGACTGTAATTTTTCCATTCATGTGACATCTTTCTGGTTCTTGATACAGAGTGATTTTGTATCTAAACCTGGACATTAGGGTATCATGGGATTCTGGATCTTACATTAACCTATTTTAGCCGGCTTTCTCTGACACTGTTCTGCTGGAAGAAGGCAGAAGTCTAGTTCCCACTTAGTCTCTGCTGACACCTGAAGTGGGAGCACCTTACTGCTGGATAAAGATGGGAATTCCAGCTGCCTAATGGGCTGCCCTCACACTTTCCTTACTGGGAGGGCTAAGAGAGCCTTGTTACTGCTCCCCGTGTGGCTTCCCTGGTCAACATGGGGAGGAGGGAGTCTCATGATAAGGCGATAGTGGAAGTTCTGGCTGCCTGTAAGGTGTCCTCTATCCTCAAACACCATTACAAGAGGAAGAGGCTGAACACGTCTTTACTGCCAGTTGGGGGTGAATATCCAAGGGGTGAACTTGGTCTTCATTGACACATCAAGGAGGGGGGAATTGGAGGACTGATTACCACCTGGAGAATATGAAAGTCCTGGGCCCCTGCTTGGACATCTCTGAACCACTGTGGGGACAGGGGAGCATTGAGTTATCACCTGGCAAAAGTGAAAATGCAGGCTGCCCACTCAACGTTTCCTGGTATGCATGGCAGTAAGGCCAAAATTATTCCTATGGTATTTGGCTAGGGTGGAGGTGGTTATTGTCTAAACATTTTCTGTCTTGCTAATCTGACCTTTTCCTGGTCTTTGGCTTGAGAAAGCAGGCTTTCATTGGCCTATTTTTCTGGAGGTTATGTGCCTATTGGTGCTTCTGGGTTGCTGGTTTCTTCAGCAATGTGTCTGGGATAGATGAGTGAAAAAGAAACCCAGAAATTCACCACTGGGCTTTTCCCTGGCTCCTAAGGTTCTAAACTGGTCAGCCTTCTCTCCACCTTTCAGAACCCCTTATGCTTATTTTATTCATAGCATCAAATATTTTAGTTGTCCTTAGTGAGAGAAATAATGAACAGTATGAGTATTGCATCTTCCTGGAAGTGGAAATCTGCCCCAAAGTGGAAATTTTATAAATAAAATCTCTGAAACAAATTTTAATTGACCATAAAAAGAATATAGAGATGACAGAGTCTGTAAGATCCATATAAATTATTAAATCTGAAAAGGGAAAACTGAAAAATAATTAACAGAATATCTGGGACCCATGGGACGAAACAGATCTAACTTCCATTAATTGGGGTCCAGAAATAAAGGAGGGAAAAAATGAGGCAGAGAAATATGTTTGAAAAAATAAGGATTGAAAGCTCAAATTGAAGAAACAAACTTACAGATTAAAGAAGCTTGATGAATCCTA
Organism: Oryctolagus cuniculus; assembly: GCF_051225735.1. NCBI lineage: Eukaryota > Metazoa > Chordata > Mammalia > Lagomorpha > Leporidae > Oryctolagus > Oryctolagus cuniculus. The sequence goes on from NC_142873.1 coordinate 79,854,213, forward strand.
AACATAATAAATTTGAAGAAATCTAAGTTGAGCCTGTGTTGTGACATAGTGAGTTAGGTTGCCACTTGAGACACTGGCTGGCATCCCATACCAAAGTGACAATTGGAACCCCGGCTGCTCTGCTTCCAACCCAGCTTCCTGCTAATGGGCCTTGGAAGGCAATGGATGATGGCAAGTGTTTGGGCCCTTACTACCCTTGTTGGAGACCTGGGTGATGGCAGTGGATGATGGCAAGTGTTTGGGCCCTTACCACCCTTGTTGGAGACCCGGATGATGGCAGTGGATGATGGCAAGTGTTTGGGCCCTTACCACCTTTGTGGGAGACCTGGATGAGTTCCTGGTTTCTGGCTTCAGTCTGGTACAGCCCAGCTGTTGTAGCCATTTCGGGAGTCAAACAGCCAATGGAAGATCTCTTTCTTTCCTCTATCTTTGACACTGTCTTTCAAATAAGTTAACTAATTTTCAAAACCCAAATGTTGAAAACACAAAATAAGAGAAAGTCTTAAGATAGAGAAAAATGACACATTAAATCACAGGCAACAATGATTCAGATGATCACAAATTTCTTACCAGAAACCATAATGGCCATAATACAATGGAATCCCATCTTCCCACTGCTAAAAGAAAAACTTGTCATCCCAGAAATTCTATATCCAATGGAAATTTTATTCAAGAATAGGTTAGACCAAAGTTTTTTTACATAAAGAAACCATAACACAAAAAATCCTAAAGGAAGTGCTTCATACTAGGAGGAAATGATTCCAGAGAGAAATTTGACCTTTTAGGAAGAAATGAGGAGCATAGGAAATGTTAACTATATAGATACATGTGGAAAACCCATTTTTATGTAAATCCCTGTAAAATATACATTGATTTTCAGAAGAAAAAATACAACATTGTCCTGAAGGGTTTAAAACATATCTAAAAGTAGTATATGGAACATCTACACCACAAAGACTGGTAGGAAGGGTGTAAAAGGACCTGGAGAGCTGTACTTATCATACTAACTCCAAGTGGGCTAGGAAAAATTTAAGCATGCATATTGTAATACCTAAAGCAACCACTAAAAAATGTGAAGAAGTATAATTACAGGCTGTGAGACAAATAAAACTAAAATCTAAGAAAAGCTTAAATAACCTAAAAGAAGGCAAGAACAGGAGAAAAGAGAAACAAAAAATCAGGCAACAAATAAAAATTTACTAAAATAGACCTGAATCCAACCATTTAATAGTTACATTAAGTGTAAAGAGACAAAACAGTCCAATAAATTAACAAACATTATTAGAATAAGTGAAAAAGACCTAATCCTCTGCTAACTATGAGAGACAAACTTTAAAGACAAACATGCACTTTAAATATAAATATATCGATAAGATAAACATATAGGACCAGCGACGCGGCTCACTAGGCTAATCCTCCACCTGCGGCACTGGTACCCTGGGGTTCTAGTCCTGGGTGGGGCGCCGGATTCTGTCCCAGTTGCTCTTCTTCCAGTCCAGCTCTCTGCTGTGGCCTGGGAGTGCAGTGGAGGATAGCCCAAGTGCTTGGGCCCTGCACCCCATGGGAGACCAGGAGGAAGCACCTGGCTCCTGCCTTCAGATCAGCGTGGTGCTCCGGCCGCAGCGGCCATTGGGGGTTGGGGGGTGAACCAACGGAAAAGGAAGACTTTTCTCTCTGTCTCTCTCTCTCACTGTCCACTCTGCCTGTCAAAAAAAAAAAAAAAAAAAAAAGATAAACATATAGATATGAACACTGATGGTTTTCAAGTCCAGAAATTGAAACATAATGTGGGCAACTGATTTTCAACAAAGTTACAAAGTTGTCAAGATAATTCAGTGGGGAAAGGAAATTCAACAAACACTGCTGGAAAAATTGTATATTCATAGGGGAAAAACAAAGAAAAGAATTTAACAGAACTAAAGATAAAAGTTAAAGCTATAAACTTACTAGAAAGTAAAGTTGCATAAAATCTTTGCCAATTTAAGGGAGACAAAGACTTCTTAGGACACAAAACGCATGAATCATAAAAGAAAAAATTTATAAATCAGACTTTATCAATATGAAATATTTTCTCTTTGAAAGGCATTATTAAAAGAATGAAAAGACAAGCCACAGAATGGGAGAAGATATTCTCTATCATATATCTGATGTAGGACTGACTGGTATTCAGAATAGATAAAGATCTCAATTTGGGGCTGGCGCCGTGGCTCACTTGGTTAATCCTCTGCCTGCGGCACCAGCATCCCATATGGGAGCCAGGTTCTAGTCCCAGTTGCTCCTCTTCCAGTCCAGCTCTCTGCTGTGGCCTGGGAGGGCAGTGGAGGATGGCCCAGGTGCTTGGGCCCCTGCACCCGCATGGGAGACTGGGAGGAAGCACCTGGCTCCTGGCTTCAGATCGGCGCAACGCCAAACGTAGCGGCCATTTGGGGAGTGAACCAATGGAAGGAACACTTTTTTTTCTCTCTCTCTCTCAGTGTCTATAACTCTACCTGTCAAATAAAAAAATAAAAAAATACCCTCAACTCAACACTAAAACAACTCAGTAACATCTCATAAAATTAACTTGAGTACATACATGAAAAGACATTCAACTTATTAGTCATCAGGGAAATGCAAATAAAAACCATAACAAGAAATCATTAAAATCACAGAAAGGATAAAATGAAAAGACTGACAATAACAAGTGTTGACAATGGCGGAAGACTAACTGTAACTCTTACACTGCTGGCAGAAATTTAAAATGGTACAACCACTTTGGGAAACAATAATGAACTTTCTTAAGAAGTCAAAAATACACTACCAAAAAATCTATTCAGCCTACTCCTACATATATCCCCAAGAGAAATGAAATATTTGACTATATAAAAGCATTATTTATAGCAGCTTTATTCACAACAATCCCAAAATGGAAATAACCCAAGTGTCCACCAACTAGCAAATGGATAAACAAAAATGTATATCCATAAGAGTTCTCTTCAGCAATAGTATTGAACTCTTTTGCACAATTTTCAGCAAATGGAATAACAACTGATATACAAACCAATAGGTATGAATCTGAAAATCATTAGTCTGAATGAAAGAAACCAGACTCAAAGAAGACATGATATACGATTCCATTTATGGAAAACGCAAACTGCACTGTGATAAAAAGCAGATTGGCAATTGCCTGGGACCAAGGGCAGACTATAAAGGAAAGGAGAAATCTTGGGTGTCCTGGAAATTTTCTGTAATTTTTTTTATCAAGGTGATTTCACAGTTATATACAACTCCCATAACTCATTGAATTGTTTATTTTAAATGGATGCAGTTCATTGGTCATAAATTATTTATCAATAAAACTTATAAGAAAAAATACGAAGGCCTTTTTCATATATGTTATTGCTTATACCTGAAATCTATTTCTCACACAGTAAGGACCCTGATTTAGTAGTCCTGGTTCTGCTTTCTGAAATCATGCCTACAAAATCATGAACAAAGAATATTTACTCCCCTACAATTGTTTACTAAATATTTGATAAGAGCCAGTTATTTCCTTTTAATCTTTTCTTCATATTATATACTACCCTTCCCCAACCCCCTGATTTTTTTTAAGTCCTAGGCTCTTTAACCTTTGTTTTCCTACCTCTTTGAACACTCTTTAGTCTGTCAACATGCCATATAAAGCACATCATCCTAAACGGAATGCATACCCTAGTTGTTAACTGCTTAGTCTTGTTCATGAGAGGTAGTAGTATGGTTTGCAGAAAGAGCAGGGGACCAGGATAGGGAATGGAGTTTTCTGGTTCTGCAAGTGACTAGTTTTTTGCATCAAGCACATCACATCACTCACTCTAGGTTTCTCAGTAGAAGGTGGAAGTGGGATTTTTTTTCCTAAGATTTTATTCATTTTTAGCATGTAGATATGAAGGTTCAGGTAAGGAACTTCTAAGAGGCTCTCTCAATTAGGAAATATAAATCAATTGAGACATGTTGTTTATAAGTGACTAAGTGGCTGGCACCATGGCTCAATAGGCTAATCCTCCACCTGTGGCGCCAGCACCCCGGGGTTCTAGTCCCGGTTGGGGCGCCGGATTCTGTCCCGGTTGCCCCTCTTCCAGGCCAGCTCTCTGCTGTGGCCAGGGAGTGCAGTGGAGGATGGCCCAAGTGCTTGGGCCCTGCACCCCATGGGAGACCAGGAGAAGCACCTGGCTCCTGCCTTCGGATCAGCGCAGTGCGCCGGCCGCAGCGCGCCGGCCGCAGCGGCCATTGGAGGGTGAACCAACGGTAAAGGAAGACCTTTCTCTCTGTCTCTCTCACTGTCCACTCTGCCTGTCAAAATAATAATAATAATAATAAAAAAATAAGTGACCAAGCCTTAATTTTTTTTTCTTGTGACTTGAAAAGAATTGTTTGGCTTTGTATTTGAAAGATTTGCATTTCGAAGGTAGACAGGTAGACATTTTTCCATTTGCATGTGTATCAATAACCCTGAGCTTCTGATGTTAGAGATTTTTCAGTCATGTGCTGTAGACCATGCAGATTTGTGACTTGCTGTGCAATCTCCACGAGTTGGAAAAATTCAAAACATATGGCAGCTCAGATGTTAGGTTGAGGGAAATAAAATATTAAAAAATTTCAGAGCTGTTTAGAAGATGCTTTGCTATATGTATTTTTTATGTGGTTTGTGTATATGAATATGTTGGGAAAGATGCCACTTGGGAGTGAAGTCAAAAGAAAAAACAAACCTTCTCTGTACTTTAAGTCCACGCCAGATAACAGCAGATGTTACAAATAAAATGGGAATTTGTTCAAAGCTAGAGATGTTAAAAACATATTTTTTCTAATTGCAATAGTTAAACAATAAAAATCACTGTCAATCGCTGTTCAGGGGAAATAGTTTGTTGCAGAAAAAGCTGGGGACCAGGTATAGGGAAATTCAGACAAAGTTACTATATCAGCTAGCAAATATTTTCGTCTAGGATTTTTTCCTCATTTGGGGTTAAAATTCAGCTATATCCTGTGACTATTTTTTATCAAGTTGAATAGTGTTTAGAGCTCCATTGTTATAACTAGTAGCTACAAAATAACTTATCAAAATTTCCCGACCTACTCAGGATACAGTGTTCTACTGGGAAAAGAAGTTTCCTACTGGCAACTTACTCCTCTCTAGGCATTGCAGGGAATAGGAGCATGAAGCAGGTGGAGGCAGGTATGATGAGACGTCTTTTCAGGGTTAATGCTGTGATATTGTTTTAGGATACCATGTTTTAAGTGTTCTGTTCATTAAGAAACACATACAGTAGGTGAATCAAGTTCCTGAGGTTCAATGACATCTTATGCTTGATAGATCTTTCACTCTACAGGTACCTGGAATTTTTCTAATAATACATATTAAATTATTTCAGCTTTATGGTAATCATTCTCTTAATTGTTGCTTCCTGGGCTTACAGGGTTTCTATTTCCTACCCAGTCTCTATGTATTTTCTTAAATCCCTCAGCCTTCACCTTTTAGTGTGTGTTCCTGGCCAGAGTATTTTCACCTGGATTTGCAACAATGCAGGTAACTGTTTCCCCACCAAAGGCAGAGAAACAAATTAATACTCTGAGACCACACCCCGCTAAATTTTGGAAATCTAGTTTCTCTGACACTCCCTACCCAACAAGCACTCCTGTTTTCCAGCTGACAATGAAGGCAAGAGGCCTGGCTTCCGCAATCAGTCCTATGACCCACCATAAAGAGCATGTGTGCTTCATAAGCAGGACTTACTTTCCTGGCGGATTTCACAGCTTTTACTTCTCGAGCTGCCCCCGCAGCCACCATGACACTTCTACTGCCTGTGTCACAACCTGTGACTCGGCAACGTGTTGTTCGCAACTAGCAGATCTCTGGCACAGCAGGACCCTCGACTGTAGAAGGCTCAGCAGGACCAGACCCAGGGAATAGTCCTGGGCATTGCTTCACTGCCTCTCCTCCAGTAGCCCTGGCGTCTCTGCTGTTGTGTGCTCCCTCCGTCTGCTGCTGCCTGGACCTGAATGCATTTTCCTTGCAGGGCCTAGTACTGTGGCAAAGGGGGCACTGAACTGCACCTCAGCACTGAACTGCTTTTATTCCTTCTGCACTCAGTATGCCCACTCTCCCTCCAGAAAGCTATCTGGTGTTCTCAGAACTGGCAGGGGACCCGAAAGACCAGAATTTCTAGAGCGCATCTTCAGATACAGCTCCCTGCTCCTTCCTTTGTCTGGTGATTACTGGTGGTGGTAGCTGTTGTGGGAAAACTGATGTATCTGTTTCCCTTCATGGCTGTTGGACACTCTGAGAAGAAATGGAGACAGCACTCCCAACTGTGTTCCAAGGATTGCCCCAAATGCTAAAATATCCTTGTGTACTGCTGTGTGCACTGTGCTTTTGCAATGCTTTGACATATTTAAACATGAGGTCACCCGTGCTTAAATGCACCATAGCTCAACATACAGCACAAACGAATAATCAGTTGCCAGTTGCAACAGCATCTTGCACTATCCTCTCCCTCTTCCAGGAAAGGAGTCTAAGCAAATGCATTATTGCTGCTTCTTCATGATGTTTCTTGTTCCCATTATTCTTTCCCTTTTCCAGTCTGTGCAGTACCTTAGCTGGTTGTTTATAATATTGCAAGGTCTTTTAGTTAACTACAAAATTATATCACTTCTAGAAACTTAAACAACATATATACAATATTAATCAATCTTTGATTATATGACTACAAGATTCTGTCAATTTTTTTCTGTCTTGTCCTGAGATTTTTTTTTTAAATGCCTGTTTTAAAGTCTGTTTCAGGGCCAGCGCTGTGGCGCAGTGGGTTAATGCCCTGGCCTGAAGCGCTGGCATCCCATATGGGCGTTGGTTCTAGTCCCAGCTGCTCCACTTCCGATCTAGCTCTCTGCTGTGGCCTGGGAAAGCAGTAGAAGATGGCCCTGCACCCACATGGGAGATCCGGAAGAAGCTCCTGGCTTAGGATCAGTGCAGCTCCGGCTGTTGCGGCCAATTGGGGAGTGAACCAGTAGATGGAAGATCTCTCTCTCTCTGCCTCTCCTCTCTCTCTATGTAACTCTGACTTTCAAATAAATAAATAAATCTTAAAAAAATAAATAAAGTCTGTTTCATACTCAGATTCCTGACATTTACTTATCTTTAGCCATGTCTGTGAGTAGCTTTTAGAAGTTCCTCAGATAATCTTTTTTCAGCTATAATGTATTTATGTTTCATTAAAATAATTTTATTTAAGATTATATAAGATTTTGGATGCCAGACTCTTGACTATAATATGTAGGAATGGTCTGTCTCAGTCAGACACTAACCATCTGAAGGAAGTATTAATACCTACTTATCTGTGGAACTTATAATGGCAAAAGAATTTACTAAGAATGACTCAAACTAGTATAATCTGCAGCGAAAAGTGTGTACAGATTATTACATGAACCTAAATACAAGTTACTGTACTGGTTACATTCCACTTACTCCTCTTGAAGTAAATAGTATTCATTTTTAACAGAAATAATTATATTCCAGTATGGAATATTGCTCGTTGTCCCCAAGTTTCTTTGTGGAGATGTTTACTTCTTCAGGATTTGTGTTACCACATTTTGGACTCTAGTTACATAATTAAATACAAAGAATAGCCATAGAATGCTGGATTTTTATCAACTGATTTCTATGGAATATATGGATTCCTTGTAACACACTTTGGCTGACTTAGCTGTGGGATGCTTTGGTTCTGTGTCTAATTGGAACACAATGTTTGGCAGTCTCATTTGGAGAACAGAGGATAATTCAAGTTCATTTGGTGAGAGGATTAAACTGTTTGAAGAAAAAAATAAAAACCAGATCACCTGAAAATATGGGTACTAGCATATACTGCATCTTGTGCAGCACCATTTAATGTCCTTGTTAGCAACTGGGACTCAAAGGATTCATTTCTAGTCAATTTAAGCCTATTATTTCCCTGACTACATAAATACTTATTTAATTTTTCTCTAAAGAACAATCATTTGATTTGTGTTTAATTCAACTAGCATTTTGCCACTGAATGCTTAGAAAGCACTGGACTCTTCCACAAAGAGCTGTATACAACTTCCTGAATATGTCTTTGTTCTTAAGAATCCCTTCATACCAAACAAGATTTATTTTTTTTCTCAGACATTAATTCAGGCATCTATAATTCTCAGATTCTTCCCAAATCTAACAATAAATACATGTCTTTGGCTGTCATCAACAGAAAAATAGCCCTGAAATCTCAACATTTCTTGCTTCCTGCCTTTTTAGGGCCATTAACACTGATTTTTCAACATTTTCTCCTGAATAATCAGAGTTTAAAAGGAGTGGAAGGTTCAAGGTAGAGAAAAGTTTAAGTTGAATAGATAAGCTAGAACTTATGGTGTCAAATGTATTGAGAGAACCCTGTGTTGCTCATAGGTTGAACACCCATTATTTGTCTTTTAAGCTCTGCCAAAATTCTTGGAAACTACATCCTCCTCTGTTTTTCATTTCAAATGGGACATGCCTTTAACCCTATTCTACACTGAATAACTTGTTGGTCCAGGATGAGTTCCAAATAGATGAAAGACCTAAACATAAGAACAAAAACTCTAAAACTCTTAGAAGTAAACAACAGATTAAATCTTCATGATATTGTATTTGGCAATGACTTCATGTATATCACACACACACACACACACACACACGGAATAAAAGAGAAATAGATAAATTGGACTTCATCAAAATTAAGAATTTCTGTGCATCAAAATATAATAGCAAGAAAGCAAAAGACAATCTGTTGAAGAGCAGAAAATATTTGCAAATCATATACCTGGTAAGAGATTAATGCCCAAAGATAACAAAGAACTCCTAAAACTCAAAAACAAAAGGATGAATAACTCCCTCAAACTGGCAAAGGAGTTGTAAAGCATTTCTCTGAAGAAGATATTCAAATCACCATTAAACACAGGAAAAGATGCTCAATGTCATTAGTCATTAGGGATATGCAAACTGAAACCACTATGAGATACCATTTCATACCTACTAGGATGACTGTAATGTTAAAAATGGAAAATAAGTATTGGTCAGGATGTGGAGAAATTAGATACTTTGTCAGTAGGAATGAAAATAGTGCAACTGCTATGGAAATCAGTTCAGTGATTTCTCAAAATATTAAACATGGAAATTCTATGTGATCAGCAATACCATTCCTAAATATATTTCCAAAAGAAAACCTCAAAACAGTGTGTCAGATATTTATAGATCAGTGCTCATAATAGCATTATTTAAATTAGCCAAAGAATAGAAATAACCCAATTGCCCATGGATCAGAATAGCAAATGCATAAACAAAATATAGTACATACATACAATGGAAAATTATTCTGCCTTAAAAAGAATGAACTTCTGATAAATGCTACAATATAGCTGATTTGGGGTTCCAGTTCCTGACTCCAGCTTCCTGAAATTCAGACTAAGGGAGGCGGTGGCAATGGTTCAACAACTGGGTTCCTGTCTCCCTTGTGTGAGACCTAGATTGCTTTCCTGCTCCTGTCTTCTACTCCAGCCCAAGGCATTGCAGGCATTTGAGTGAACCAGTGGGTGGGAGCGCTTCTCTCTCTCTCTCTGTTGGTTTCTCTGCTTGTCAAATAAATAAATTTAAGTGTTTATTTTCATGTCCTTGAAAGGCAGAAACACACACACACACACAGTGAGAGATCTTCATCCCCTGGTTCATTTCCCAAAAGCCTTCAACAGCCAGGGGTAGACCAGGCCCAAACCAGTAGCCAGATCCATCAGCTCTCCCATGAGGTGGAAGGGGCTGGAGCACCTGAGCCATCACCTGCAGCATCCCAGTGCACTAGCAGAAGATAGATCAGAAGCAGGGTTTCCAGAACTTAAACTGACACTTCAATATAGGATACAGGCATTCCAAGTTGCATCCCGACCCATTGTGCCACAATATCAGCCTCTAAGTGAAAGTAAAAAAAAAAAAGAAATGATTGGTTTATCATATTATTGGAATAATATAATAATAGCGAATGAGAAAGAAATTAATATTAACGAGCATTTTCTGTGTGCTAGGACTATCACAAATATTATTTAATCTTCGTAACAGAATCTGTGAGTTAAGGATTATTAGTTTCACTGAGGATGAAAAATGAAGAAATTTTTTTTTCTTTTTTTAAAAAAGAACAAGGTCATACAGCTAATCAACAGTAGAGCTACAAGGAAAGAACTAATAGGAATTGGGCAGACAACAGGGGGCCCTAGATGTCAGAGGTGGGGAATTCCAAACGACAGGGTAAGTATTTTTGCCAGGAAGGCATCATTCTTTGCTATCTACCATCTACAAAAGTTTTCCTGTGAGAAACATTCCTTGCCAACATTCTGTAAACAATTTTGTTAAAGACACTTAAAAGCAGAACTTACTTTCATAGTTGTTCACATATACAGGATAAGAACATATTATTTGGGGCCAGCGCTGTGGTGTAGCAGGTAAAAGTTGCGGCTGCTAGTGCTGACAACCCATAAGGGCGCCAGTTCGAGACTGGGCTGTTCCCCTTCAATCCAGCTCTCTGCTGTGGCCTGGGAAAGCAGTGGAAGATGGCCCAAGTCCTGGCCCCTGCACCCTTGTGGGAGACCCGAAGAAGCTCCTGGCTCCCCGTTGTGGCCAACTAGGGAGTGAACCACCGGATGGAAGACCTCTCTCTGTGTCTCTCTCTGCCTCTCCTCTGTGTAACTCTGGCTTTCAAACAAATAAATCTTTAAAAGAAAAAAAAGAACATATCACTGTTTTAGTACATGCATGCTTTTGTTAAAAGTATTGAACATTTGTCATTGTTTTTTAAACGTTTGTATAGTCATTGTGTTTTTAAAACCATTTTGAAATTTAATGCCCGAAATAAGTTTATAAAGGGAAATATCGAGCTCATGGATGACTGAGGTATTTTAAGATAGGTGAAACACATTTTAGGTAACAAAACGGAAGTCGTAGAACTTGGGCCTGGCTAGGTCGCATTAAAAGGGCAGACTGGGTAGGTAGTTCTGAAGGTTGGAAAGACAGACTAGGGCAGGGAAGAAGTAAACTTGGCAGGTCCTTAACACCCAGGATTGAGAGGCTTATTTTACTAGAAAAGAGTACCCTGTGAGAGAGGGTTCAAAGTTCATTACAGTTTGGGAGAAGAGGTGAGAGGAACGGCGGGAGGGGTTGGGGGCCCCGGAGATCCATTGCTTGGAGCTCGGCTTAGCCAGGCTGGGTCCTCGGTGGGGCTGCTGAATCGGCGCTCGGCCTCCCAGCGGCCCGCGAGCAGTTGAGGACCGGCGGCTGGCTCGGCCCCCGGGGAAGGTGGGGCCGCGGGCTGGACGCCTGGGGGCAGATAAGGGTGGGGTCCACCGGCCCTGGCAGAGGTCAGCCTCCGGTGCCGCCAGCCACTGTGGGCGAGGAATTTGTGGCCCGAGGGCCCCAGGGCCATGCCGGCCTCGCGGCTCCTCAGCCGGGGTCCAGTCAGAGGCGGCGAGGCCTGAGGCGCGCTCCCGCGTGAGGCGGGCCCATCTCCCGCTCGGGGCGGGCCGACGGGGCGGCCTAGCTGTTCGCTGTGGGGCTGACGGAGCCCTGGGGGTTTGGGTTTGGGTGTAGTACCCCGAGTGAGAGCTGGCGGGGCCGGAGCGCCGGTTTCAGCCGCCTGGTTTTACTGTGGTGGGACGGGAAGGCCCCGGGGCAGAGTGGCCCGGCGCTGGTGGGAGCGCGGCTCCTCGGGGCCGAGGCTTCTTTCTGCCTTGCAGTTGGGAGCCTGGGGTGGGCTGGTTGGGATTTAGGGTGGTCCTCAGGAAACCCACCGGCCCTTGTTTGCTTTCGGCGCTGGCTTGGCTTGGGCCGGAGCTTTCCCGCTCCGTCCGTGCCCGGGGAGGGCGGCGGTCTGGGGCTCCCACCCGAGCTTGGACGCGGGGTCACGGGGTCCCCCTGTGTGTTCCGTTCCCTTGTCAGATTCCCCGCAGTCGCTTGTGTGGCTTATTCCAGTGAATGTTGGCTTCTTCGCTGACAATATCTAGCAAATCAATTGTTTATATCTGACTTTCTGCACTTAGGAAGGGAGGAATATGTTTCCAAGAGGAAAGATTGTACGTTTTACGCAGTTAAGGAAGGATACAGAAGATAAGAAAATGCTGAGTTCTCACGATAACAGAAAGCTGCAGGTCACCGGCCACAGGCAACCATTTATGTAGTTAGAAAGTTTAAATATTTTAACCGTGATTAGTTACGGCAGAGCAGACGTTACAAAATAATATTTGGGATGATACTGCGTTTTGCAGTATAATTTTGTATCACATGCTAAAATGAAAACTTTGTAATAATGTAGCACAAAAATTTAAGAAGATCTGAATCTAAACGTAGAACTTTAATTAAAAAATCAGCATCTGCTTACATGACAAACTCATGAAATGTAACAAGGTCTTTTTTAAGGCCGATATTTTTAGAAACAGTTTACATTGTGAAAATACCAAATCCATCACCTTTTCGAACCTTCGTGATAGGATTACATGAATCCTGAGCTAGAAAAAATTCACATCTTGAAAACTAAACATTAAATATTTGGGGGGGGGAGTTAAATTTTTGAGTTTCAGAGTTAATGGAAAAAAAGTTTAAATTATTTTTATAAACTGATCATCGCTAATACATTTCTTCAAATGTGAGTTTTCACGGTCCATCTTTTAGGTGACAGGCTCTGGGCTGGGTTATTAGAACACGTTAGTGGCCGGCGCCGTGGCTCACTAGGCTAATCCTCCGCCTTGCGGCGCCAGCACACCGGGTTCTAGTCCCGGTCGGGGCGCCGGATTCTGTCCCGGTTGCCCCTCTTCCAGGCCAGCTCTCTGCTGTGGCCAGGGAGTGCAGTGGAGGATGGCCCAAGTGCTTGGGCCCTACACATGCATGGGAGACCAGGATAAGTACCTGGCCCCTGCCATTGGATCAGCGCGGCGTGCCGGCCGCAGCGCGCTGAGCCAACGGCAAAGGAAGACCTTTCTCTCTGTCTCTCTCTCACTGTCCACTCTGCCTGTCAAAATAAATAAATAAATAAATAAATAAATAAATAAATAAAAAGTAAATAGTTCTTCTAAAACTAGAAAGGAAACAGTTTGTTACTTTTTGGACAATATAAAGCATGATTAGCATTTTCATTTATTTTCAGATTATTGCTTTCTGAATTTTTTTTTACTTAAATGAAAATGTGAAAGATTCTGTTAGCATGTTCCTGAATGACTCCCTTCTGCCTCATGTCTTGTTATTCGTGGTTTCAGACATTTGTAGAATCATACTAACTAATTTCATTTTTCTACTATATCTTTTTTTGATGACTGAATGGTTTAAAAATTGGGGAAAATGAAGACAGTAATTAAACAGGTAGGAGGGGAAAAATCCAATTACTAAAATAATGAAAAATCTCTGAATCAGTAAGAATAGTTCTAAAGTATATATATATAACTTTAGCCCAGTTACCAGTATCATTGTGTCAAGGAGTTTAAGTAGAAACACATAGAAACATTTTTTCCTCCCCCACATCTCACTTATAGCTTATGCCTACCTCAGGGAGGACTCAAAAAGTGGAGACAAAATCTGACTTGGTAAAGATGATTTCTCCACAAGATGTCGCTCGTCTAGTTCCTTTGATTTTCATTTCTATCCTGAAGACAAATTTGCAGTGTATTACCCATTCACAGTAGTAGAAATGTGATTTATGTTTTATGATTTGTGCATCTGATTTCATGTTTTGTCATGCAGAATGTTCTATCATGTTTCAGAATTTAGAAAAAAAAAATAGAGACGTAGTGTTGATGTGTAGAGAAAAGTAATTGAAATGTGAAGGGAGCAATGTGTACCTGCAGAAATGGTGCCACTATCTCCCTATTACATTTAAATCATTGTTCAGTCCTGGATTTTGTGTATTTCCAGGTGGCCAATGCTGAACATTTGTGTCCTTTATATTTAGAAAATACTTCTTTTTTGGGGCCAGCGCTGTGGCTCAGCGGGTTAACACCCTGGCCTGAAGCACCGGCATCACATATGGGCACTGGTTTTAGTCCTGGCTGCTCCTCTTCCAAGCCAGCTCTCTGCTATGGCCTGGGATAATAGTGGAGGATGGCCCAGGTCCTTGGGCCCCTGCACCTGTGTGGGAAACCTGGCGGAAGCTCCTGGCTCCTGCCTTTGGATCCGTGCCGCTCCGGCCGTTGTGGCCATCTGGGGAGTGAACCATCGGATGGAAGACTTCTCTCTCTGTCTCTACCTCTCTCTGCAACTCTGCCTGTCAAATAAATAAAATAAATCTTTTTTTAAAAAAGAAAATACTTCTTTTTTAAAACAGTGATTTTCTCTAACTTATTTATTACATTTTATTTGAAAGGCAGCTGGGATTGGGGGGGGGGTGTCTTCCCTTTGCTGGTTCATTCCCCAAATTTCTGCAACAGCTGGAACTGGGCCATTCTGAAGCCAGGAGCTGGGGACACAATCTGGTTTTCTCATGTGGGTAGCAGGGACCTACGTACTTGAGCCATCAGCTGCTGCTTCCTAGAGTGTGCTTTAGCAGGAAGCTGGAATGAGAAGCAGAATTTGGACTTGAACCCAGGGCTTCTGATACGGGATGTGGGCATCCCAAGCAGTGTCTTAACCATTGCACCAAGCACCTACCCCTAGATAATATATCTGAAGATAAAAAATATTTTTTATAAAGGAATGTAGAATTTATATGTATATACTCATGTTACATGTTATTACTATATATATGTATATTTATTTTGAAAAAGTTCAAACATACAAAAATAAGCAGTTATAATGACTCTCCACATACCTTTTACGTTGCATTAGTAATTATCAACTCATTACCAATGTGGTTTCAATGATAATTCCTCTTACTCTATCTCTTTATTTTGAAACAGATCTCTGTATATATACATACTTTTATTGTTAAAGGTATACATATCCACAATAAAATGTTCTAGCCTAACTCAAAACTAATAGTGTGAACAAAGTATTAAGAGTCCAAAAGTAACAATTACTTCTGCCTTGGGGAAAGAGAGAAATTCAAAAAAGTCTTTGAAGAAATGACTCTTGACCTATACCTTGAAGTATGGGTAGGAATTTACCACATGGAAAACAAAAGGAAATACATTCTAAGCTTTTAGGCAGTATGAGAGAGGGATTGAAATGTAAAAATGCATGAATGAGTGGAGAACATAGAATAATGTATTTGGATGTTAAGGCACTTTGGAGAAGTTGTGGAAGATGAAGCTGGAAAGTTATAGTAGTTATAATTTAGTTATAGTAGTTATAATTTATAAGCCATAGTTATAGTAGTTATAATTTATAAGCCATTCTGGAAAATTAGTTAATATACTGTATATTCAGAAATATTTTTCAACACCTTTGTAAATAAAGTATGAACTATTTTTTTCTAAATTTTGTAGATTTATGACAAAGTCCAGTTTTCAACAATGCTGAAATCAAATGATTGCTTGTTTCCTGTGGAAAATTTGTTTTTCAAAAAACAAGATGAAGTTGAAAAGTAAGTCTGCCTTAAAGAATGATAATATAGTGTATGACCTTAGGGTTTTTAGAATTTTAGAGAGTTTTAATTTTCTCTCTGGTAAACATAAATATAAAAATGAGGAATCAGCAGAATGATGTTTCAGTGGTATATTTTGTGAACAGGGAATTTAGATATAAGATAGTAATTGAAGTTTAACATCTCAAATATTACAATTTGGAAAACTGAATAGGTTTTTGTCTATTTGGCTTTCATTTATTTGCATTCTTGATTTATTTCAATTATTTTTGGCCAAGGTAAAGACTAGAAGTAATGACCAAAGAATAATTCAGGACAAGAAATGATGAGACCCTCTGGAAACAGAAGGGACAATGTACCAAAGGCCAAATGTGATAGTCAAATTCAGTATAGGCAGGCAGTAACAGGTGGAAATAAAGATGTGAGACAAAGGGCAACAAGAACAGAGAATAGGTAGTATGTTAATTACTAGATTTATGAGTTTTCACATGTGAATTAGTCTTAATTCTAAATTTTCTATGTATTCTAATATATTAACTATTTTGATGACATGTATTGCTTCATTTATTATTTCATTCATTCATTCACACAAGTATTGATTGAATGATGAGAGGATATTAAGAAAGACCAGACTTTTGCTTTAAAACATTCCTAAGATCTAGTTAAATTAGATATACATATGGAAAGATCATTAGTAAATAATGTGACTTAATTCATCATTCAGATGGGGATGCTTTTGAGAGTGAAAGAGTGGGTAACAGAACTGGCCTAGGCAAATTTTGGAACCTATGGGTCATCTTAACAATACAAAATAAAAAATATTTGCAAAGCAAATGGTAAGTATATATGAGTAGTCATTCAATGCAATTTCACATTTGAAAGCAAGGTTATCCTGATCCAGATGATCAAGTCAAGCTTTATGGTAGTGGGGAAAGGCTTTAGGGGTTTTTAAAGGATTTAGTAATTCTTGTAGCCAGAAAGGTTGTAGAAATTTGAAGGCAGAGTGTTACAGCAGGAGAGAAAAATGAAGGTAGGACAATTCATGGTACTCTTAGGGGATAATATATGAAGTTTCTTGAGAAGACAATTCATAAAGGAGAAACAGAGGAACGTAAAATTAGGAAAATAAGTTTACGGCACTTGTGGTGATTGTCAAATGCTGGAATAAGGATCTGTCGCTCCCCCTCTTCGTGGAGGAACGACACTAAGCCCTGCCTAGGCTTCACATCCGAGTCACGGCACCATTATGTCGCTCCCCCTCTTCGTGGAGGAACGACACAGGACCCTGCGCTGTTCTTTCGTCTGCTCGGCCCTCCCCGGGCTTGCTGCTGGTTCTTCCCGGGTTGGCTACTATCCCTTCCACCTCCGTGGAAGGGCAGTTCCCCCTGGCCACATTCCCCACTTCCGCAGGGGAGCGGCACACCACCGGCCGGCTCTCTTGGGGGCTGCACAGGCGTTCCCTCAGATGTTCCCCTTAGATGTTCCCGGTGCATGCCGTCTCTCTCCTCCTTTATAGTCCTCCTCTGCCAATCCCAACTCGGCTGCCCACATGCCGAGTACGCTGCTCTCCTCCAATCAGAAGCAAGTCCTACAGTTTATTGGCTGAACTGGAGGCAGCTGTGCAGAAGCTGTTTACTTCTCTCCCAGCGCCATATTGTGGGAGAGCAGACGAATAGAATAAGTCTTAATTCCAGTAACTCAGTCCAGTCCGGGCTGCTCCCCACAGGATCTTGGACACAATTCTCTATGCGTTAAAAGCCATGGAATTAAATCAACAAACATTTATCGCATGGTATACTTAATTTTATAAATCATTGTGTTAAATATTGCTGATATAAGTGGATGGGTATCAGATCTATCTGTCTATATATTTATTTTTTTAAAGATTTGTTTTATTTATTTGATAGAGTTACAGAGAGAGGTAGAGCCAGAGAGAGAGAGGTCTTCCATCTGCTGGTTCACTCCCCAAAAGGCTGCAGTGGCCAGACCTGAGCTGATCTGAAGCCAGGAGCTTCCTCAGGGTCTCCCACATGGGTGCTGGGGTCCAAGAACTTGGGCCATCTTCTGCTTTCCTAGGCCATGGCAGAGAGCTGGATTGGAAGTGGAGTAGCCGGGACTCAAACCAGCGCCCATATGGGATACTGGTGCTGCAGGCCAGGGCTCTAACCCGCTGCACCACAGTGCTGGCCCCTGTCTATCTATTTCTGTTTATCCATTTATTATCTCTCTGTGTACACACACACACACACACACACAATTAATGATACTGACACAAGGTTGTATGAATCACTTGCAATAGAAATTCACAAGAGGCTGACAGTTCAACTCAGACAAGGTTTACTAGAGAGTTATTTGTGAGCACAAGGGAGACAGCACAGTGGAAAGAGATTCCACCAGACTGTCCCTCAAAGGGAGCTAATTTTTACAATACTGGGGAGGCATGAAAACATCTTCTTGCTCTCTGGCTTATCTTGCTCAGCATGCCACACTTTTCTTTGTACCCAGCTTGGTATTCTGAACAGATCCTGCATTCCTTTTACACACAACCCACTCTAAATGGTGGTAATTGTTCACTGCTGCCTCTAGGAAAATCATGTATTGGTTGTACTGGGGTATTCTGGGCATACATGTGAGTTGGGAAAGTCCTAACAGGGCACTAGGGATTTTTTGTGGCTAGAGTCTAGATTTTGCTTGTTTCTGATTGGTTTGGAGCTGTGTGAGGCCACCTGTATTGGAGATGGATACATGGGCAGGTGGGGAGAGACTTGATTTTGTGAATCCTATTTCTGTCCTGTCTTAGTATAAGAAATTTATAGGTTCAGTCTATAAGAAGTGGGAAGGGAGGAAATTGTTGGGAATAGGTAATGATTTCTTGGAGGGACTGGTGCCATGGCTCACTTGGTTAATCCGCCTGCAGTGCCGGCATCCCATATGGGCGCTGGGTTCTAGTCCTGGCTGCTCCTCTTCCAGTCCAGCATTCTGCTATGGCCCGGGAATGCAATGGAGGATGGCCCCAGCATGGGAGACCGGAAAGAAGCACCTGGCTCCTGGCTTTGGATCAGTGCAGCGCCAGCCATGGCGGCCATTTGGGGAGTGAACCAATGGAAGGAAGACTTTTCTCTCTGTCTCTCTCTCTCTCTCATTGTCTATAACTCTACCTGTCAAGTAATAATAATAATAATAATAAAAGGTTTCTTGGAAAAGGTAAGTTTTGAACTGGACTTTGAATGAATACGAGTTCTTTTTTATTTTTTTTATTTTATTTTACTTTTTTATAGTCTATAGCAGAATTTAGGTATGTTCCAGACAAGGGATGCTTACGTGATTAGCTTCCAATAAAAATCCTGAACATTGAGTCCCTAATGAACTTCCCTTGTTGGCAACATTTCTCATATGTTACTATAACTCATTAGTGAGAGAATTGTATGTGTCCCCTGCGACTGTACTGGGAGAGGACTCTTGGAAGCTTTTGCCTGGTTTCTCTCAGACTTTGCCTCTCACTTGTGACTAGGACTGTATGATGAGTCCTGCACGTTATCCTAGGGAACCATTGAACTGGGTATGATCATGGGGATCTTCTGATATAGACCTAAATTTTAAATGATCTGGCCAGTTTTCATTCTGTTAGACCATTGTCAAATAACATGTTGTAGATTTTTGATTTGGAAAATATGGCTGCAGTAGCTTTGTTTTAGGTGCTGTGAGAGGTAGAAAAGTAAGTCTGTCTTTCAGAGGGTGTAATATCTTACGTGAAGAGATTAGAAAAATCATGAAATCCCTGGGATTTGGTATAACAGTATAATGATACTCTTCTCAACTTTATTTCCTGTAACCTACCATTTACCTCTTTATTTCAACTTTAATTGAAAACGAAACATTAAAGCAGTATCAGTTACCTGTATCCAAGCTGAAAGATGAGGAGGGATAAAGATGCCAATAGGGTGGCAAAATCAGTTATGTAGATTTATAAAAAGATTGTTAATTTCAACTGGCATCTTGATTTTCTGTGGTTTTACAAATGGTTCTGGAGCTTAAGTGTTTGAATTAGTGCATTAATTTGTAATAATGCAGCCCGTGCCATGGCTCACTAGGCTAATCCTCCACCTGCTGCGCTGGTACCCCGGATTCTAGTCCTGGTTGGGATGCTGGTTCTGTCCCAGTTGCTCCTCTTCCAGTCCAGCTCTCTACTGTGGCCCGGGAAGGCAATGGAGGATGGCCTTGGTCCTGCACCTGCATGGGAGACCAGGAGGAAGCACCTGGCTTCGGATCGGCATAGCTCCGGCCTTAGTGGCCATTTTGGGGGGTGAACCAACGGAAGGAAGACCTTTCTCTCTGTCTCTCTCTCTCACTGTCTATCTCTGCTTGTCAAAAAAAAAAAAAAAGAATTTGTAATAATGCTTTAGAAATATTTTAGACTATCAGTAATGGTGTTATTTTTTGATTATCCATAATAAGTTGTGAGGTAAATAATAATGAATTTGTTACTTTTAATAGTTAAAATACCAAAGTTTGAGAATGTTTTACCACTTTTTTTTAATTTGACAGGTAGAGTTATAGACAGTGAGAGAGAGAGAGACAGAGAGAAAAGTCTTCCTTCCATTGGTTCACTCCCCAAATGGCCGCCATGGCTGGCGCTGCTCCGATCCAAAGCCAGGAGCCAGGTGCTTCCTCCTGGTCTCCCATGCGGATGCAGGGGCCCAAGCACTTGGACCATCTTCCACTGCCCTCCTGGGCCACAGCAGAGAGCTGGACTGGAAGAGGAGCAACCGGGACTAGAACCCAGCGCCCTACAACTTTTTTTTTTTTTTTTTATATTGGAGTATATTTAAGCTTCCTGACACTAGTATTTAAATTGGAGAAAACAGGATGGAGTTATGGCTATTATTTAGGTAAAATATCTCACATAAGCAGTACCATTAATCCTATGACACACAAGGAAGAAAATGTTTGCCCATATACTGCTGTTTAGGAATAAATCAAAGTTGTTAGAGAAAGTTAGTTTATAGAATGTTTATATAAGATGGTAAGTAACTGAGTAACATTTAATAAATGGATAGTTTCTGTGGTTATATCTTTAACATATATACACAATTTTATATTTTATGTAGCTATTCAGACAATGAAAAGTCATTGGATTGGTTTCTCCCATCCGTTCCATTGATTTCAGAAATTCCAGATACTGAAGAACTAGAAGAAGAAATAGAAAGTCATAATCTTATAGGTAAATTATCACATTTGTCATGAAATCAAACCTATGCATATCAATATAAAATCTAGTTATCACATTAGAATATTACATTTAAATACTTTATTGAACTACTTACTTTAATGGGATAAAATGAAACTCATAAACTTCTCATTCAAAACAGTTCTCCTCAAATCTTAAAATCTAAAATATTTTCTTCTTCATAACATCCATACACATATGTATGCATGTGTATGTATAATATACTATTGCATACGTTTGTTGTGATTGTTGTTCTGTGAAGATTTTTTCTTCTTAAAATTTTTGTCACTGTTCAATTTTTATACCATCCTTTTTTTTTGAAGTATGTTTATTTTTTAAAGGTTTATTTATTTATTTGAAAGGCGAGAGAGAGAGGGAGAGAGGGAGGTCTTCCATCCGCTGGTTCACTCCCCAAATGCTGCAATGGCCTGAGCTAGGCCGATCCAAAGCCAAGAGCCAGGAGCTTCTTCTGGGTCTCCCATGTGGGTGCAGGGGCCCAAGGAGAGCTAGAGTGGAAGTGGAGCAGCCAGGACTTGAAATGGCACCCATAAAAGATGCTGGCACTGCAGGCAGTGGCTTTACCTGCTATGCCACAGTGCCGGCCCCATGCCATCCTTTATTAAATGTAAGATCCTCTGGTAACTGGAACCGTGAAATAGATTGAGCGAAAAAAGCAGGAGGTAGAAGATTTTATGTAGTTTGATTCCATTTATATAAAGGCCAAAAGCAAGCACACTCAAATTGTATGTGAGCCAATTTAATATTATTGGTAGAATTTCAATTTTCAAATTGTGTAGTAGGTTCATACATATACACCTTATTAAACAGTCAGGGCTGGGCCATGCCAAATCCAGGAGCCAGCAGCCTCATCCAGGGCTCCCACATGAATGCGTGGGCCCAAGTACTCACCATCCTCCACTGCTTTCCCAGTTGCATTAGCAGGAAGCTAGATTGGAAGTGGAGCAGCCAGGACTCGAACCAGCACCCATATGGGATGTTGGCACTGTAGACAGTGGCTTAACCCCCTATACCATAGCACCAGCCCCAATTCTGTCACTTTTATGAAAACGTTTCTTTATCCTGATTTTAGAATCCAGCTTAAAAAGTTAAAAGCATTGAGTCATATATTTTAATACTGGGTCATATTCAGTAATGGTTTTTATTATTGATCATTGTATTTCTTTGTGTATATTATTCATATATATTTAAAAATCTTCATTATTGTATACTTATATAATGTATAGTAACTAAAATAATTAAATATCATAACTATAGTTATTTTTAATGGGTCAGGATGAAACCAATTTTATAATAGAGATTTTATATAAATTTCAAATTTAATTTCAGTTATTTAGAATTAATTTCAGAGCTCCCTTCATTGATGTAATATACCATAAGAGTAACAACTACCTGTATTTCAAAACTATATATGGTATAGATTATTTTGCTATTCTTCTAATAGTTTTCTTTCAGCTTTCATATTTAGCTAGTCAATTCTTTTGAAAATTTATCCATCATCATCTTGAAAATTTGTTTTCATGGAGAACATGTAATGATAAATATATCTTTTTTTGTAGGTCAGGAAAAGAGGCCAAAAATGTTAACATCAAATTTAAAGATTACTAATGAAGATTATGTTACCCCAACACAAAATTTCCAGTTTGCCTTCCACCCTTATAGATATGAGCAAGAAGATCAAAATTTAGGAGTGACAGATAACAATGATTTGCCACATGTTGCTGGGAAGCTGACATATTGTTCTCAGAAATATAAAAATCACATTGGCTCTGCAGTAGCACCTGAGAAAAGTGTTCCTGCTGATACAAAATTAGTTAATTTTACAGAAGATAAAGGAGTGAGCACGTCAGCATTCCGGAAAAGGTAATTATGTAATTGAAATAATATTTCATCAACAAAGTTTAATGCATCCACATCCAAAGTACTAAATATCGAGGAATCTGAATAAAAAAACAGTCACAACAAATATAGTCTATTATGTACTAATCATTTCTGTTAGTTCTGGGATTCCAATCATAGATTCTTGCCTTTGAAGGTCTTACAATTTAGTGGGGGAACGTAGAAGTAAGTAACTAAAAATAATTTTTTTTTTTTTTTGGACAGGCAGAGTGGACAGTGAGAGAGAGACAGAGAGAAAGGTCTTCCTTTTGCCGTTGGTTCACCCTCCAATGGCCACCACGGTCGGCGCGCTGCGGCCGGCGCACCGCGCTGATCCGATGGCAGGAGCCAGGAGCCAGGTGCTTTTCCTGGTCTCCCATGGGGTGCAGGGCCCAAGCACCTGGGCCATCCTCCACTGCACTCCCTGGCCACAGCAGAGGGCTGGCCTGGAAGAGGGGCAACCGGGACAGAATCCGGCGCCCCGACCGGGACTAGAACCCGGTGTGCCGGCGCCGCTAGGTGGAGGATTAGCCTAGTGAGCCGCGGCGCCGGCCTAACTAAAAATAATTGATAAAATGCTTTGCAATATGATAATTATTTTGATAAAGTATATGGTTAGAGAAGAGGTTCCCAAACTTTGGGTTGTCAGCATCCTTTACACTTAAAAATTATGGAAGCTTTCCAAAGACCTTTTGTTTATGTGATTTTTATTTATTGATATGGGCCATCCTCCCATATTAGAAGTGAAAACAAAAAATTTAATAATTCATCTTCAACTTATAATAAACCAACCAACATAAGTGTATATACTTTATTTAAAGAACTATTTTCCATCCATCAGCAGATAATGGATTAAAGTATGGTATATACAGGCAGCCTTTAGGGTGGTTTCTTTAAATTAGGATTTTTTGACTTTACAATGGTGTGAAAGTGATACACTTTCACTGGAAATCAAACAATGAATATAGAATTTTATCTTTTCCCAGGTTAGCATTATGTCATACCACACTATCACAAGGCTGGATGGTGGTAGCAAGCCACAGCTTCCAGATAGCCATGTGAAAACAAGTTTGAACAATGATACTGTGCAGTATACTGTGTTACTAAGCTATGATGTTTGGTAGATGAGTTATATTACATGTATTTTGACTTAATAAATTTTCAATTTATGATGGTTTTTAATCAGGACATAATCCCATCATGAGTTGAGGAGCATCTGTGTACACAATAGAGAACTATTCAGCCACTGAAAATCAGGGATAGTCATTTGATGTAACAGTTAAGACACCAGTTGGGACACTTACATCGCATATAAGAGTGCCTGGGTTCAAGTCCTGATTCCAGGGTCCTGCTAATATGAATTCTGGGAGGCAACAAGTAGTTGAGTCCCTGCCATCCACTTGGGAGACCTGGATTGAGTTCATGGCTCCAGGCTTTGGCCTGGCCCAGCTCTGGCTGTTTCCAGCATTTGGAGAGTGAACCAGCCTTTCAAATAAATAAACAAATTTATTTTAAAAAATTAGGAAATTCTGTCAATTGCAACAACATGGATGAATTATTAAGTGAAATAAGCTAGGCACAAAGAGACAGTTGACTTATGATATCACTTATTCATGGAAACTTAAAAAGTTGAACTCATGAAGTAGAGAAGTGTAATAGGCATTAACAGAGGCTTAGGGGGAAGAGTAGTAGAGGTAAGGAGAGATATTGGTCAATGGAAGCAAAGTTACAATTTGAAGGAATAAGTTCTGGTGTGTTACTGCACAGTAGAATGACTACAGTTAAAAGAGTCGGAGAACTCAAGGGGCTTCCATAGCCTTGGAAACTCATGACTGGTGCATAGGGAGATTACTGATGCCATAAACAGGAGTGTCAATTTGTAAAGTCAACAACAGGAGTCACGGTGCACTTACTCCTCATGTAGGATCTCTGTCCTTAATGTGCTGTACACTGAGGCTTAATGCTATAACGAGTACTCAAACAGTATATTTCACTTTGTGTTTCTATGGGGGTGCAAACGATTGAAATCTTTACTTAATGTACACTAAACTGATCTTCTGTAAAAAAAAAAAAAAAAAGAAATTATCAATTCCCAACTTGACTCTCACTGGGATTAAACATGACAATAGGTCTGATCTGATTTCATCATCATTTAAAAAAATCATCTATTATTTTTCACTTTATGTTTCTGTGTGGGAGCAAACTGTTGAAATCCTTACTTAAGGTATACTAAGCTGATCTTCTGTATATTAAGATAATCGAAAATGAATCTTGATGTGAATGGAAGGGGAGAGGGAGTGGGAAAGGGGAGGGTTGTGGGTGGGAGGGACGGTATGGGGGGGGAAGCCATTGTAACCCATGAGTCGTACTTTGGAAATTTATATTCATTAAATAAAAGATAAAAAAAAAAGTAGTGCATATTTTAAAAAGCTAGAAAGGTGGATTTGAATTACTTCACCATAAAGAAAAGGTGATACTTGAGGGGTAGAGGTACTAATTATCCTGATTTAGTCATTGCAAACTGCATACCTTGTATGAAAACATCATATTGATGCTGGGCATTTGGTGTATCAATTAAGCTGCCAATTGGCATGGCCATATCCCATATTGGAGTTCCTGGTTCAAGTTCTGGTTTCGCTGCTTGTGATTCAGCTGCCTGATAATGTGTGCCCTAAGAGGCAAGCAATGATGGCTCTAGTACTTGGGTTCCTGCTATGCATGCAGGAGATCTGGATTTAGTTCTGGGCTCCTGGCTTCATCTGGGCCCAACCCTGGCTGTTTCAGGCATTTGAGGAGCGAACCAGTAGATGGAAGAGCTCCCTCTGTCTCTCTGCCTTTCAAATAAAAGAAAATAAATGAAAACATCACATTAGAAGCCATAAATAATCTCATTTAAAAATAAAATAAAACTTAGAAGAACTCATTTTTTTTAAAAACAAATTTTAAGATTTATTTATTTATTCATTTGAAAGGCAGAGTTACAGAGAGGCAGAGGCAGAGAGAAGTCTTCCATCTGTTGGTTCACTCTCCAAATGGCTGCAACAACCAGAGTTGAGCCGATCTGAAGCCAGGAGCCAGGAGCTTCTTCCGGGTCTCCCATGTGGGTGCAGGGACCCAAGCACTTGGGCCATCTTGTACTGCTTTCCCAGGCCAAAGCAGAGAGCTGGATCAAAAGTGGAACAGCTGGGACTCAAAACTGGTGCCCATTTGAGATGCTGGTGCTACAGGTGGAGGCTTAGCCTGCTATCCCACAGTGCTGGCCTCCAAAAACTCATTTTCTAAAACAAAATTATTCAATGAGAAGAGTGGCATTGTTTTATGTTTTTGCCAATATCTTTAACATCCAGCTTAATAGAAAACCATTGGATTTGGTCGGTGTTCTCATGTGACCTGGAATCTCTAGAAAACTCCATATTCCTAGTGAGAGAATGAAAGAAAATGGTGAATAATGCCTCAGTAGTATGAAAATAGTTTTGATCTCATGGACTCCCTATTAGAGTCCCCAAACCATACAATAAGGACTGCTGTGCTTAGGCTGACGTTGTGGTGCTGGTAGAAGCCACCGCCTGCAATGCTAGCATCCCATGTGAGCACCAGTTCCAGACCTAGTTGCTCCACTTCTGATCCAGCTCCCTGCAAAAGCACCTGGGAAAAGAGCAGAGAATGGCCCAAGTACGAGGGCCCCTGCACCCATGTGGGTGACCCAAGTAAAGCTCCTGGCTCCTAGCTTTGGCCTGGCCATGGCAACCATTTGGGGAGTGAACCACTGGATGGAAGATCTCTCTCTCTCTCTCCTTCTCTCTCTGTAACTCTGCCTTTCAGATAAATTAATTAATTTTTAAAAATTGTTGTGCTGGAGCACATTACATGGAAGACCTAATGGCTCTGGAGTCAGGATAGATTTTCTCAAGGAAGTCATTTAACCTCAGAGATGAAGAGAAGTAAGTGAATATAAAACAGGGAGAGTGTTCCGGGCAGAGGCATAGTATGTACAGAAATCCTCAAGTAGCACAGAGCTTAGCATATTCTTAGAAATGTTTCTTTAGGCCGGCGCCGATGCTCAATAGGCTAGTCCTCCGCCTGCAGCGCCGGCATACCGGGTTCTAGTCCTGGTTGGGGCGCCGGATTCTGTCCCGGTTGCTCCTCTTCCAGTCCAGCTCTCTGCTGTGGCCCGGGAAGGCAGTGGAGGATGGCCCAAGTGCTTGGGCCCTGCACCCCATGGGAGACCAGGAGAAACACCTGGCTGCTGGCTTTGGATCAGCATGGTGCGCTGGCCGCAATGTGCTGGCTGCAGCGGCCATTGGAGGATGAACCAATGGTAAAGAAAGACCTTTCTTTCTCTCTCTCTCTCTCTCACTGTCCACTCTGCCTGTCAAAAAAAAAAATAATAATAAAAAAGAAATGTTTCTTTAGTTTAAAGTAAGAGAAAATGCTGAGAGGTAAGGTATGGAAGGAGTCATTCAGAGTCTTATAGGACACAATAAACATTTTGTACTTTGTTTTAAAGCCTCTAGACCCACTGCATCAGAATCACCTAGAGCAGTTTGTTAAAATTTAAGATTTCTGGGTTTTACAGAATCCCAGTGTAAGAAAAGGTAGGAGTGGGACCCAGGAATTATATTTTAAACAAATTTTCCAGATGAATGTTATGCACACTAAGGCTTGAGAAACATGTTTGTGAAGGCCTACATTTTAGGCAAAGGAGTGAAATTAGATTTTCAAAAGGTCATTTTGAGCCCAGTATAGAAGATGGATTAGAAAGGAGTTAGAGTATATAGTGAAGAGTCACCTAAAAGATTAGTTTAGTAGTCTTGATGGGTGTGAATGGTAATCCAACCTAAGACTGTGGTAGTAGAAATGGAAAGAGTCCAGAGTAATTTAGGAAATAGAATCCCATGGGAGTGAAATGATTATTGGATATGAGAGGTCACTCCTAGATTTCTGGTTCAGCCAGAATGATAAAGAATGGTAATACCCTTTCATGATGCTAATAATTATAAAGGAAGATCACATTTAGGGGAAGGTGAATGCATACAGACATATTGATTTTAGGTACATATAAATTGTTCAGATATATTTGTTTGTAATTTGTAAGAAGTCTGGCAGATATCTTTGTTTCTCTGTGACAAAGGAAATAAGTTAGCTGTGGATTTTGAAGGGAGAAATGCTATGAGAAGAGTAGAAATTACAATGAATGGGAAAACAGTTTAATTAGAAAAATGGTAGCATTGCTGGATACCATAAAGCACCCAGTTGAGGTTGACATCTATAATTGAAGAAAAAAAATTATTTATTTGAAAGGTAGAATGATGGAGAGAAAGGGATGTTCCATCTGCTGGTTTATTCCCCAAATTGTCACAACAGCTGGGGCTGGGGCCAGACTGAAGTCAGAAACCAGAAACTCTATCTGGATCTCCCGTATGGGTGTCAGGGACTGAAATCTTGAGTCATCATCTGCTGCTTCACAGGTGCATTAGTAGGGAGATAAATCAGAAGCAGAGCAACAGGGATTCAAACTGGCACTCCCCGAAAGGGATGCAGGTGTCCAAAGTGGTGGCTTAATCCAATGCATCACAATGGCTGCCCCTAGAATTTTTATGATAGCTTTATTAAGATATATTTCACATATCATAAAATTCACCCCAGGAAAAATCTATAATTCATTAGCTTTTAGAAATTTTCATAGTTATGCAACCAGTACTATTGTCTAATTTTAAAACACTTCATCATCCCCCAAAACTCCATATCAACAGTCACTCTCCATTGTTTCTTGCTTCCAGCACTTGGCAACTGCTAATCTATTTTCTGTCTCTATGGATTTGCCTATTCTAAACATTTCATATAAATGGATGCATATAATATCTGGCTTTTTATATTTGGTTTCTTTAACATTTTCAAGGTTTTTCCATGTTATATATCAATACTTCTTTTTAATTTGAGAGGGAGGGAGGGAAGGAGAGAGACAGAGACAGAGAGAGGGAGAGAGAGAGAAAACTCATCTACTGTTTTACTTCCTAAATTCAACCAATGGCTGGGACTGGGCTGAGGCAGAGCCCAAAACTGGGAATGCAACCCAAGTCTCCCACATGGTTGGCAGGAACCCAATTACTTGAGCCATCATCACTGCCTCCCAGCATCTGCATTGGTAGAAAGCTGGACTTAGAAGCTGAACTGGGAATTGAACCCATGTACTCCAATGTGAGAGCCGGGCATCTTAACTGCTATGTTAAATGCTCCTCTCACTTCTTTCCTTTGTGACCAAATAATATTTCACTGAATAGATATACCATATTTTGTTTAGTCATTTATCAGTTGATCATCATTTGAGTTGTTTTTTTGGCTATTGTTAATAACACTTCTCTGAACATTTGTGTACAAACTTTTGTGGGAATATATGCTTTCAGTTCCTTTTGATATATATATATACCTAGAAGTGGAATTACTGAGTCATAATGGTAGCTCTTTATATAATTTTTTAAAGAAACACCAAATTACTTTCCAAAGCATCTATATCATTTTACAATTCCACTAGCATCCTTTTAGCATAAATTCTAGTCTGGTTTAAAAAGGGAGTTATGAATTGAAAGATGCTTCTCTCACTCCTATCATTCAGGTAATGCAAAGTTTTAGGAATTCTGTGCCAGGAACTGGAAATAAAGTGTGTGTGTGTATATATATTATGTGGATATATATTTATCTCCACATAAGGGTTTATTTTTGGGCTCTTTATTCTCTACTCCATTGTTCAATATGTCATTCTGCACTGGAGCTTTGTAGTAGGTTTTCAAATTGGGAAATTTGTCTTCCAATTTTGTTCTTATTTAAAAAAATTATTTATTTATTCAAAAAACAATTATAGAGAGAAAGAAACAGGGAGAGACAGAGACAGAGACAGGGGGAGAGAGAGAGAGAGAGAGAGAGAGAGAGAGAGAGAGAGAGAGAAAGAAAGAAAGAAAGAAAGAATGAATATCTTTCATCTACTAGTTCACTCCCCAAATGGCCACAATGACCAGGGCTGGGTGAGGCTGAAGCCAAGAGCCAGGAACTCCATCCAGGTCTCCTGTGTGGGTTATAGGGACCAAGCACTTGGGGCATCTCCTGTTGCTTTCCCAGGTGCATTAGCAGGGAGTTGGATGGGAAGTGAAGCAGTTGAATTGGTGCTCATATGGGAAGCTGATGTCATAGGCAGTGGCTTAACTTGCTGCGCTCCTGTTAACCCCCCCCCCCCCCAATGTTGTTCTAGCTATTCTGGACCCTTTGCATTTCTGTATGAATTTTAGCATAAACATCACTTTCTACAAAGAAGCCAAGTTGGATGTTAATAGGAATTGTGTTGAATTTGTAGATCAAATTAAGTAGTATTGCCATCCTAACAATATTAAACATCTCAATCTGTGAACATGGGATATATTTCCATTTATTTCTTTAATTTCTTTTAATGATGTTTTATTGTTTTCAGTAGACAAGTCTAATACTCATTTTGCTAAATTTATTCCTAAGTGGTTTACTCTTTTTTTTTTTTTATTTATTTTTGACAGGCAGAGTGGACAGTGAGAGAGAGAGACAGAGAGAGAAAGGTCTTCCTTTGCCGTTGGTTCACCCTCCAATGGCCGCCGCTGCAGCCGGTGCACCGCGCTGATCCGATGGCAGGAGCCAGGATCCAGGTGCTTTTCCTGGTCTCCCATGGGGTGCAGGGCCCAAGCACCTGGGCCATCCTCCACTGCACTCCCTGGCCATAGCAGAGAGCTGGCCTGGAAGAGGGGCAACCGGGACAGAATCTGGCGCCCCAACCGGGACTAGAACCCGGTGTGCCGGCGCCGCAAGGTGGAGGATTAGCCTATTGAGCCACGGCGCCGGCTCGGTTTACTCTTTTTTGATGCTATTATAAATAGATTTTTTTTCTTGATTTCTTTTTTAGATTTTTTTTTAAGAATTATTTTAAAGATTTACTTATTTATTTGAAAGACAGAGTCACAGAGAGGGAGAGGCAGAGCCAGAAGCAGAGAGAGAAACCTTCCATCTGCTGGTTCACTCCCTAAATGATCACAATGGCCAGGTCTGGGCCAGATGGAAACCAGGAGCCTGGACCTCCATTGGGGTCCCCCACATGTGTGGCAAGGGCATAAGTATTTGGGCCATCATCTGCTGCTTTCCTGGGAGTGTTACCAGGGAGCTGGATTGGAAGTGGAGCAGCCAGGACTTGAACTGGTGCCCAAATGGTATGCTGGCACTGCAGATGGTGTCTTAACTCCCTGTGGCATAATGCCAGCCCAGACTGTGTTTCAGTATTACTCATTTACCAAAAATCTGTGCCGTTTTTCCAGTAGCATTTCACTGTTTGTGCTTATCTTTTAAAAAATGGATTGATTTATTTAGATTAAGGAAATCTTAAGTATAATAGAAGTTTATATAAAGGGGTTGAAAGTTACCAGTCTAAAAATGGATCACTTTCCCAAATTCTAATAAAATGGAGTCAGAAGGCCAAAAATGATGGCTCTCATGTATACATGACTATGATAAAAATTATTGAAAGAATTCCCTGAAAACCACAACCTTGCACAAAAGCTACCACAACCGTATACAATGAACACTTCTGTGAAGATGTCTGCTGGCAATTACCTTCTGTTTGACATTGGACTGACTGACCACTCTTATTAACCCTAGCCACAGATAACTGTTTCAAAACAATTTATGTAACTTTCTTCAGAGTTTGTTTAGGTTCATTCTTCACAGAATTCTGTAAGATTGATACCTCCTGTCATCTCCATTACTCAGTCTATGTAAGTGTTATGCTGGGGATCTTTATGGTTACTTTCCCTTATGAATATTGTGACCACATTAGATTGACTGATTGTCTTTTGATCAGTAGAATATAATGCAATCATGTAGAGCATCTTGTTTTCAAGAACTTTATCAACAAGTATTTTTATACTGAAATGGTTATTTTATAGTATATAGTATGATTTATGATTTGATCTGCTAGTATACTTAATTTATTTCTTTTTTACAGAATGTGTTGGTGGGGTGGGATGGGTGGAGGACATACAACCCAGATTTGATTGGCAAAGAATGCTGTTGTATTATCTAGTAGCTTCTGTAGAGCCAAATAGAGTTGCTGACAACTTTTAATTTGTAACAAGTGTGCTGATTCATTCCTATAAATTTTTTAAAAGATTTATTTATTTATTTGAAAGTCAGAGTAACACAGAGAGAGGAGAGGCAGAGAGAGAGAGAGAGAGAGAGAGAGGTCTTCCATCTGATGGTTCACTCCCAATTGGCCACAATGGCTGGAGCTGCGCCAATCCAAAGCCAGGAGTCAGGAGTTTCTTCCTGGTCTCCCACGTGGGTGCAGGGGCCCAAGGACTTGGGCCATCTTCTGCTGCTTTCCCGGGCCATAGCAGAGAGCTGGACAGGAAGTGGAGCAGCCGGCGCCCACATGGGATGCCGGAGCTTCAGGCCAGGGCGTTAACCCACTGTGCCACAGCGCCGGGCCCTCATACCTATAAATTTAATATAAGCATTTTAATGTATTTCTAAAACTTGAATCATTTCCATTCACTTTACTGTTAGATGACTGTATTTAGTGGCTTTTTGTTTTTTCTCCTTAGCATTTTACTGACTTTAAAATGCACATTAGTTATGTACTGTTGTGTAACAAATTACCCCAAAACTTGATGGTTTAAAACAACAGTAGTGGCCGGCGCTGTG
Source organism: Oryctolagus cuniculus (assembly GCF_051225735.1). Classification (NCBI taxonomy): domain Eukaryota; kingdom Metazoa; phylum Chordata; class Mammalia; order Lagomorpha; family Leporidae; genus Oryctolagus; species Oryctolagus cuniculus. The sequence goes on from NC_142873.1 coordinate 79,886,589, forward strand.
GCGTTGTGGGTAAAGCCACTGCCTGCAGTGCCAGCAACCCATATGGGCACTGGTTTGAGACACTGGTTTGAGATGCCGCTGCTCCATTTCCGATCCAGCTCTCTGCTCTAGCCTGGGAAAGCAGTAGAAGATGGCCCACGTGGGAGACTGGGAAGAAGCTCCAGGCTCCTGGCTTCAGATTGGTGCAGCTCTGACTGTTGCAGCACATTGGGGAGTGAACTAGTGGATGGAAGACCTCTCTCTCTCTCTCTGCCTCTCATTCTCTCTCTGTGTAACTCTTACTTTCAAATAAAATAAATAAATCTTTAAAAAAAAAATAAACATTTTTATCTCTCACAGTTTCTGTGAGAAAGGAATTTAGTAACTTAATTGGTAGTTTTATCTGAAGGTCTCTCTTAAGAGTGGGTAAAGATGCTTGGGGGCTGTAACAGGGCTACAATAAAAATATTAGACAGGCTTACATCATCTGAAAGCTTGACAGTGGCTAAGGATCTGTTTTCAAGGTGGCTCACTCACCTTGGCTTACATGTTGGTGCTGGTTGTTGACAAGTGGTCTCACTACCTCTCCAAAGGATTACTTGAGCATCTTCATCATATAAGAGGCTTCAGTAACTGTTCTCTTGAGCCTCTCTGGAGCATTGTGTAAGAGTTTCTGTGATTTTGACAGACCATGTAGAAAGGACAATATCTCTACTTTGGAAGTCACATGTTTGTACTTATGCAGTGTGAAACAAGATAAGCAAAAGGCCTCCAAGGCTTTTGGAGAGCCCTTGGCACCAAGTTCCCTTCCCCTGCCAAGGCAAGTTCCCTCAGCAACCAGTTAGAAGCCCAATCCCACTCGTGTCCTGCACAGTCTCTTTGAAGACTGTTACCACCTGTTTGCTTCAACAAGGCAACCTGTCTCTGTTGAGGTCAGTCTCCATCTCCTTCTTCCAGGGGCTACGAAGGCAAGAACTCCGAGTTTTTTAAACCTAGCAATTACCACAAATGGATTGATCAGAGTTTTAGGAAAGGGAAAAGACCTAATTCAATAGTAAACTTAGGTAGTCATATTTTATAAGAATGACTATATTTTCTCTTTGAATAAACCATAAAGTATGGACATTTTTAAAAGGAACAAGTCTGCTAATTTTTCACATTCTAAGCAACTATTACAAGTTAAAAACATGTTTTTTCCCCCTCCAGATTATTTAAATTATCTGACAGTGTGCAAGGGAGTGTTTATTGTAATGACAATGCAAGCTTGAACTCTCACGTTACCTCAGTGAAACTTGTCCAAACAGATATGAACAAAGGAAAGTCATGGTCAAGCAATAGTAATCAAAAACTTCAATATTCTGCAGATATGTTCATTGCAAATAATGCTTTTTTGGCTTCTGAAATTGGAAAAGGTATGTTCAAAGTATCAACTCTTTCACTTTCATCCCAGCCTCATGACATTCAAAGTAATTCTTTGCTTTTTTTAGTTGGTTTTATGAAAGCACAAACTAATTTGCATTTCTTAGAACAGGGAAGGATACAGCAATGAGGTAAATTTGAATGTTTTAGCTCTCTCTATGATTTCTGCATTTCTTTATGTTATTTGTTAAGCTGTACTCTAATATTTTTTAATTGTGCTTTCAAAAAGTTATGTGAGTTTTATTGGAGCAGTTTTTATGAAAAGCTTAAAAAATATCTATATGATTATTTAGTTTTTTTTTTTAAAGGGGGAACAGAAGATGGTTTAGGTTCCTTGAAGGCTGTCGCAGAAATCCGTATCCTTTAAATTATAACAGCTGCTTTATGTTTGAGAAATCATAATTTTTAAACATTTTGTTTCAGTTTGTTCCTGTTTATTTAGTTGACAAAGAAAACAAGTGGTAAGTGAATCTTTGAGTCATAGAAGAGACACATGTGTATGATAATAAGTGCTACTCCAAGTGTGGTCTGTAAACTGGTGCCAATAGGTGAGCTCTTTGTTGTTACCAATATATAACAAAATAAAAGCAGAAATCAGATTTGTATTATTGGCAGAACCCTGAGCATGTTTACTTACAAATCACTTACATAGTAATTTCTTCTATTTTGAGTAAGGACAGCAATAAATTAGGTAGAGGAAATGGATGAGAATGAGTCATTTTATGGATTGGGGACATTTTAACAAATTAATATTTTAAAAGAACCTAATTTAGAGTTTGTACATATAATTCAACTTATTTGGGCATTTGTATTATAAATATTTTGAGTGTATATATGTATTCTGGAAGTAACCTCCTTTCTGCCTTTTTAAAAACAAAGATTTATTTATTTATTTGAAAGAGTTACAGACAGAGAAGGAGAGGCAGAGAGAGAGAGAGAGAGAGAGAGAGAGAGAGAGGTCCTCCATGCACTGGCTCACTCTCCAATTAGCCACAATGGCCGGAGCTATGCCAGTCTGAAGCCAGGAACCAGGAGCGTCTTCCGGGTCTTCCCATGCAAGTGCACGGCCCAAGGACTTGGGCCATCCTCCACTGCTTTCCCAGGCTATAACAGAGAGCTGGATTGGAAGTGGAGCAGTTGGGACATGATCCGGCACCCATATAGGATACCGGCATTGCAGGCAGTGGCTTTACCCGCTACGCCACAGTGCTGGTCCCTCCTTTCTGCTTCTTTAAAAACTCTATGCAAGCCTAGACTTACTATGATCATCAGCTATTTTTGTGACTATTTTCTCATAACCTCAGAACTTTTTGAAAGTAAAGACTATGCCTTATTTGACTTTCTGCCTGCAAATACATTGAAAGGCAGCTGAAGTAAGGTACGTAAAGTAAGGAGGTTGTTCTAGCATAAAAATAGCCATGATCAAGGGTGAGGGTAAAAAAGTGTGATGGGGCCAGCATTGTGGTGTAGCAGGTAAACCCGCCTCCTGCAACCCTGGCATTCCATACAGGGACCAGTACGAGTCCCAGCTGCTCCAATTCTGATCTAGCTTCCTGCTAATGGCCTGGGAAAGCAGTGGAGGATAGCCAAATGCTTGGGACCTGCTATCCATGTGGGAGACCCAGATGAAGCTCCTGGCTTCTGGCTTCTGCCTGGCTCAGCCCAGCCCCAGCTGTTGCAGCCATCTGGGGGAGTAAACCAACAGATGGAAGATCTCTCTCTCTCTCTGTCTCTCCCTCTCTCTTGTAACTCTGATTTTCAAATCTGTTTTAGAAAGTGTGATGTATATTTGGAAAGAACAAACATTCCAAGTTGACTAAAATGAAGGATATGGTTAAATGAATAATAGGAAATGATAGGATAAATATTTTAAGGATCACATAATTTAATGCCGTGAATAACAAGGTCAAGGGATTTTATTTTTATTTCATTTATACCTCAACTTTAATGAGGTATAATGGACAGGTAAAAATTGTGTATATTCAAAGTACATGATGTAATATTTTATTTGTATTCAGTGTAAAATTACTGCAATCAACTTAAATATCCGTCACCTTACGTAGTTACTTTTTTTATCATAAGACACTACTTAAGATCTCTCAGTGTCTTGTTTTTATTTTTAATGTATTTATTAAGCAACAAGGAAAAACCATGTAATTTTTTGAGCAAGTCACCTTGTCAAAACTTTGCTTTATGAATATGGAATTAGTAAATCAAAGCCAGAGAATGCTCTAGAATCCACAAAACTATGGTGTACTTAGCAAAGCAGAAAGTGATTTCTAAATATTGAGCAGGAAAACTAGAGAGACCTAAGTAACAGTGGCTCTAATTCTGGGTACTCTGGGAATTATTTGAGATAATTCCTAAGTATGGTTATAAAATATTTGCTTGACAGTGTAGGAAAACTTGTCTCCAGTGCAGGTAACTGAATTGAGTTAAAACATGTTGATGTAATACCTTTAGACATTGCCAGTCTTTCACATTTTTGTTTAGCATGGTGTCTTAATTCTACTATACTCCCTTCTTAAGTAGTGTGAAATGTAAGAAATAGATCAGCAGCAAACAGTTTAAGCGGATTGTTTAATTATCTGTATGACAGGATGTTCTTTTCCTTTTTTTTTTTTTTTTTTTTTTTTTTTTTTTTTTTTTTGACAGGCAGAGTGGACAGTGAGAGAGAGAGACAGAGAGAGAAAGGTCTTCCTTTGCCGTTGGTTCACCTTCCAATGGCTGCCGCTGCAGCCGGCGCACCGCGCTGATCCAATGGCAGGAGCCAGGATCCAGGTGCTTTTCCTGGTCTCCCATGGGGTGCAGGGCCCAAGCACCTGGGCCATCCTCCACTGCACTCCCTGGCCATAGCAGAGGGCTGGACTGGAAGAGGGGCAACCGGGACAGAATCCGGCGCCCCGACCGGGACTAGAACCCGGTGTGCCGGTGCCGCAAGGTGGAGGATTAGCCTATTGAGCCACGGCGCCGGCAGGATGTTCTTTTCCTTTGCTGAAAGCTTTTCCATATGACACTACCTTTTGAAGAGACTTAAAGATTTTTCCTGTCATATTAACACAATTGAAGTGGTTCTTTTGTTTAAGTGTCTCTGTAAGTTAAGATTATTATAGCCTGTACTGTATATTGAATTATTGTCAAAAATTTAATTTGCTGTCAAACTCACTTGAGCTTGAATACTTTGCTTCTAAGTGTGTATTTAAAGTGCAATACTGCATGTTAGTTATGGTACTTGAGAGTTTGTGGATTATTTGGGCACAATTTATTTTCAGATTCTTTTCCAATATTTTAGTGTATTTGAATCCTCAGGACAATAGAAGTTTTGTCAGGTAGATTTTGCCACAGAACACTTGTCATTTTCAGTTCTGCAGTCATTTTTCCCCATTATAAAAAATAATTTGCTGTGACACTGCTGAGAATTTTTTGAACAAAAGGAAAATTTCTATTTCAAGTGTTGATGGTGATGATAAATGATATTGGTAGTTGAGTTTTCTCAGGTGCTGGAAACTGATTCTACATCTACTCTGAATCAAAGATTCATCTTTGTGAATATAAATTGATATAGAACTATCTAATGAGAGAAAAACCAGCATGATAACCCACTTGTGGGCTTGTTACAAATAAATATTTTATAAGAAGAGACATATCTTGAAGGAAAAATGAGATTCCTTCAAAAGCTGATGGAATGACAAACTCAAAATTACATTTTTGTTTTGGCACAAATATTCTGACAAACTGCACAAAATAAAATGATTTATAAATCAACTGTTGATTTAATAAATACAAACATATTAACTGGGTGTTTACTATGTATCAGGAACTGTACTAAATGTTTGTAATATGTCAGCTAAGAAATAGTGAATCTTTGCCCTTAGAGTTAATATTCTTGTGATGAGAGTGGGGAAGACGATACATCTGAACAATTGTTAACAGTTTATAAATAAGTCAGTATTTTAGAAGGTGATGAGTACTATGGGAAAAAAATGTAGAGCAGGGTAAAACAAAATTAAATTGGGGCTGCTGGGATTGAGGGATCAGGATATGGAATTAAATAGAATAGTTAGGATAGGCCTTCTGGAGATAGTGAGATTGAAATCATTAAAGGAGGCGAAAGAGCCAAGGAAACATGGAGGGAAGAACAACCTAGGCAGTGAGAAGGCTTCACAGCAGAAACATAGCTGATGTTTTTGAAGAATAGCAGAGTCCAGTATAATTAGAGGAAATGAGTCAGGAGGAAGAGTACTAGTTCTTGAGGTCAGTAAGATAAATGCCGGGGTTGCAGTGGGTGAATGGATAGTAGTTGTGTGGAGATAAGATCATGTAGGTCCTTGTAATTGTATACTTCGAGAAAAATAGAGTTTGAGCTGAGAATGGCAGTTCATCAATAGTTGTATGCCTTTTTAATATTTATTTATTTGAAAGCTGCAGAGAGAGAAGGAGAGAGAGAGAGAGAGAGATATGGAGGGAGGGAGGGAGCAAGGGAGGGAGATCTTCCATCTGCTGGTTCACTCCCCAGACGGCCAGGGCTGAGCCACAAGAAAGCCAGGAGCCAGGAGCCTCTCCTGGTCTCCCATGTGGGTAGCAGGGGCCCAAACCTTTGGGTCACACTCTGCTTTCCTTCCCAGGTGCATCAGCAGGGAGCTGGATCATAAGTGGAGCAGTTGGGAGACAAACCAGGCCCACTTGGGATGCTGGCATTGCAGGCAGCAGCTTTACCAGCTATACCACAGTGCTGGCTCCATAAATGTCTTAATAAAAATACAATTTCTGGGGCTGGTGCTCTCACGTAGTAGGCTAAGGTTACATCTGTGGCGTCAACATCCCATATGGATGCCAGTTCATGTCCCAGCTGCTCCTTTTCCAATCCTTCAATGACCTGGGAAAGCAGTGGAAGATGGCCCAAGTGTTTGGGCCCCTGCACCTACATGGGAGACCTGGAAGAAGCTCCTGACTCCTGACTTCGGATCAGCTCAGCTTCAGCCGTGTGGCCACTTGGGGAGTGAATCAGCTAATAGAAGGCCTTTCTCTCTGTCTCTCCCTCTCTCTGTAACTCTACTTCTCAAATAAATAAATAAAATTTTAAAAAAACCCACAATTTCTTAAATAATTGTCTTTGATTTTCAGATATATAAATTATGTGCCATATCTTCTACTAGATTAAAAAAGCCTCAATTGTAGGAATTCATTTTCTTATTTTCAGCTTTCTGTAGTTTTCTAAATCTGGTAATGTATTCTGAATATAGGGTTTAACATATGTAGTTGACAGATTGTGACTCAGAGTAAGAATACTGTGTAAGTAAAAATTTTCCCAGGCTGGCAGTAGACCCTCACCTTAGGAAGGGTGCAGTTTATTCTCCTATCTATTAGTATTTTTGGACTTTCTTACAGGGGAAAGGTGATTTAAGTTCTTTCTGTTGAAACAGTATGCTCATAATTACAATTAAGCCTACTACTTAACACAGCTAAATTATCAAAAAACAAAGGAATTCAGGGTTTGGTGACCAGAAACGCACATCAACTACTGAAGCACAGTCACTAATCAACAGTACATAAATAAAATCTGAAAGATTGAAGAAGAGATGAAAGCCTAGTCAAGGTGAATAACATAAAAAGCATTTGTCTGGAATATAAACTAGAAGCTAGTTATGATATGCTTATCTATACATACTTGCATCTGTTCCGCTGTATTTTTAAAATTTATTTGAAAAGCACAGAGAGGGAGGAAGAGACACCTGTCATCCTGTGTTTTGTTCCACCCAATGCCTGCAACACCTGGACTCAACCAAGGGGTCAGTACTTGAGGCATCATTGCTACCTCTGAGGCACATTAGCAGTAAGCTGGATTGGAAAGCATAGGTGGGGGTAAGACTCAACCCAAGGTACTCTGATATAGGATGTAGGTATCCTGAGTGATCAACTTTCTATGCCACTACTATCCCCTCCCTTCTCCCATCATATTTAACACTCAAGTAATAACACTTGCATAGCCATAGAAATTTTACAAATTATTTCAGTATATGAAATGTGACTAGACTGGAATAATTTCTATTAATTCCTTTCTAAGATGCCAAAATAGGAAATGTTAAAGCTTCATCATTAATGTTAGCAGATTCAATATTAATTTAACTGAATTTTAAAAGTAACAAATTTTTAAACTTTTCATTTATTTTATTCCTTAATATTATCTTAAGCGACAAAATATAGAAGTATTTTTAAGGAATTTCCATATTTTAACTATATACAGTCAAAAGCCTTTGATGATGTAAGTATTTTATCAAAATTATTTTTTTAGTATTCTCTTCTTACTAGATTGTGTGCTCTCTGAGGGACTAGATCATATCTTTTTTTTTTTTTCTTTTTTTGACAGGCAGAGTTAGACAGTGAGAGAGAGACAGACAGAAACGTCTTCCTTTTCTGTTGGTTCACCCCCAATGGCCGCTGCGGCTGGCGCATTGCGCTGATCCAAAGCCAGGAGCCAGGTTTTTCTCCTGGTCTCCCATGCAGGGCCCAAGCACTTGGGCCATCCTCCACTGCCTTCCCGGGCCACAGCAGAGAGCTAGACTGGAAGAGGAGCAACCGGGACAGAATCTGGCGCCTCGACCGGTACTAGAACCCGGTGTGCCGGTGCTGCAGGCAGAGGATTAGCCTATTGAGCCTCGGCGCCTGCCCTAGATCACATCTTTATATTACCAGTGCTATACTCAGTGACTAGACATTATAGCAACTCAGAAAAATGTTAAATGAATATGTATGGTTTTCATAGGTGGACTGGGTTGTATTTAATGGATTCATAAGAATTTGGAAGCTAAAGGAATTATTTTCTTCTAAATCTTGTGTACTACCTTAACAAATAAAACAGCATGATAAAATATTAATAGTTATTAATAGAGGGTCTGGAAGAAGGTTAGAATTTGAATTATTTATAGGTAAAAAAGCTTAAACTATTATTCTTTGAGAGTCTTCCTAAGACATATTTTCTAGCAAATTTAAGAAGAATGTGTGTCAAAAATTCTGTAAATTATATGATTGATTAAATTGTATCTTTTAGCTTCTTTATACAGATAGGAACTTTGTGATTTGTGCTCCAACTGGTTCTGGGAAAACGGTAATATTTGAACTAGCTATCACAAGATTGTTAATGGAAGTACCATTACCATGGTTGAACATTAAAATTGTTTACAGTAAGTATATGTTGTAAGAGTAATGATTAATTAAGATAATGAAAAACCTTTGAAACAAAAATGAAAGTGTAAACTTGGTCAGACCTAGAAACTATTATTTGGATTCCCATTTTTTTTTAAGATTTATTATTTTTATTTTTTTAAGATTTATTTTATTTATTTGAAAGAGTTACAGAGAGAGGTAGAGACAGAGAGAGAGAAAGGTGTTCCATCTGCTGGTTCACTCCCCAGCTGACTGCAATGACTGGAACTGCGCAGACAATTGAAATTTTGTGCTTGTTTTTGAAAAGGCAATATGAACAAATTAAGTATTTTGTAATTACAGAAATTTGCATAAGAATTTCTCTCCTTTCTTAGATGTGTATTTTTTCTTTAAAATTTCCATCCAAGAATATACACATAGTTAAAATATATAAAAGAAGTGCTTATAATGAAAAAGCAGTGATCTCTTGCCCTACCTCTGTCCACCCTTAGTTATACTTCCCTGAGCAGCCCTTTTTTTTCTGGCTGTTTTTGGTGATAAACTTTATATCTGTAAATAACATGCTTATTTTGCTAACTTTTAAATTATCAGTATTAGACAGTATATAAATATGTATTTTTAAGGCTAACCTTACCAACCAAAATTTGTAAAAATCATTTTAAAATTGCACTAACATTCAAAATAATATGTTGTTTTAGTGGCACCAATAAAAGCCCTGTGTAGTCAGCGTTTTGATGATTGGAAGGAAAAATTCGGACCATTAGGTTTGAATTGTAAAGAACTCACTGGAGATACAGCAATGGATGACCTATTTGAGATTCAGCATGCCCATATTATTATGACAACTCCAGTAGGTGTTATTTATACTTCATTATTTCCTTGGTTTATAGTTCTCTCTATCAAGAAAAGAAGTTAAAATGAAACACAAATTAGAAGCAGCATATGTTTGCAATGTAAACAACATAAAATATACTTGTATTCAGAATACAAAAAGAATAGTTACAAATCAATAAGTAAAAGATAAATGACTAAATAGGATAGACAAAGAATAGGCAATTTGTTATTGTGGATAATTTCTAATTATATTTGTTTATATTCCTTAACTCAATTATTATGTATTATAGAGGAAAGACTGGCTTAAAAATATTGATCAAACTGTGACTTTAGATATTTGGCTGTTAACTAAAAAACAGTTGAGAGCCCAGTTTTTTAAACACCTGTAAAACTTTAAACCCTTTAAATAATTTTCAATCTTTAAATATTTTTCAGGATACTTTAAAGGCATCAACCAAAACATTGCTTCCATTTGTAATATGTTATGAAAATTTTTACTTATGTCTTAAATATTTGCTACAATTTCTTACAACATTAAACTATTTTTTTTTCTAGGAAAAATGGGATAGCATGACTAGGAAATGGAGAGACAGCTCTTTGGTCCAGTTGGTTCGACTGTTTCTCATTGATGAGGTAGAGAACACATAATTCAGTTTCAGAGATAAGCATAAAAAGATGAGTAGTATGGGTGGAAAAAAGTAAGACAGTTTCAACCAAGATATATGTTTGTTTTATCTCTTCAAATGGAAAATGTTCATTTTCTTAAGGAAGAATGTTAATATTATTGTACAATTTAGTTGATTAAATAGATTTTTATTTTGTAGGTAATGATTCTTTCATGATTGTTTGCTTAGGTACATATTATAAAAGATGAAAATCGTGGTCCAACTCTTGAAGTTGTAGTCAGCAGAATGAAAACTGTTCAGTCTTCATCCCAGATTTCAGAAAATACCAGCGCTATTATTCCAATGAGATTTGTAGCTGTATCTGCAACAATTCCAAATGCTGAGGATGTAAGTTAAAATTTTAGTCTGTCAGATTTTTTTATGATTTATGAAATGATTAATCATTTTGATCTTAGAGAAAAATAAAGTGTTTTTTTTTTTTTTTTTTTTTTTTTTTTTTTTGGTCAATCACCTAGTAAATAGGAAAGAAAGTTGTGGAAAGTTTAGTAAGGTCTCATCAGTGTGACAGTTTTTGAGATGATAAAATTTGGTTGATCAAAGGTTTAATAAAACATTTTTGCTAGAATTTTGTTTTTTGCTACTATCTAAAAGTTTTTGTTCCATGGATTTCGTATGCTTCATAATAACTTGTCTAATAGTATGTTATGGTAGTTGTAACTATATGCCTCTAGTTATATAGCAAAGTATGGTGGAGAATGAAAGTAATTGCTGAGATAATTGCCAATTCTATGTGCCTGGCATTGTTAATAAGCACTAATGGTTGATGGAAAAATTAAAAGTATGGGGGCTGGTGCTGTGGCATAGCGGGTAAAGTTGCTGCCTACAGCGCCGGCATCTCATATGGGCACTGGTTCGAGTCTCAGCTGCTCTGCTTCATATTGGCTCTCTGCTATGGCCTGGGAAAGTAGTGGAAGATGGTCCAAGTCCTTGGGCCCCTGCACCCATATGGGAGACCCAGAAGAAACTCCTGGCTCCTGGTCCTGATCGGTGCAACTCTGGCTATTGCGGCCATCTGGGGAGTGAACCAGTGGATGGAAGACCTCTCTCTCTGTCTCTGCCTCTGCCTCTGCCTGTCTGTAACTCTGCCTTTCAAATAAATAAATAAATTTTTTAAAAAATTAAAATTATGAACCTTGTCTTCGAGGAGGATATGATTAATGGGTGCATGAACATGTAAAGAAATAATTGTATACATTTTTACACTTTCCATAATTAATATATGTTAGTTTTTCTTCAGCTTTTAGGCAAATTTCTTGAAAAATAGTACAGTCTTACTCTACTTTCTCTCTCCTGTTTATGTCTCAGCCCACTGTAATGTGGCTTTTTCCCCAGCTACTTCTATTTTTTTAAAAGATTTATTTATTTGAAAGACCAAGTTACAGAGAGAGAAAGGAGAGAGAGATTTTCCATCTGCTGGTGATGACTGTAATAGCCAGGGCTGTACCAGGTCAGAGCCAAGCGGCTAGAACTCCCTTTTGGCCTCCCATATGGGTGGCAGGGACCCAAGCATTTGAGCCATTTTCTGCTGCTTTCCCAGATGCATAAGCACGGAGGTGGATTGGAAGTGGAGCAGCTGGGACTTCTGGCATTATGGGATGCTGTCATTGCAAGCATTGGCTTAATCTACTGCACCACAACACCAGCTCCTTGAACTGTAATTTCTTGTGTGATCTTATCCTTAACGATGATAATCTAGAGAATATCTTAGTATTTCCTTCCAGGGCAACAAAAACTCATTAATCTGTCTTCTTCCTGTAAATCAGTGGTCAATTTCATAACAGGGCATCAAGCCTGATTACTAACCAGACTTGTTGAAGATAAGGATTGCTTACCACAGCTTAAGAAGCTAGCTAGTGATTCTTAACACTGAGTCTGGAATGTGCTTTTGACACTGTCATCTCTCAGGTTTTATTTGCTCTTCTGTTAAAAATAGTCAACTTTTGTCAAACTAAGGTATCTATTTCTTTTGCTACTTATTAATCTAGTACTTAAGACAACACACAAGTGTAGTCATTTACAGGTATAATACTGAAAAGTAGCAAAGAAGCTAAATAGTGCTAGTGAGAAATTACATTTCTGTGACAAAATCAATTTTAATTTTTTAAAAGGTTTATTTCTGTATTTAAAGTCAGAGTTACACAGAGAGAAAAGAGGCAGAGAGAGAGAGAGAGGTCTTCCATCCTCTGGTTCACTCCCCAATTGGCCACAATGGCCAGAGCTATGCCAATCTGAAGCCAGGAGCCAGAGCTTTTTCTGAGTCTCCCACGTGGGTACAGGGACCTAAGCAATTGGGACATTTTCTACTGCTTTCCCAGGCCATAGCAGAGAGCTGGACTGGAAGTGGAGCAGCTGGGACTCGAGTTGGTGCCCACATGGGATGCTGGCAATGGAGGCGGCAGCTTTACCCGCTACACCACAGCGCCAGCCCTCAATTTTAATTTTACTTTGGATTTTTATGAAAGGAACTAAGACAAAATAATACTAGTTAATTAGAAGTTTACCATGGTGAAAAGTAGATAGAATTTTTGAAATCTGCTATCAGTAATATTAATAATGTATCAGTAGAAGAGTATCAATGGAATATATAATGTTGACAAAGACTATTTAAATACTTTTATTCCTTGATTTCAAAGTGCTCTATAGTTGTATTATTTTCAGCCATAGAACCTTACTAGAAAAAAATTGATGATTTGATTCTTTTTTTTTTTTTTTAAAGATTGCAGAATGGCTTTCGAATGATGAAAGACCTGCTGTATGTCTGAAAATGGATGAGAGCCATAGACCTGTGAAACTTAAGAAAGTGGTCCTTGGATTTCCTTGCACTAGTAACCAAACTGAATTTAAGTTTGACTTATCCCTCAACTACAAAATTGCCAGTGTTATACAAACATATTCTGATCAGAAACCCTCACTTGTGGTATGAATTATGGTTTCTTATTTTTAAATGTAATGTTCATTATGTTTTTAGTATGATTAATACAGAAATTGCTAATTCATTTTCAGTTTTGTGCAACAAGGAAAGGTGTGCAACAGGCTGCTTCTGTTTTTGTGAAAGATGCCAAATTTGTTTTGACTATGGAACAGAAACAGAGGTATATTATTTCCTTTTTTCTTAGAAATAGAAGGATTTTCAGAGATCATCTGAGATAAGAATACTGGGTTTGTTCCTTAACTTTAAGCAAACTATTTGATATCTCCAAGCCTTAGTTTTCTCATCTGTAAAATAAGGGTAATAGTAATTAAATGAAATATTGAGTCTTGGTGCAGCTGTGATCTTTATTTCATAATCAGATTTAATGAAAGCTAAAGATTATCCATAATGCTATCTTCATTTTTTTTTTTTTTTACCAACTTTCAATGTAGCATCTGGTGTAATCTTTCACTAAAATTTATCTTATGCTTCCATTATCTTCTAACAGTTTTCCTCGAACTTTGCAGATAATTCATTCTCAATCTTCCTTTCATTTTTTTATTCAACGCTATGAATTTCTACCTTTATACCTCCAGCTCAGACTTCCCTTCTGAGCTGTAGGCTTATAGTCCATCTGTCTAACTGACATCCAGTTGCTTATCTTACAAGTGTCTCAAGCTCTTTATGTCCAAAATAGACATATTATCTCAAACTGCCTCTTCTTCCATTGTTCCACATCTTACCTATACATCATCTCCCTGTTTGTTCATGGTAGAAACCCATCTTTGATATCTTCCCTCATCTTCCTTCCTGTAGGTAGGTAATTGATTGCCAAGTTCTGTTTTTTTTTACTTCTAATTTATCTCAAATATGTCATTTTGTCTCCATCAGCACTCCTACATCCCTAATTCAGGTCACTATTAATCTCTTGCCTGTGTCATATCCTTTTACCTGTTGACCACACACACACGGTATTCCCACTTTGTTTTCCACATAGCAAAATGGTTGGTTAAAACTGCAAATTGAAAAGTCAGTTTCCTGCCTAGCTTAAAACTTTATTTACTGTTACTAGGCTAACATCCTAAATCATTAGTGTGGCCTGCAATATCCAGTGTACTGTGTTACCCAGCTAATTTTCCATTCTTGACCATGCTCCTCTTTTACCCACCACTGTCAAACCATATTGGCCTCTCTGTTCTGTGAATGTGCTGAACTGCTACCTTGTTCATAGTTGTTCTACATCATGTTTCCTTTTCCTGGAATGATTTTCAGCTAACTCCTTTTCATCTTTCAAGTCTTACTTTTAATATCAGTTTCCCTTTATTTACTGGTATAGAACTTACTATAATTGTAGTAAACATCCTTTTGTTTGTTATTTTTTAAAATGAAAAGATGTTCAACTTCACTCAAAAAAGTAGATTTTAAAATAATCACAAAAATCATCAAAACTGAAGTAGTATATAATTCTTAAAAATTTGTTTGACAGAGATTAAAAAAACATCATATTTACAGCAAAACTGATACACTCAGGCATTTCTCTTTTTTTTTTTGTTTTCTAATTTTACCTTCCATCTATAAAGGAGGACATGCAGTGCTTGTCTTTCAGTGTCTGGCTTGTTTCATTCAATGTGATGTCCTGCAGGTCCAACCATTTTGATGCAAATGATGGAATTTCATTCTGTGTTATAGTTGAATAATATTCAATTTTAATATCCTATTCATTAGATTACAGACTTCTGGAGGAAAGGGAGACTTATGTTCATCTCATTTTCTGCTCAATCTTAGCAATCTCAACAGAGTGCTAGCTGTGGTTACCACTTAATGGACATTAACTTGTTATTTATAACAACTTTGGGGAATTGGTAAATATGTTTAGTGGTAGATCTCAAATTAAACTTCGTTTGATTAACAGCATGTGAAGATGAGTAGATACTGATTTTTCTGACTAATCTTACATGGGAGGATACACTTTTGTCTACTTTGCTTAAGTGCATCCTTCAAATTGACACTGATTTGAGGTTTTTTGACTTCCTTGTAATAGAAATTGATAAGGGTCCAGTGTGCAACCAGGACAAGATTTATTGGAGGCTTATGCTGAGCACAAGGGAAACAACATGGGTGGAAGACATTCTGCCAACAGGCTCAGTGAGGGAACTGGTGGGGAGGTGTGGCAGTTCTCTCTCAGCACATACCAGTTCAATATACATTCAGCTCAGAGTTCTGACTTGTCTCCCTGGGCACTCAGCATTTCAGTTTTCCCTCAGTTTGCTGTTTTGTATAGGCACAGTTGCTTTTATTGCATACAACACACTCAAAATGGTGGTGTTGCTCACTACTACCACTCCGGCAAGATCATATATCAGTTGTGCTGGGCTACTCTGAGCATGTGTAACAGGACCAGGAGGGGACTGGGGATATTTTGCAGTTAGGGTATGGGTATGTTTTTCTTCCGATTGATATGGAGCTGGAAATGGATACGTAGTTAGGTCAGCAGGTAGATACACATCAAATTTGGAGAACTTGATTTAGTGAGTTCTGTAGATCTGTTTCTATTTTGTCTCAAAATTACCAATCTGTTCTTTTGCCACCACCTGTGATCAGTTGTTAACCAAAGGCATGTACCAAGCCTAGAAGATACCACTATAGTTTTCTGGAAATTCTTTGATACTTTCTTGTCACTAAAAAGGATCCATACCCTAGATACTATTTTCATACTTCTATGTCCATTTTAATTTTATAACCCAATTCACTTGGTTACTACCACATGAAAAAAACTTCTAGAATATGAAGCATATGGAGTAATGTTTTTATTATGTACATTAACAAAGCAAGATTGAGGAATAAGATATAGAAGAGAAAGAGTCAGAGAAACCAACAAAGATCTTACAGTCAAAAAGTAGATGAGGTCTGAGAGGTAGACAGAAAGGAAGAAAGTGAAAATAATCCTAACACGGTAACAGTAGCATAGGTTTCTTTTTTCCTACCTGGTTTGTTTTGGATATGGTTTTTCCCCCAAAGGTCCATGTGCTGGAAGCTTGATCTCCAATGTATTGTTATTGAGAAGTGCTGGGACCTTTAAAAGGCTGGGTCTAGTGGGAGGTGAGTTGGTCACAGGAACACCACCCTAATGAATTTATTCCCTTGAGACTGAATTAGAGCTCTCAGGAGTAAGTTTTGTGGGACTGGATTTGTTACTACAAAAGTAGGTTGTTTCAAGTAGTTCAGCCTTCCTTGCCTCACACAAACATACACTACTTCCCTTCCACTTTCCCATCGTACATATCACCAGAAGGTAAACCGTGGCTAGCACCATGTTCTTGGACTTCCAGAACTGTGAACCAAAATAAACCTCCTTTCTTTTTAATTTTGGCATTTAGTTTTTTTTTTTTTTTTTTTTTTTTGACCTAGGAACCTTTTATTTAAGATATACAAGCTTCATGCATTTCATATGTACAAACTTAGTAACACAGTGATTCTTCCCACCCTACCCTCCCTCCCACCTGTACCATCACCTTTCTTCCTCCTCCCTCTCCTATTGCCATTCTTATTTTTTACTAAGATCTATTTTCAATTAATTTATACACATAAGATCACAGATCAAAGGTTTTTATTAGGAACAGTTACCAATTGAATGGAATCTCATTCATCTATCTTGTAAGTTCTGCTTTTGTTTCATTCCAAGAAAAAGCATATGTGAAAAGGAATGGTTTGCCATTTTGGGTGGGTATAGACTAGGAAGGGAGACTGACTGTTACTCATGATACTTCCCCTTTATCCACTCCCACAAGACTTCTTTTTGGCTGTCAAACCCTAGATACTGTTACTAAGGTTTCTAAACCACCTAACATGACAACTTTTCTGTACTCTAGTTCTTTTTAACTTTTTATTAAATGTTTTTCTTCTGTATTATACATTTAAATAACAAAATATATCTGTATTTTGAAATTTCTCAATTAACTTAAGGAAGTTAATTGGTAGTATTCTTACATTGAGAATATCTGCTATGTCTGGCTTTAATCAAAAGGACTTCTTGGTTATTTATGGCCAATGATCAAAGAATATTGGAAGAATGTATGCATCCACTAGGTTATTTTGCTGGCAAAGACCTTTTCTGTATCAAGTCATGATTAATAGTTTTCATATTAGCTGCACTTGGTTTTATAAGATTTTTATTAATTTTCTAAAATTTTTAACAAAGGTGAGGTTTCAAAAATATTGATGATTATAATAAAGATACAATTGGAATTAAAGAAAGTATAGTTATAGGGTAGAGACAATAAAAAGGTATACGTAATGTGGAACTTTCTGTTGAGAATAAACTGGGTAGTCAAGTTGTGCTGTGTCACTTTTATTCAGAAACTTGACTGTTACTTGAGACTTACTTTCTTGCTCACAAACTAACTCTAAAAGAAATTTTGAGACTTACAGAATTCTCTGTGCAATGGTAGATCATTCACATAGAATAACTATGTGGCCTCCTATGTTGAGTATGTAATAATTAACATTTTTAAGCTCAACTTACCATATGAGTAGGAAACTGAAATTCGTAGGCTATAAATTCCCTTAACATTAATTTACATTTCATCCTGTCACTTTTCTCCTGTTCTCTGTTGCACACAAATTAGGTAATTTTGTTTTAGATAATTATTTTCTTGTACAGAAGCATACATAAGATCTAAATTCCTTTTCTCATTTCCCACTTGTAGCTAGTAACTCAAGGAAAATTTCTCTTTCCTTTAACTCACTTCTTCCTTAACTGTGCTCCTCTTTTTTTTTTCTATCTTTATCTCCTTTTTTATTCCTGCTTGTTCGGGGATAAAATGCTAGTTTTAGAAACAGCATGAAATTAGAGACTCAGATTTGAATTATAGTGCTTCCGTTCTTACTAGTGGTGTGCCACTGAGCTCATTGTCTCTCTCAGCTTCAATTTCTTAGTTAGAGATGGAAATATGAATGTTATTTATTGTGATAATTAAATAAGGAAGTATTTCTTAGATACCTTATGATGCATAGCTGTTTATGCTTAATTGTAATGTGTCCTTTCCTTTTGCCTTCTCTTGATTCCATTCTGAATCCTTAAAATCATGAGCTTTTTAAAATAATGCTCCAAGTGTCTTATTTGCAACAAAGAAATGGAAATGCACAAATTTGGATTTCTTTGACATACTTAAGAACCTGCCAACTAACAAAATCTTTGAAAGTACCAAGAATATCTTTTTCAAATTATTAAGAAACTTTTTTAACCTTCCCTTCGTTTTAAACTTAACCATTTTCTTTATGTGCCATGTCTCAGAGCACAATCAACAGCTATTTTTTATTTCAATCTTTTGGGGTTAATTAATTATATAGTAGAATTTTAAAAATTATTCCTTACAAATATTTCCATGCAAATTGTAGGAGTAAGTTTTTTTATTCTGACCCATGAACATAATCACCATTTATAATCTTTTTTTTTTTTTGTCCTGTGGGAGAATGACTTTTCTAAATTCTTAGTTTAAAAGAATTTCAGGGACTGGTGCTGTGGCGGAGTGGGTTAAGCTGCCATCTGCAATGATGGAATCCCATATGGCTGGTTGTATTCCTGGCTGCACCACTTCCAATCTAGCTCCCTGCTAATGTGCTTGGGAATGCAGCAAGTATGGCTCAAGTGCTTGGGTCCCTGTACCCAAGTGGGAGAACTGGATGAAGCTCCTGGCTCCTAGCTTTAGCCTGGCTCAGCCCTGGCTGTTGTGGCCATTTGGGGAGGCAACCAGTAGATGGAAGATCTTTTTCTCTCCCTTTGACTCTCCTCTTTCTGTGACTCTTTTAAATAATCAATCAATCTTAAAAAAAAGAATTTTTCTCAAAAGTGAGTTTTAATGTTATAACTGATAGAGACTTTTTAATATTGAAGTTAGTTTTCAAGTAATGATGTTGTAAAAAAATCTTTTGATACCTGTAAGTTTCAAAATAATAAATTACTTCAGAGTTTTTTGATGTTACTAAAGAACTCTCAATAATTTTATGGTTTTTTTATATAGGTTACAGAAGTATGCATATTCCGTAAGAGATTTGAAACTGAAAGGTAGGTTTAGTGACTGTTAAGCAGCTTTTTCAGATATAGATAAAATGAATCTGTTACTGGTATATATTGGTATGAATTAACAAGTGATATGTTTTACTACAGATATCTTAATACATGGTGTTGCTTATCATCATGCTGGTATGGAGCTGTCAGATAGAAAAGTAGTTGAAGAAATTTTTACTATTGGAGATCTACCAGTTCTTTGTAAGCAAATCATATTTCTTATGGGTATTATAAAATATTTTGAAAAATAATTTAACAGAAAACAGAAAATCTCAAGGATTTACTTGTTTTTGCTTTTTTCCAGAAATCTAAAATTATGTAATTTCCCATGCATGTATGGGCCATAGTAAATTCATTGGCATGGTTTAGCTCTCTTATGCTAGTTTAAGATAATGTGATTTGAAAAGTAATAAATCGGGCCGCAGCCACTCAGGTCTGTTTCTCGGCGCCTGCTGCTGCCTGGCACCCGCGATGTCCAAGTCGCGGCAAAGCTGCAGCAGGAGTCGCGGGTGAGCCTGGGCCGGGGGGCTCGCGTGCCGCCTCCCCATCTGAAGAAATGAGTGGTGGATTGGCCCCGAGTAAAAGCACAGTGTATGTGTCCAACCTGCCCTTTTCCCTGATAAAAATATCAGGAAGAGTAAAGGGGTTACATTCATTTTGTTTTTGGATAAAGACTCAGCGCAAAACTGCACCAGGGCGATAAACAACAGTTATTTGGTAGAGTGATAAAAGCAAGCATTGCTAACAACGGAAGAGCAGCTAAATTCATCCGAAGACGAAACTACTTTGATAAATCCCAGTGCTAGGAATGTGGGGAAAGTGGACACTTAAGTTATGCCTGTCCTAAAAATATGCTTGGAGAACGTGAACCTCCAAAGAAGAAGGAAAAGAAGAAAAAAAGAGAAAGTTCCTGAACCAGAAGAAGAAATTGAGGAAGTAGAACAAAGTGAAGATGAAAGGGAAGAGCCTGCTCTGGGCAGCCTCAGCCAGGCCATTGCCTTCCAGCAAGCCAAACCTGAAGAACAAAGCAAATGGACACCCGGTCCAGGGGGTCCCTCCACATCTGAGGATAAAGAAAAGCACATACTTCAGTGATGAGGAAGAGCTCAGTGACTGAAATGACATTTACTGTGTGAATGTCCCTAAGATATAAATGCCTGGGAGCACAAAGTTCAGCTGAGGGCTAAGGTTACTTTTAAAATTTGAGCATAAAAACACTTAATACCAAACAGTTTTTTTACTAGAAAATAGTTCATAGGAAATTTAAAAATAAATAGAAATTATTATGTTTCTCTCTTGCATTAACACAGTACAGTTTGAGCATCCCTAATCTGAAATCCTAAACACTGCAAAATATGAAGCCTTGTCAGTGCCAACAGTGTCTCAAGTAGGACATCGTGACACTGTTGTTACACATCCTGTAAAGTTTGATAAAACCTAAATGAAGTTCATATTTAGGCTTGGTTCCCATCCCTGTGATATCTCATTATGCTTGTGCAACTACTAGAAAATTCAGAAAAACCTGGAACCCAAAATACTTCTGGTCCCAAGTATTTCAAATAAGAGATGCACAATCTGTACTAAAAATCAGAACTTGCTACTACTAATCTGAAAAGAGCCAATTTTAATAAAAATAAGAAAGTATTATAATGCTGTTGTCATCCCATGAGAAAAAGGTATTAAAATGATTTATTTGAGATTTTCATTACAAAACTTTACTCGTGTTTGATTGGTTTGGCTTTCAAAACTTAGTCTTCAAAACAAATGCTTCATAAAATGTTAGTAAACTTTTTCAAAAGAAAAAAAAGTAATAAATTAACAGTTTTTTTGGTTCTAAGATATTTTATTATTTTAGATAATAGTGTTCTCTTTTTCTTTTCTTAATTTCTCATATATGAGATTTTATTGCATTTAGGAATATGTCTTTTATAAGAAAATATCTTTCTGAAATAATAAAGTTATATGGGTTTGTATTAATATTTCTCAATGCAGTTACTACCAGTACTTTAGCCATGGGAGTAAATTTGCCTGCTCACCTAGTTGTTATAAAATCTACAATGCATTATGCTGGAGGAATGTTTGAAGAGTATAGTGAAACAGATATTCTGCAGATGATTGGTAGAGCTGGTCGACCTCAAGTAAGTGACAGTAACTTTACTTTTTGTAACTTATTTTATAATATTTGGTAAAAATAAAAAAGTGTATGCTTAAAATTTGTATTTTATACTTAGATTAGTGGAGCAGCAGGGACTCGAACCGGAGCCCATATGTGATGCTGGCACTGCAGGTGGTGGTTTTACCCCCTATGCCACAACCGGTCCCTTGGCTTTTATTCTTTTTTTAAAAAAAGATTTATTTATTTTACTTGAAAGAGTTACACAGAGAGAGGAGAGGCAGAGAGAGAGACAGAGAGAGGTCTTCCATCCAATGGTTCACTCCCCAATTGGCCTCAACGGCCAGAGCAGCACTGATCCAAAGCCAGGAGCCTCCTCCAGGTCTCCCATGCGGGTGCAGGGGCCCAAGGACTTGAGTCATCTTCTTGTGCCTTCCCAGGCCACAGTAGAGAGCTGGACAGGAAGTAGAGCAGCTGGGTCTTGAACAGGCACCCATATGGGATGCCAGCGCTTCAGGCCAGGGCATTAACCTGCTGCGCCACAGCATCGGCCCTGTCTTTTATTCTTAAAAGGGTTTCTCTTGGCATTTTGGATGGACAGTCTTTCATTGTGTAGGAGTGTCTTGTGCATCATATAACATGTAACTTCTTTGAATCCTAGCACTAAATTTCAATAATCCCTGGGCATTGTGACAGTTAGAAGTCAGCCTATATACTTGTAAATTACAAAACCATACTCTGACAAATTCTTGAATGAGGAAGTCATTTATAAAGATGCTAAGGGAACATTCAGGAAGAACATCTTTTCAAAGAATGCGAAAATATTATTTTATACAAATTTATAGTTTTAAGAATAAATCTAACATGTCAATTACACCAAATCTTACAACTTTATCCAATTACAAGGTTTATTTAAGTTTTGACATTGCCAAAATTATGTACATTGAAACCATGGTGATTTTATAAGCATATTCAGTTTTTTAAATTAAATTTTCAGTTAAATTCAAAGGCAGAAGCATTTTCTGGGCCTTTTGACCTATTATTTAAGGCAAAGGGACTATTTGTTGTAATGAAAGTCTTGCATTATTAAGACTAGTGCCAAAATGTGCTCTTCTTTAATAATTTTCTGTGTGTTTCTTTTCAGTTTGACACTACAGCTACGGCAGTTATTATGACTCGATTAAGTACAAGAGACAAGTACATTGAAATGTTAGCTTGCAATGACACTGTAGAAAGCAGGTAATACAGAAAAATTTCTAAAAGATAATGCTAATATAATCTACTTTTTCCACTTTTATTTTGGAAGGAAATTTGGGGATTTTCTGAGGTTATTTTCTTGATATTTTTTAACGATTTAAGAAGTTTGTGTCCTTTTAAGGAATATAATTGTTCTTTTTAAAAAAAAATCAGAGTAGTTTTATTTACTAGTGTTTCTTAGAGTGTAGTAGCATGTATCTTTGTTCAAAAAGGCCTAATTTCTAATAAGTCCTTACTAATTATATTATAACTTAGGTATGAAATCATGTAAATTTGAAGTCACTAGTTTGTTATAGGAAGAAATACAACTTTCATATCTTTTCACATCTTTAAAATTTGTTTACTAATAAGAGAGAAAGGCAATCTGTGACCTTTTACTGAAAAATTTGATGTATTTTCTCTTGAAGAAAATAGGATATAATTTACTCTCCAGCCTTTCTTAAGCAATAATCTGTCTTCTGGACCAATGAAATAGATAAATCTCAAATTGAAAAAGCAAAGTTGAGTTGAGTTATTAAAGTTTTTTGTTGTATTTTTGAAAATTATTATCTTTCATGAATTTTTAAAATAGCAATGAATATATTATATATTGTTAAAGTTAATAAATAAGAATTATGGCATTGAAGTGCATATTAGTAATACAAATTTTTTTCCCCATTAGTTTGCACAGACATCTCATTGAACATTTAAATGCCGAGATAGTATTACACACCATCACAGATGTGAATATTGCTTTGGAATGGATACGATCAACCTTGCTTTATATCAGAGCCTTGAAAAATCCATCTCATTATGGTTTGTTACTTTGACTTGGGAAAGGAGAACTTTTTCAAGTCAGCTGGGTCCAAATTTATATTAGTAGGTTATAGAGTAGAAAATAGGAACTAATAGGTAACAGAAAAAATGGTAAGAATAGTCACAAATAGATTTAGAGGCAAGAGTAGATATAAGTGAAAAATCTTTATCCTTTTTGTGTCTTGTCTTGCACCATTAAAAATAGACCTGGTAGAAAAAAATTCAAGTGTACTAAAAATAACAAAAAAAATCACTTAAAATATGTTAAAGTCTTTAAAAGTCTGGAATTCTGTCTGTACTGGTGTTTAGCTATTTTCTTATTCTGATTTTGTGACTGTTCATTTTTTAGTTTATAAGAAATCAAAATATATAGTACTACATTTGCTTCTAGTTCTAAAGTAAACATACATCTGTTACTTCTAGAGGGTTTTTCCATGTGGTATAGGTTAGAAAATCAAAATACTTGGGATTGCTGGACATTAAAACTGACTCCTTACAATATTATTCTAATACATATAAGTTTACAACTTTCAGATCTCCAAGGATTATATTAGCCTTTATTAAAAAAAATATCTAGGGGCCGGCGCTATGGCTCAGCAGGTTAACGCCCTGGCCTGAAGTGCTGGCATCCCATATGGGCGCCTGTTCAAGACCCAGCTGCTCTACTTCCTGTCCAGCTCTCTACTGTGGCCTGGGAAGGCACAAGAAGATGACTCAAGTCCTTGGGCCCCTGCACCCGCATGGGAGACCTGGAGGAGGCTCCTGGCTTTGGATCAGTGCTGCTCTGGCCGTTGAGGCCAATTGGGGAGTGAACCATTGGATGGAAGACCTCTCTCTGTCTCTCTCTCTGCCTCTCCTCTCTCTGTGTAACTCTGACTTTCAAGTAAAATAAATAAATCTTTTTTTTTTAAAAAAGAATATCTATATAAATGTCCGTATCATTTAACAATTATCTTTTGACTAGGCAATATGCCCTTTTTGGTATAATCTTCCACTGTTTTTGCAAATAAGAAAATTTAATGTTATTTTTCTATTTTTTAAACATAAATTATGTCATACTATGTTTATTTTTAAAATATTTATTTGAAAGAGAGAGAAAAAAAGATGGAGAGAGACAGAGAGTCCATCTGCTGGTTCATTCTCCAAATAACCACAATAGTCAGGGCTGGGCCAGGAACCAGGAACTCCGTCCTTGTCTGCCACCCTGTCTGCCACATGAGTGGCAGAGACCCAAGTACTTGAACCATTTCCCTGCCACATTAGCAGGGAGCTGGATCAGAAGCAAGGTATATGGGACTTGAACCAGCACCCATATGGGATGCTGGCACTGCAGGAGGTGGCTTTACCCACTATACCACAACACTGGCCCCAGTTGCTATATATTTTTGCCAGTGGCTGATTTGTCAGTCTTTATTTTCAGCCATTGTTTTGTGTATGTGTGTGTGTGTGTGTATGTGTGTGTGTATAGTGATTTCTTTGTTATTTCATTTGGTATTACTCTGATG
The DNA here is from genome assembly GCF_051225735.1 of Oryctolagus cuniculus. Lineage (NCBI taxonomy): Eukaryota > Metazoa > Chordata > Mammalia > Lagomorpha > Leporidae > Oryctolagus > Oryctolagus cuniculus. Next base: position 79,911,319 of record NC_142873.1, read on the forward strand.
AGCATTAACATTAAGGATCATTTCATATGTTTTCTGGCCATTTGGAAGTTTTGTTAAGTGTTCTTTGATGTCTTTTATACATTTTTAAATTATGTTATTTCTATTTTAGGCAATAGTATATAGAAATTTTTTATATATTCTGGATAAGAGTCTTTTGTCAAGTATATAGATGTATCCAAATCTCTTCTCAGTCAGTGGCTTGAGTTTTTACTTTCTTAAGGAATTTTTTATGAAAGGAAGTTTTTAATTTTAAATAATGCTTGTGTAAATTTTTTTATATATGTCCTTCTATACACACGTACGTATGTATCTGTGAATATATGCCAAGAGCTGAAAAATAATTGTTATAGGGTATGTATAGTTTCAACTTTAGAAAACAGCACGGTTTTTCAAAATGGTTATATTACCAAATGCCTTTTAGTATTCATAAGAGTATCTATCTTATAATGAAAGTACATTAGAAAATGTTAATAACTTGACAAAAATTTATGATGCAAAAATATTAGGAATTTACTTCAGACAATTCTTGTTAAACTATAGTATTCCTGGTCACTGTTACACAATAAAACAAGCAAAAGGTAGCCAGATGCTGTTAAAGGATTTTAAAACAGTGATTGTTTTCTATAGCTACTTAAGCCTTGCTTTAACTCAACAAGCTATTTTTTTCCTAAATGAGATTTAATTAGTTATTCTTCTCTTTATAACTGTTGTGTGAACTTAGCCCATAAAAATAAATTAAATCCATTCTATTTATTTTTTATACATTTTCATGACTTATACAGGTTTTACATCTGGATTGAATAAAGATGGAATTGAAGAAAAATTACAAGGTTAGATGCATTTCCTTCTAAAAAAATCAATGAAAAAGGCCAGTTATGAAAATAAAAATAAGTCTCTTTTAAGCTATTTTTTAAAAAGTAAACTTGTCTACAGAAAAAAAGTATGAATTTTCTTTTTCACACATAAAGCTTGTCATGAATTTTTCTGATGTAATCTATCAGAATATTTTCCTTTGTATAACATCTTAACTATTTATTTGCTTTTTGTTTTTATCTACTTATTCAAGAGACAGAGACAGAGAGTTCCCATTCACTATTTTACTCCTTAAATACCCACAATACCCATGGTTGGGCTGGGCAGAAGCTAGGAGCATGTGTGTGGCAGAGACCCAACTATTCGAGCTATTACCTGTTGCTTCCCCTGGGTGCTCATTGGCAAGAAGCTGAAATCTGGGGCCAGAGTCAGGACTTGAACCTAATCACTCCTATTTGGGTGTGGGCATCTTAATAAGTATCAACTGCTAGGGCAAGTGCCTACCTCTACTTTTTCTTTTTAAAATGATCTTGGTCTTTGGGGCCAGCACTGTGGCACAGTGGGTTAAAGCCCTGGCCTGAAGCGCTGGCATCCCATATGGGCGCCAGTTCTGGTCCCGGCTGGTTCACTTTTAATCCAGTTCTCTTTTATGGCCTGGGAGAGCAGTAGAAGATGGCCCAAGACCTTGGGCCCCTGCACCCACGTGGGAGACCTGGAAGAAGCTTCTGGCTCCTGGCTTCAGATCAGTGCAGCTCTGGCTGTTGTGGCCATCTGGGGAGTGAACCAGCAGATGGAAGACCTCTCTGTCTCTACCTCTCTCTGTAACTCTGTCTTTCAAATAAATAAAATAAATCTTTTTTAAAAAAATGATTTTGGTCTTTGAAACTGTTGCCTATTGGTGCAAATTCTTTATTTTTCTTTTCTAGTTTAATTTTAATTAAAAATATAAGCCTAGCTTATAGACTTCTTATTCAGTTAATCACTTAGATTTACCTGTCTTAAAGTAGCAACATATTGTTAAACATTTATTAAGATTAGAAATTGCTACCTCTTTCTTGTGTTGAGATTATCTTCCAGTAAAAAAAAATGTGATGAACTAAAAATATGCAGGCACTTTTAATATATTCTCTACATATTTATGGAAAAATTTTTAAAAAAAGAGATAAGGATGCAACAGTGAAATTCTCTTGTCACTTTCCCCCTCTTCTACTTGGCTCTCACCAGATTTGCTATCTTGATCCTCTTTAAATGTACCAAGCTTTTTCCCACTTCTCTGTTCCTTATTGTTGGAAGGCTTCTTAAATCTCTTGCATGGCTAGCACCTTCATTTCATTCAGGTCTCTGTTCAGAGTTCATATACTATCTTATTTAAATTCTCTTTTACCAAGAGGAAGACAAATTTGTTTCTATTGTACTGTTTCTGTTTTCCTTGTTTAGAAAAAGTCATGTCTTTACTTTAAAAATTGGAAAAAGTTGGGGCCAGCACTGTGACACAGTAGGTTAATCCTCCATCTGCAGCATCAGCATCCCATATGGACGCTGGTTCTAGTCCCGATGTTCCTCTTCCAGCCCAGCTCTCTGCTGTGGCCTGGGATAGCAGTAAAAGATGGCCCAATTGCTTGGGCCTCTGCACCAACATGGGTGACCAGGAAGAAGCACCTGGCTCCTGGCTTTGAATCAGCGCAGCTCTGGCCGTTACAGTCATTTGGGGAGTGAACCAACGGAAGGAAGACCTTTCTTTCTGTCTCTCTCACTGTCTATAACTCTACCTGTCAAATAAATAAATAAAATCTTAAAAATTGGAAAAAACATATCATACTTTATATTAGAAATGTAGCATAGATCAAAAATAATTATTGTATTTAGTTAAAAGCTTAAAAAACTACCCCATCATTCTCTAGGGGTTTTTCTCAGGTTTATTTTTTTCTTAGTACCTTTGAATAAAAATGTTATATTTGTGAGCTGATTGCTTTTTTAGTAAAATATAGGTTCCATAGAATAAGAATCTTTTATGATTCACTGCTATAAAACTAGAGTTTAGTGTTCAGCATGAAATATAGTAAGTATTCCTCATTGATGGATCAGCTGACAGAATAGTAGCTGATGAACTGACTTAACAGTGGGTAACTAAAAAAATCAGAGCAAAACTAATTCATTAAGCTAAAGTATTTCTGAAAGGACCCTGCCTTCTATGGGTTTAAATTTTTTTAAAATTTATTTTTGTTTTATTTGAAAGCACGGGGAGAGAGAGCGTGCGCGAGAGCGAGAGTGAGAGCGAGCGAGTGCAAGAGAGAGTCCATCCACTGGTCCACTCCCAAAATTTACAAAACAACCAGGGCAAGATCAGGCTGAAGCCAGGAGGCCAGAACTCAGTCTGGGTCTTCCACATGGGTGGCAGGGATCTAAGTACTTGGGCCTGCACTTACTGTCTGCCAGGGTATGTGTTATCAAGAAGCTGGATCAGAAGCAGAGTAGTCAGGACTCAGAACCAGGCACTCTGATGTGGGAGTGAACCTTCCCAAGTGGTGATACAAACACTGCAACAAACACCCACCTATCTTAGGATCTTTTTTTTTTTTTTTTTTTTGACAGGCAGAGTGGACAGTGAGAGAGAGACAGAGAGAAAGGTCTTCCTTTTGCTGTTGGTTCACCCTCCAATGGCCACCGCGGCCAGCGCACCTCGCTGATCTGATGGCAGGAGCCAGGTGCTTCTCCTGGTCTCCCATGCGGGTGCAGGGCCCAAGCACTTGGGCCATCCTCCACTGCACTCCCTGGCCACAGCAGAGAGCTGGCCTGGAAGAGGGGCAACCGGGACAGAATCCGGCGCCCCGACCGACTAGAACCCGGTGTGCTGGCGCCGCAAGGTGGAGGATTAGCCTAGTGAGCCGCGGTGCCGGCCCTAGGATCTTTTTGTAAGCAACTGTTTAGTATTGAACAAGTTGTAGTATTCCCACTGGCTGCTGTGAAGTACCTCACATCTCCTAGACTGTAACATGGGATAGAGGGAGAACTATAAGCATCCGGCTACAATTTCTGTGATCTTCATCAATTAGTGATTCTATTCAGAAGTTCCTTACAGGTACCAATGGTGGTATACTCAGAGAGATGAAAGTAAATATTAAAAAACATCAGCTGAAACAGTTATAAGTGATTGCCTCCAGAAAGTGGCAAATGAGGAAAAGGGAAGAAACTAATGTTTTTTGGAACACTCTTATAAGTCTATTTGGCTTGTCATACTTTATGCATTTATCTCTCAGATAGGAACTTAAAGAAAAAGCAAACTGTTATCATAATGAAGGACAGTCGGCAAAGCAGTTACTTAGACCTGGAGCAAGTTACTTAGTTTACTGACCTATATATGAAAATATTAATGTTGACCTTATTGTGTTACTTTGAGGATTAAATAAGATATTACATGAAATATCATTTAAAATGTTCCAAGTTACTTTCATTACTTATTGAATATAATTTTTAATACTGATGTTGTTGTTAGTATTAGAAAATCTTTTTAGCATATTAGTTGGCCTTTTAATGAATTTTTTTCTTATCACTTAAGTAGGGATGGTGGTTCTTTCTAGAACAATTATACAGAAACACATTAGCATATTTAATAATAAATTTATTCTGCCTTGCTTTCTTATCTTACTAGAATTAAAATGTATTTTCTATAATTGAACAGAATTATGTTTGAAGAATCTGAATGATTTATCATCCCTGGACTTGATAAAGATGGATGAAGATGTTACTTTCAAACCAACTGGTAATTTTTCTATAATTATTAACAAATTTAATGATTGCTTACTGAAGAATAAATTAAAAATATGTTCTACAATTTTGATGATGGTAAAACTAAATTATAATTACACTCTAAAGAAGGTGTCATCATGTTTAGCTGCAAGGCATAATACATTTACTTGAGTTCTGTATATGAAAGTATGGAGCTTATTTTTGACAGTCACAAAATTTGTCTTCATTGATTCTGGTAATTTTTAGTAGAGGATTGAAACGCTTGAATCTTGGGTTGCTTTATACCTGTTGTAATTAATAGGTATCTTTTTGTTAATTCTTAAATATTCAAACATTGGATATCTGGATGGTTACTTAGGCTCCTGTAGGGGAAGAAATATAAATTTCCCTTCTACTCATTTTAGGTCCATTAGCTGGGTCTCTTTAACAAAAAACTAACAAGATTAAGCACAACAATTTATCTAATGACATGAGATCCTTCAAAATAAAGACCCAAAGAAGTGGTTAATTATGATTGTTTTATCGTTAAGTTTGATGGAGGGTGGCAAGTCAGAGGAATATGGGACAAAGAGATGTGAGCTAAATGTAATAAACTGAGGGAAACCTAGCAAGCTAAATCTCATTCAGATTTCTGTCTATGTCCTTTGTCTTTGGAGATAATGATACAGTTTTCTTCCAGATTTAGGGGAGATTTTATGACCTACTCCCAGGGGAAGATCAGATAGTCCTTCTTAAACATGACAGTTCTCAAATTCCTTCAGCTCAAAATATTTATGTCAAAATGCAGTATTTTGGAGTAAAGTTTCCTGAACCTTGCCACTCCTTTTCTCTTTTCTCTCTCTTTCTCCCTCCACCCCTGCTGTTTTAATTGAGTATACTAAATGAAGGGAATAATGTTTTGTAGTTTTTAGCACTAATAATTAGAAGTGTTTTTCAGGAAAATGCTGACTTAATTCTTTCAATTAATCCTTTTAAAAAGGTACTTTATCAAGTAAAAGTTGGGAAATACAGAAAAGTGTTTTTGAAATTCAGAATCTATTAAACTTTTAGCATGTATCCTTCAATATTTAATGTATTTTTTGTATACTTGCAACCATACTATAGATATGTATGATTTGGGGTTGTGATTTTTATTTCTACTTGATATAAGGTTTTTGAAAATTTTGAAAGCAATTTACTGCCCAGACTCTCAGCCCATATATCAATAACATTTCCCCCTACTTTTCTAGTTATTACTCTGATAACTCTAATGTTGTTTGTGAGAATTGCCTCCTGTGTATTCTAGGATGTCTCACTAGAGAAGGCATGAGAATCACTAATATACCTTCTTCCTCTGTTCTTGGGTACTTTCACTTCCATCAAGAATCTTGTATCCACTATCATTTTTTTCCCCTGTGATACTTTTTGAATCCACTGATACCATTCTTTCTGCTTTTTAAAGAAGTTTATTTTTGTATACTTGAAAGGTAGGGGGATTAGGGGGAGAGGGGAAGGAGAGGAGAGAGAGAGGGAGGGAGAGAGAGAGGGAGGGAGAAAAGAAAAGAAAGGGAGAGAGAGAGAGAGTCTTCTGTTTGCTAGGGGAGGGGGAGGGGAGAGAGAGTAAGAAGAAGGAAGGAAGGAAGGAAGGAAGGAAGGAAGGAAGGAAGGAAGGAAGGGGAAAGGGAAGGGATGGGAAGGGAGGAAGGGAGGAAGGAAGGGTGGAAAAGAAACCTGTTTGCTGGTTCACTCCCCAGATGCCCACAACAGCTAAGGTTGTGCTAGGCTGAAGCCAGGAGCCAGGAACTCTGTCCAGGTCTCTTATGCGGGTGTCAGAGATTCAAGCACTTTAGCCATCACCTGCTGCCCTCCCAGGGTGTGTATTATTGGAAAGCTAGATCAGAAATGGAGGCAGGACTTGATCCCAGAGACTCCAGTATGGGATGCCGGCATCCCAACCAGCAGCTTAATCCACTGTGCCACATTACTCATCCCTCCTCTGTCTTCAAACATACCTAACAAATGATCTGTATGTGTGTTTTCTTCTTTGTCAGTCATCAGTGAATGCTACCTGATTGATTTTTCTCTTTAGCACTCTACTATTTTGGTTCTTCAGTTTTTTGAATCAATCCTCCAATTGACCTGTTTCACTTACTATGGGCTTCTTGAAGTTTCACATCTAGGAAACTTTATCCCAAATTTATGCTCCTTTCTTTGGAAAAACAATTTACCTTCACAGGTGTAGCTATATGTACATGAATTCAAAATTGTAGTTTTGACACTGGTCTCCTACATTTCCTGCAAAATTTTCTATTACAGATCTTTATTTAGATATATGATATGAAACTTGTTACCCAGAATCATGTTAATTTGGCCTGGGATACTGTAAAGTGGAGTGCCAATAGAATCTGGATCCCAAATACTGGATTTCAGTCCCAGTTCTACTAGTTGCTACATGTGACCTTTATGCTAAGTGAACATTAGTTTTTTCATCTGAAAAACAAGAACATACTAGGTGTCCTATTTACCTCCTTGTAGTGTTATGATCAAATGGAATAATGAATTTAAAGAATTTTACTGTAACAGTTATTGTTGCTATTTTTATCCAAGGCTATGAAAATTTCCTTTATTTGCCTGTTTTTCTCATTAGCATTTTTGCTAAGCCTAAGATGATCATAAAATACTTGATATTCTTGGTTTCTCCTTCATTTTTAGTCATTCCATATCTAGGCAATCATCAAATACCAAAAGGACAGTCTGATATTAAGCTAAAAATATTTCTTGTCACATACTAGGATGATGATTCTTAGAGGTGACTACTTGCTATAAAAATCAATTGAGGGTACTGTTATGTTGTCCTTGATTTCTCAACAATGTTGCAGTGGATTCGTTTCTGAGAGGAACAGCGTGGTGGGGGCAAGAGGTGTGGAGTCACCACGCAGACCCCGGGAGTCGGGTGAAAGCAGGCTTGAGGCGAGCAGCCGGCAGACTCATTTATTTCAGTTGAAACTACATCTTACATAGCCAAGACCAGCCAATCTGGTCAAGGGGCGGTCTATGCCCCATCCAATCACAGCCTGCCAGGCAGTTTCCAAAGCCATTCCTGAGTAACTAATGCTCGCTTGCCAGTGGCCACCTTGGCATGACCCTCTCATTCCACCACACTGTTATGTTAAAAATACAGTTAAATGATGGGGCTGGCATTGTGATGCAGCAGGTTAAATCACCGTTTGTGACACCTGCACCCCATACCTGATGCTGTTCAAGTTCTAGCTGCTTCCTTTCCTCTCCAGCCCCCTAGTAATGTGTCTGGGAAAGCAGAGAATTATCACCCAAGTACTTGGGCCCCTGCCACACATGTGGAGACTAGGATGGAATTTCAGGCTCATGGCTTTGACTTGAACCAGCCGAGGTCATCGTGGCCATTTGGGGAGTGAACCAGTGGATAGAAGATTCTCTCTCTATCTCTCTTTTCCTCTCTTTCTCTCTTTTTCTTTCCTTCTCTCTGTCCCTCTGCCTTTCAAATAAATAAATCTTAAAATACAATTAATCCCATCTAGATCTGCAAACCTCAATTTTTAGAAGTAAAACCTGAAAATTTTTATTTTAATCCCTTTGTATTGAAGCCCTCTCTTATAATATTGCATCAGTTCTTTGATGCTTTAAAGAAGATATTTGTATTTCATTTAGTTTTTTTTGTTGCCTTCAGCAGAAGGATTGTTTCATAATTACTTCGCTTACCATTAATGTAGGTGGAAGTTTCTTACATAGTATTTCCAATGAATTCTTTTTTATGACTTACTGTTTCTTTATGTTACTAACATTTATCTCTTTGATTTTAGTTTTTACATAGAAATTCTTTGTATATTCCCATAATTCTGCTTAATACAATTTTTGCTTTTTGGTTTGTGGTCCATAATACTTGTATATCTAGTTTTTTTCATTGGTTCATATCAAGGTTTTTAATTGTTTCTGGTAATGTGTGTTGGGAGAAGGGCTCAAAAGACCAAAGCTGTTGTAAATCTAAGAAAGGTTACCCTCCTTAAAATAGGTAATAACTGCAAGACTCTGGGAGAGTGGTTAAATTGGGATATAGATCTTTGAATGAGAGGGAGAGAAGGAAGGTGGGGAGGGAAAAAAATGGAAGGAAAGAAGGAAAATCTTAGTGAACAGTGCAATTGTAAGAACATTTGGCAAAGCTGATTGAAAATCTTCAAACCAAAATTACCTGCCAGGGGACTACTTTATCTAATAGGTCAAGCTTAGTATCCCTGCCATGCTCAGTCATTGATTGGGAGCATCTCATGAAATTGTGATCTTGTTGGGAATTCCATAGTGATGGATTCAGAGCACAACAGCTGGGGCAGTAAATCACCAAATGAAAAATATATTTTCATGGTCTCCATGTACTCCCTCCGCAACTCAACTTTATAGCCTTTACTTTGAAATATCCTGAATTTGTTACTATGAGAATATGTATCATTCAATGTATTGATAGTAAGTTAACTCTTTATTTCTTCTCTTTACTTGCAAATCTTTTTTTTTATTTCTTTCCATTCTCCTGCTTTGATTAATTTTATTCATGGTTTCCTTCCTAGCTTATTTTTTTAAACTTACCTAAGAAAACTTCATCCTTGCTAGTAAGCCAGCAAGTGTCAGATATTATCTTAAAACCTTTCATTTTCATTATCTTCATTTATAAATATGTAGAGTTTGAAGGCCATCCTTAAAAATACTCTAAAGGTATGGGGTGGCACTGTGACACAGCAGGTAAAGCCACTGCCTGCATATGGGCTCTGATTCAAGTCCTGGCTGCTCCTCTTCCGATCCAGCTCTCTACTGTGGCCTGGGAAAGCAGTGGAAGATGGCTCAAGTGCTTGGGCCCCTGCACCTGCATGGGAGACCTGGAAGAAGCTTGTGGCTCCTGGCTTCGGATCAGCACAGCTCCGGCCATTGTGGCAATCTGAGGAGTGAACCAGCAGATGGAAGACCTCTCTCTCTCTCTGCCTCTGCCTTTCTAATAAATAAATAAATAAATCTTTCAAAAAAAATACCCTAAAGGCATGCTAGTTCCCTAACATCTCACATACTTTTCTCAGAAACTTCTTTTTATGACTCACCATTTTACTCATAATTAGGCTAAATATATTCAACAGGCTCCTGATTAAGAAAGTAGCCTTACAGCTGGCATATCTCCTTTTTACTTTCTGATGGCTAGGTCTATCTGTTGTACCATGTACTTGATTTCTAGTACTCAGTTGGAATGCCATAGATGTTGACACATATATAAATGTTAGCCCTTTCCTTGAGGAATGATATGCCACTTTCCTCTCACAGCTGTTTTCTGTGTATGCTCACAGGGCTTAAAATTCTTTGGAATGTTTCTAGATAACTTATAGTTGAATCCAGTAATGTCTTGAATGAATTCCATTCCATCAATTACTCACCTCCACTCTCCCATCTCCCATCCCCAACCAATCTCCTACTGATTTAAGAAACAGTTTATTTTCAAACAAGTTTAATTAAAATATTGCTCAAGAATCTTAAGTGGTCCTCTGTCATTTTACAAATCAGTTCCAAAGTCTAAACTTCTTTTAAAAAAAAAAAGATTTATTTTATTTATTTGAAAGGCAGAGTTACAGAGAAAAGAGAGAGAGAGAAAGAGAAAGAGAAAGAAAAAGAGAAAGGGAGATAGATCTTCCATCTATTGGTTCACTCCCCAAATGACCACAAAGCCAGGGCTGGCCCAGGCTGAACCAGGAGCAGCTTCTTCTGGGTCTGGACTTGGGCCATCCTCAGTTGCTTTCTCAGGTGTATTAGCAGGGAGCTGGATTGGAAGTGGAGCAGCTGGGACTCCAACCAGTGCCCATATTAGATGCTGGCATTGCAGGTAAAGGCTTAATCTGTTAAGTCACAACACCGGCCCCTAAACTTTTTTAAATAGCATTTCAAAACCCTGTCATGTCTCTGTCAGGTTTTAGAAATAAAAGTAGACAACATTTATTAAACATTAGGCACTATGCCAAGTACTATATATGTATTTTTGAATTGCATTTAATCTTCTTCAAAAAAACTTCACATTGCCTTGAGAAATTGGTAAAATAATTTGTATGTGATCATCTGCTAACATGATAAATGAAGGAACAAGAATTCTAACCAAGTCTGACCAGTTTCCTCCCTACTTAAGTTTATATGTAAATGTTACCATTCACTGAATTTTGTTAATGATTTCCCATGTGGTTATCTCTCTAACCAATTTATAAATTCTGAAGATTGTGTCTTCTACATTTTTTTTGGTGTGTCATTTGTGCCTGGTATCATTAAAGACACAAAGTAGATATTAAGGAAGTGTTTGTTAAACTGATTAAAAAACAACTTCTTTCAGCTAATGGAAGGAATGTTTTTATTCTCACAGAGGCAGGAAGATTGATGGCTTGGTATTATATTACATTTGACACAGTGAAGAAATTTCATAAAATCAATGGAAGAGAAACTTTATCAGATCTGGTAAATTAATTTTCACTAGAAAATAAATAAAGATATAGTATAAAATAATATTGGTGAAACAACAATATTATATCTCATATAATTTAAGAATGAGCAGAAAGGAAAGCATTATTATAATACTTATATCTTCCCTAGTGTACCTCTGAAAATATTATATTTTCAGTTCTATTTCATCATAGCTAAGAAAATTTACATACATACCCAAAGTAGCTATGACAACTACCTTACAATATACACAATAATGCTGATTACCTTGGCAGTGTAATATGTGCAAAAGATCCCAGACAATGTGGCTTGATAGATTAGGATATCTGCCATCAATGAAGGACAAGGAGTTGCAGCATGTGTGCCATATATTGGCAGTAATTCTAAGTCTTTCGCATCCAAATATCAATAGCAGTGGAAATAGAATAGTATTGATAGTAACCCAGAAGAAAGAGCTGATAATAGAGAAATGGAGAATAGTAGGAACAACTTTGTGACTGCAGTAATGGACAGATCAGATGCATATTGTTGATGCCTGGTAACTGCATTGATCCTTTCTCCTTTTCCTGGAGACATGAATATGAAACAATATATTTATAAAAGAAAATATTTGTTCTGAAATTTTAACCATTCATTTTTGTGTAAAATATTGAGATAAGATTATTATACTTAAAACTGCACAATGGGATTCCAGTTGTTAAGGAGTCATGTGAGCAAAAATTGATGAAAAGCTGAAGGTTTCTATTTTCATATAAATATTATGCTTAAGAATGAATTAAGAGTTAGATATAAGTAATACAAACTTTAATACATCACATCTTTACTTCAGCAAGTATGTGACAATTAGAGCAACTGTTAATTCCATTTTACAGATGTGGGAAACCAAAGTACAAAGTGCCATATCCAGCTACCAGCAGAACAAGGCTCTAGAATGCAAGTTTATTAATGTCTAAAGCATTCTTTCCATTAATAAATAAGCCTCAATTGGGATAATCATTTGGAAACTATAGCAGGATGAATAACAGAATCAACAAAAACAATTATTTATTGAGTGCTTATTACTGTGCAGTAGGCACTGGACTATTTTAAATTTTGTCTTGTTAATCTTTACAGTCTTATTGGTATAGCCCTAGTATCTAACCACATTATATGTCATGGTTTTCTGACATTTGTCAGTGAATAAATGAATCTTTAAATATACAAAATGTGTAAGATTTTAACTCTGTTAGGTTAATTAATAAATCTATGATGGCCCAAGGCAGCACAAAAATATTTTCAAAGAAAGAGAATGACAAGAAAGAAGTAAAAAATGTACTTTTCATTAAATGAACAAATGCTGAAATTTTATAGGTCACAATGATAGCCAGCTGCAAGGAATTTCTAGATATACAGTTAAGAATAAGTGAAAAGAAAACACTGAATACTTTGAACAAAGATCCAAATCGGATAACTATCAGGTACAGAAATTATGTATGTTTTAAATAATTTTAAGATGTTTTATTTAGTTAAATAATGCTAAAGGTTTTGTCCTATGTTTCTGTTTACAGATTTCCAATGGAAGGAAGGATTAAAACAAGAGAAATGAAAGTAAACTGGTAAATAAAATTTTTAAGTGTTTTAAAATACTAAATATTGGATCATGATTCATATTTATGTTTTTTTTAGTTTTAAAACATTTTAAATTTTTAAAATTTTTTTTACTTTATTTATTTGAAAGCTGAGTTACAGAGAGAGTTAGAAAGAGAGAGAAAGAGAGAGAGATCTTCCATCTGCTGGTTCACTCCCCAAATGGCTGCAATGGCCTGAGCAGGACTGATCTGAAGCCAAGAGCCAGGAGCTTTCTCCAGGTCTCCCATGTGGGTGCAGGGACCCAAGGACTTGGGCCATCTCATGCTGCTTTCCCAGGCATATTAGCAGGGATTGGAAATGGAGCATCTGGGACTCGAACCAGTGCCCATAAGGGATCCTGGTGCTACAGGCTGGAGCTTTTACCTGCTGCACTGCAGCATCAGCCCAGAATTTCTTTTATTTAATACAAAAATAACATATTTATGTAAATGAAGTCAGAAGTAGGTGTGAAATTAATTTTTTAAAACATTTATTTATTTATTTATTTATTTGAAAGAGTTACAGAGACACAGAGGTAGAACAAGAGAGAGATTTCCTCCAACTGCTGGTTCACTCCCCAAATGGCCTCAATGGCCAAAGCTGGGCCCATCCGAAGCCAGGAGCCAGGAGCTTCTTCCCAGTCTCCCAGAGTGCAGGGGCCCAAGAACTTGGGCCATCTTCCACTGCTTTCCCAAGCCATCAGTAGGGAGCTGTCTTGGAATTGGAGCAGCCGGGACACAAACCAGTGCCCTTATGGGATGGATGCTCGCAGCACAGGCAGGATCTTAACCTACTATGCCACAACACTGGCCCCTGTGAAATTAATTTCTAAGAAATCTCAGATTTTAAATTAAAATTGGTAAATTGTGAGTAATTTTTTTTTTATCAATAAATATTTGTTGAAAGTGTATTCTGTTGAGGCAGGATGATCTGCTTCTTATGCTTCTCATCATCAGAATAGTTCAAGTTACCCTGAATAAGAACTGTGCATATAAAAATAATGAAAACACATGTAGTGAATGTCTACTGTATGGTGATAGCATTCTGGAAAAGACAAATAGTGTAAGCAAAAACATGAGTGAAGGAATGTGTATATTGTGAATGACTCTTCTGCCAAGACTGGCAAGTGTATACAGAGGAATAGTAATTGGATGAGTAAACTAAAATTATTCTGAAATCTGTGACTTTTACCCAGTTTGCAATTACAAACACAATGATATTCTTTTCTATTCTACTAAGTGCTTGATTTTCTGAGTACTTAGGTTCTTTTTTTATTTATTTTTTATTTTTTGACAGGCAGAGTAGACAGTGAGAGAGAGACAGAGAGAAAGGTCTTCCTTTTGCTGTTGGTTCACCCTCCAATGGCAGAACCTTTTGATTTAAGTGTTCCAAGTTATGATGAAATAATAGTTTTATATTGCTCAGTAAAACCAGTTAGCCAAATAATTTTTTCCTCCTTAGCTAGAGGAAGTCATTCTTTCTTTGGGATCCTTCCTAACATCTCACTGAATTTTATATCCCTAATACCTTCACACTGTTGTATGTAATTTGTCTGGTGAATCTATAGCCTGTATCACAGAAGTTAATATTCTGTTCCTTAACTGTATTTCTCAGAAACTTGAATATCCCCAGGGAGCATAGGAAACTTCTTATAGCCCAGTGTTTTCATTTCACAAATTAAGTGAGTAATGACCAGATATTACCATATGGGCAACTGAGCTAAAACTAGAACCTGGAGTTCTTGATTCTCTCAATGTTTTTTTGCAGTTTCTTCAATTATTGAGTCAATTTAAATCAAGATAATCTTTGGGAACACTTTCTTTGCAATTTCAATGCTTCTGTTACTTTGCCTTAAATTGGAAAATACATTCTTCTGATTGAGCCTGTCACATTTAAAAATTAATGGCTTTATACATATCATAATTTAGATCGCCATTATCATTTCCCAGCTTTGTGCATGTTATTTAAGCTTAGCCAAAAACAGAGAGAATGTATGTAATTGGGGGGGGAGGGGATTTTTATTAATACAAATATATTTTCAGTTGTTCAGTAGGTGATGATGGCTCATAGTTGCCACTTTCATGGCTTTGTCATATCCCTGTTGCTTTGCAAAATTTTAGGTCTGTTATTCAAGTAGATGTTAATCATATTAATTTTTAAATTGTCCACGTTTCTGCCCTTTCAATTTAAGACTTAAAAAAATTTTGTATGATTTTTTTAAGATTTATTTATTTACTTGAAAGTCAGAGTTACACAGAGAGAAGGAGAGGCAGTGAGAGAGAAAGGTCTTCCATCCACTGGTTCACTCCCCAGATGGCCTCAATGGCCAGAGCTGTGTTTATCTGAAGCCAGGAGCCAGGAGCTTCTTCTGGGTCTCCCACACGGGTGCAGGTACCCAAGGACTTGGGCCATCTTCTACTGCTTTCCCAGGCCATAGCAGAGAGTTGGATCGGAAGTGAAGCAGCTGGGACTCGAACTGGTGCCCATGTGGGATGCTGGCATTGCAGGCGGCAGCTTTACCCACTATACCACAGTGCCGGCCCCTTTTTATGCTTTTAACCCTTATGCCTTCCCTTTTCAGCACTAGTTCTGATTTCTTTAACTGGTGTTTTTCATAGAGCTCATAGAATGTGAAATACAGTCATGATACCAAGCCTTTGCCTGCTTAACTCAAAAATCTAACCTTTATGTTTAAACCAAGATAATCTGATCATTGTTGAAACTAATCCCCACTGAATCAATACCTATCTCATTAATCCTTACAATAATGACTTAGTTATTACTTAACTACCAAATAATTCTGCCCCATTAGCTGAGATGACAGGAGTGCTCAAACTCACGTGAGGCTGTGAAGCTTCTATTTCTGCTGAGGACAGGCTCAAGAAGGTAAGATCACAGGACATCAATGCTCACCTTATCTTGGTGGTGGAAAGAAACAGAAAGCCCTGCTCTGGTTCTGTACCTACTGAAATACATTCCCATTTTCCTTTTCATCCCTTTTTATTTTTGCTTTTTATAATAAGGCTTCTGACAGGAAATATGATGTTGAAAAGAGTCCTATTTATTAAAAGAAATATTACTGAGGGGCCGGTGCTGTGGAGCAGCGAGTTAAAGCCCTGGCCTAAAGCACCAGCATCCCATATGGGCTCCAGTTCTAGTCCAGGCTGCTCCACTTCCGATCCAGCTCTCTGCTGTGGCCTGGGAAAGCAGTAGAAGATGGCCCAAGTCCTTGAGCCCCTGCACCCACGTGGGAGACCTAGAGGAAGCTCCTGGCTCCTGGCTTTGGATCAGCTCAGCTCCAGCCATTGCAGCCATCTGGGGAGTAAACCAGTGGATGGAAGACCTCTCTCTCTGTTTCTACCTGTCTCTGTAACTCTGACTTTCAAATAAATGAAATAAATCTTTAAAAAAAAGAAATATTACTGTTAGATATAAATATTAGTTCAAAAGTCTTACTCCAGAAACTTTGTGTATAACCCACATTTGTGCTTCACAAGTTTTATTTATCCATTATCTAAAAGTATCTCTTCAACATTTTCCCATCAGTTTTATCTTTATTAATAAACCATGTAGCTTTAAACACATTTTGATTGCTTTTTTCTATTTTTATATATCCTCTTCTAAAACTAAACCATTAGGTGTAACTATTCTATTATATCTGTTTGAACACCTGACTAGTTTTTGTCTTATCAAGAGATGTCTCTTTCCCCAAGAGAGTAACACATATCCAGTAATTTTAGTTAGAAATGGGCAATTTTCATATCAATATCTGGTTAGATTAAGTAAATAGTAGAGACAGATAGCAAAGAACCTAGGCTATAGTAGGCATAATAAACAATAGCATCTTTGAACCCCTCTTACAACCATCCCCCAAATTTTATAGTCAAGCAAGTGCTAGTTTCAGATAACAAACTAATACCATCCTTCATATGTTGAACAAATTCTTCAGCACTGAACTCTATGACTGGCCTACTTTAAGTAGATAACCAGCAGGTAGCTTAATACATATTTAGTAGGCACTTAATAAATATTAATAATGCAAAGTTTATTATTTTCCTATAATAACTTGGAAAGAAACAGTAGAGCTGAAAGGCAGATGTGTATTAGAGGAGAATATGGTAATTTTAGATGTATTGAGATTAAAGTAACAGTATAAGTAAGTTCTGAGGGAAAAAATGAGATTTGGGGGAAGAAAATTGAGTGAATAAAGAAAAATAGGAAAAGGACTGAATTTTTAAGGCTGGGGGAAAATATCAATGATAGTGCAATATATGAATCATGGAGTATCTCAGAAATCAAGACTGAGAGGAATTTTAAGAAAGAATACTTCAAACAGTGATGTCAAATATTGTGAGACAGTAACTTTTAACAGAAAATAATGAAATTTGTCTTTTCTCTAGTCTTATTCAGGCTCAACTAGGATGCATTCCCTTTCAAGATTTTGCTTTGACACAAGATACAGCAAAAATTTTCAGAACTGGCTCACGAATTACAAGATGTATGTTAACGGAATAATATATTTTCAATACTTTTCTAGTAAACTGTTATGTTGAATTTAATTTTGGAAACTTTTTCTTTTTAGGGTTATCAGATTTTGTGGCTGCTCAGGAAAACAAGTTTACCATCCTATTGAATAGTTTAATTTTAGCTAAATGTTTTAGGTGTAAACTTTGGGAAAACTCTCTGCATGTTTCCAAACAGTTGGAAAAAATTGGTAAGTACTGATACGGGCAGGAAGCTTGGCAATGTCTTGAAATATATTTCATATTTCACTGTTAGGAACATTATTCTATGGTGATTATAGACCTCTAAGAAAAACATTTCTAGGCCTAAATGATATTTGTACTTCTGAAAATCTTTCATTTGCTCCTATTTAAAGAATTCCATTTGAAATCAGCTGAATTAGTGCATGAGAATATTAATAATAATTAATGCCCTCATTTTAAAATTTGTTCTCAATACCAAGGGTAAAATTAAAAAAAAATTATTTATTTTGAAAGTCAGAGTTACAGAGAGAGAGAGAAAGGGAGAGACAGAGAGAGATCTTCCATCAGCTGGTTGACTCCCCAGGTGGCCATAATGGCCAGGACTGGGTCAGCCTGAAGCCAGGAGCCAGGAGCCTCATCCTGGTCTCTCATGTGGGTGAGATGGCCCAAATACTTGGGCCATCTTCCACTGCTTTTCCCAGGCCATTAGCAGGGAGCTACATCAGAAGTGGTGCAGCTGGATGAACGGGCACTCATATGGGATGCCAGTATCACAGGTAGTGGCTTTACTCATTATGCTACCACAGCACCAGCTCCAAGGGTGAAATTTTATTATAGTAATTAGTTAACTGTGATAGTATGTTTCACTTTTATTTTATTTGAGAGGGAAAGAGAGAGTACACTTTCAGCTGCTAGTTCAATCCTCCAATGCCTGCAATAACAGACTAGGATGGGACTGAAGCTGGGAGTCAGAAACACGATCCAGGTCTCCCATGTGGGTGACAAGGACCCAGCTGTTTGAACAATAATCTGCTGCATTAACAGAAAGTGGAATCAGGAGCTAGAATGAACTAGAATAAACACAGGCCCTTCAGTATGGGATATAAACATCTTAACCAACAGGTCAAATTTCAGCCCCTCTCTTCCACTTTTATGACTGATCTCAATGACACAGTCCAGAGCTAGCAGTCTGACCAATCTTAATTAATTTCAGAAAATTATATCACTTATTTGTATCTTTAACCTTACTCTATTTTCAATAACAGTAGGATATGAAAACTGATCTTCATAAATATTCTGTAGATAAAAGATTGCTTGATGACTTCTTGCCTGTTGGGTATGCACTGAAAAACTATTGGGTATCATTTGCAAAGACTGGGATCTGAGTAAAGAACACCGACAGTTTGCAGTTTGGTACTTCTGACTTTGTGACTCTCCTCCATCTTAGATAGTTAGAGTTATAAAACAGGCCTATTATTCTATGATTGACAGCCTTGTTAGTGTTGTGTCCCCCCCCCCCCACAGGCAGAGTGGACAGTGAGAGAGAGAGACAGAGAAAAAGGTCTTCCTTTTTGCCGTTGGTTCACCCTCCAATGGCTGCCGCGGCCCGCACGCTGCGGCCAGCGCACCGCGCTGATCCAAAGCCAGGAGCCTGGTGCTTATTCTGGTCTCCCATGGGGTGCAGGGCCCAAGCACTTGGGCCACCCTCCACTGCACTCCCTGGCCACAGCAGAGAGCTGGCCTGGAAGAGGGGCAACCGGGACAGAATCTGGCGCCCCAACCGGGACTAGAACCCGGTGTGCCGGCGCCGCTAAGCGGAGGATTAGCCTATTGAGCCACGGTGCCGGCCGTAGTTTTACTATTTATATGCATGTTTGGGACATTAAAAATTATATAATGAATCTTTAGAAATTGTCTGGTTATTCTTTTGCACATGTACCTCTTAATGGTTTTTAGAGGAAGTTGTACTTTTTATTTCCATGAAATTTGAAATCAGTGGGGTGTTAGACCCCACCAAATAGCTGGTAAGAGGCAAGACTTTTGATTTGGCAAGGTGGTTTCATGCAATAGTTAAGAAAATAGCAACTTACAGAAAATTTTGAAATTAGGTTAATGATTACAAATCCATTTCATTATAATTGTAAAGGCTAGTCGGGGCCGGCGCCGTGGCTCACTTGGCTAATCCTCTGCCTGTGGCGCCGGCATCTCATATGGGTGCCAGGTTCTAGTTCTGGTTGCTCCTCTTCCAGTCCAGCTCTCTGTTGTGGCCCATGAGGGCAGTAGAGGATGGCCCAAGTGCTTGGGCCCCTGTACCTGCATGGGAGACCAGGAGGAAGCACCTGGCTCCTGGCTTCGGATGGGTGCAGCACCAGCTGGAGTGGCCATTTGGGAAGTGAACCAATGGAAGGAAGACCTTTCTCCGTGTCTCTCTCTCGTTGTCTATAAGTCTACATGTCAAAAAAAAAAAGAAGGATAGTCTTTCTGACTTCCTAAACTATGTCAGTTTAGGCATCCATTGCATTTTGTCTCTTCCAGATTAGCAAACACTAACCTGTTTTTATACATACTCAGTACAGTACAGATAAACAGAAAAAAGCAAATATTGTCCAGAAAACATTACATAATATAAAAGTAAGAAAGTCCAAACAAAAAAAGCAAGTTTTTATTGACCTTCATTAAAAAATAATGAATACAAATTGATTTTGAACAGTGACTATAAATTAAAAGATTTGAAAGAGCAAAATTTTGAGAGAAACTTGAAATGTGCAACCAGAAGCTATGTCAAGAATGAGTAAAAGAAATTCTCAAGAATAGTTATAGATATGAATATGGAAACAAAGATATCATATCTTCACCATTAATACATGTGCCTTAGACAGATGGAATTTTGTATTCTTGACACTATCTTCTATTGCAGGATTTTGATAAATTTTTTCGTAAGAGTATACAAATTTTAAATTCTACCTTGTGAAAGCATAAGGAAAACAAAAAAGATCCAAATATGAAAATTAACTTTATATATTTAAAGAACAATTTAAAATCCAGTGTGGCTAGAGCAGTCAGCAGGAGGAAGTAGTAGGAAATTAGATGGGAGAGATAGGCTAAGGACAAGTCATTATAGGCAAGGAAATTTATCCCTTATAATGGAATTAACACATTCCTCTAAATGCAATGGAAAAACATTGAAAGTTTTAGACAATAAAAATAAAATTATATGATTCAGTTCAGAAACAGAACTATATTTTTTAAATATAAATATTTGTTTATTTCAAAGGCAGAATTACAGAGAGTTAGAGGCAGAGAGAGAGAAAGAGGTCTCCCATCCACTAGTTTACTCCCCAGATGGCTGCAATGGCTGGAGCTGTGCTGATCCAAAGCCAGGAGCCAAGGACTTCTGGGTCTCCCGTGCGGGTGCAGGGGCCCAAGGACTTGGGGCATCTTCTACTGCTTTCCCAGGCCATAGCAGACAGCTGGATTGGAAGTGAAGCAGCGTGGACTCAAACCAGCATCCATAAGGGATGTGAGCACTGCAGGCAGTGGCTTTACCCACTGTGCCACAGCACTGGCCCCCAGAACTATATTTCTAAAACAAATGCACAGAGTCATAACTTCATGAATAATATTCCCATCTGTGAATCATGTGGTCTTTCAAATGTTAAGTATAAAAGTACACATCTCTTGGTGCTCACCCTATGGAAAACATACGAGAGTACTTTAGAATGTTTATGAAAAAATGGAACTAAAAGATAAATTTATTTTGAGGTGTGTTTTTGGCTAGTGATAAAAATCCCAGTTAGGACACACATCCCACATCAAAGTACCTGGGTTTATATCCTAGCTTCAGCTCCTGATTCCAGCTTCCTGCTAATGCAGACCCTGGGAAGTAGCAGTGATGGCTTCAGTAGTTGAGTTCCTACCATCAATATAAGGAGACCTGGATTGGGTTGCCAACTCCTGGTTTTGGCTCTGGCCCAGCTCTGGCAATTTTAGGCGGCAGTAGTGACCCAGTAGGTGGGAATGTTTGCTCTCTGTCTCTCTAATAACAATTTAAAAAAGTTTATTTTGATGTAAAAATTTTGGAACTCAAGCATACAAAGTCTTCAGAGAGTTTATGGAAATGTATATTATGAAAAAATAATCATGCATTTCAAATTTTTTTGCACCAAAATATATTTTTAATCTCATTTTCTGTAAAGTTTTTGAAGTTTCCTCCTAGAGTAAAACCATAAGGATTCAGTCATCAAGTGGACCATAGAATTCCTCTTTTTTTTATAAAATATGTATCTTATTTCAATTTAAAAAAATAAGTACAAATAGGTGAATGATGTCACAACTCAAAATAAATCTGTTTGTATTGCTAAACCAACACACCTGAAGCTTGGCACATAATAAAGAAAAGCTGACCTAGCTCACAGTTATGGAGATTTAAGAGCTTAGCATCAGCATTCTCTGTGGTGTGTGCATTATAACAATGGCATGACAACGGTGGGATCACTTGTGGTAGAGTTGACATGGTAAGAAAGAAATGCCTTTTTAACAGCCCATTCTCTTAAGGAACTATTGTCAGACCAGCCTATTTCTCAAGACCAGTGTTAATCTATTTATGAGTGTGGAGCCTTCAATGACACAATTACCTTCCACTAGGTCCTACCTCTTAAAATGTTCCACCACATAAACACCAGCACCCAGCCTCTGGCACACATTCAGACCACATCCAAGCCAAAGTAGTTATTTGATTGAATCTTTATCTTTTTTATTAAAGTTATTAAATAAGTATAGATTTTATTTAAAGTAGATTATTTTAAAAATTATTGGTTGATTACTTTTCCATAGGTATAACACTGTCAAATGTCATGGTAAATGCAGGTTTGACTTCCTTTAAAAAAATAGAAGAAACAGATGCAAGAGAACTTGAACTGGTATTTAATATTCACTTATTCATGATGTTACTTGAATTCTATCTAAATTCCTAACTTTTTTATTTTTATTTCTACTAAAATTATTTCCCTTTTAATAGTCATAAGTATTTTATTGTACCAAAGTTTTAGGTGATAAATATTATATTAAAGCTATTTATTTAAAAACTTGTTACTAAAATAATCCTAAATGTTGTACAAATCTAATGATAAAATTGTGTTTAGGTTTTAAATAGACATCCTCCATTTGGAACTCAGATAAAAGAAACTGTAATGTATCTACCAAAATATGAACTTGAAGTAAAGCAGGTAAATATTTTTGTTTCCTAAATATTTTGAGTGTCTTTTCATAATTAGGGTTAGAGCTGAGTATGAGTAATATGGTTAATTTTTAACACTTGTTATTCCTCTTTTTTTTTTTTTTTGAAGATTGCAAGGTATGATGATACCATCGCAGAAATATTAGTGACCATTATATTAAGAAACTTTGAACAACTGCAAACTAAAAGAACAGCACCAGATTCTCACTCTGCTACCTTGATCATAGGTGATGCAGATAATCAAGTAGTTTTTAAGTACAAAATTATGTAAGTATGGAAGTTCTGATATTTTATTTTATTTATAAGCATATGCTGTAAAAGAAAATTTCTACTGAAAAAAAAGAGTAATAAGACCACTTTGGTATCAATGAAATTATATTTTCCTGGGACTAAATTGGGACAGTTTCTGTGTTTATTAATAAAGGTATTAACATTGGGTCTGTTGTTTAGATTGTTATGTTAATGTTCAAATTAATAAAATATGAAGTCTGTTATTAAAGTCTGAAACAAGTGAATAAATAACTATTAGGAGGCTTTTTTGCTGATGTTCTGATGATGTCATTCATGGTTTTACTACCCTTTGCACAGTCTTCCTCCTACTCATCTCAATGTGTATCTTTATTTCCAAATTAAAATCCAACAGACCACCATAGCTCCATTTTAGGATCCATGCAACCAGATCATATATATAAAGGAAATATCCTCTGTTACACCTAGTTCTCTAGCATGCTGTTCTCTCATTTTTACTTAGACTTTTTTTCCCAAATATGATTTTCTTCTAGGATGCCATAAGCAAATTCTATAATTATCAGCTATAGCTTTTGAACACTTAGTAGGAATCAAATATTAAATCTTTTAATATTTATATGAGACAGGGGCTATCATCATCCACATTTTGTAGAGGAGGTAATTGAGAAAGAGAAAACATTATCACTTTGGCCAAGGTCATGTAGCTAGTTAGATTTCAATCCAAGCACTTCAACTTCAGAGGCCTGTGCTTCTAACCAAATTACTATACTTAAAGTTGAGAAATGACAGTGACTCTGAAATGGGAATCTTTTATTGTTGTCAATATACTGAAGGATACCTTCATGCGTGGCTCCTAATGTTACTACAGTGATTAATGGCATACCAGTTTCACTGGTAACTGCACTCCAATAACTACAGAATATGCATTGTATGTATCTATGACTGCCAAATCCCAAATCTCATGATAACCCTGAGTATAGGAGGTGATTTAAAATAAGTTCAGTCATAAAATTGGTTGCTAGTTTGTGTGATGTTATTGGGTACAAATGATTTCAAATCAATTTAAAAGATACTATTGAAATAGTTCTCTCCAGTTATTGTAACTTATGTATAGTGAGTTTACAGTAGTAGTGAATTTATGAACAAGCTCATGTGTTTTCTTTATACCAACTATATATACCAGGTGAACTTTAAATGAGTTAATGTAACTTGTAATCTGCTATATGAGTGATCTTCAAAACGTTTATGGAAAATGAACATTATGAAAAGATTATGCATGGATTAAAATACTTCACTAAAATAAACTTATCTTCTGATTCTATTTTTCCATGAACTTTTAAAAAAAAGTTTATTTTCATCCACTTGAAAGGCAGAACAACAGAGAGAAAAGGGGATGGCGGAGGGAGAAAGAAATCTTACATCTGCTGGTTTACTCCTTAAGTGCCCAAAACAGCAAGGTCTGAGCCAGGCTGAAGCCAAAAGCCTGGAACTCCATCTGGGTCTCCCACAAGGATGGCAGGGACCCAAACACTTGAGTTATCATCTCCTGCCTCCCAAGGTATGTTAGCAGGAAGCTGAATTGGAAGCAGAGTAGCTAGGACTTGAATCAGCACTCTGATATGGGATGTGGGCGTGCCAAGCAATGGCCTAACCCACTGTACCACAATGTTCACCTCACCACAAATCTTTTCAAGTTCCCTTATAGTTATGAAAATTGTAGTTGGAATAGTTTACTATGAGAGAGAACCTATCTTAGGAGCAATTAGACCTTGAAGATTAATATGTTACTTCAATGAATTTTACATTACTATTTTTCAGGGATTCTGTTTTGCTAAAAACTGGAAATTGGACTAAAAAGATTGATGTGAAGAGAGCTCTTAAATCTGAAGATCTTAGCATAAATCTAATTAGTTCTGATTTTGGTAAGTTAATTGAAGTAATGAGGACATCAATGCATATGATATCACTTAAAATTATTTTGTTTATGCTCAAACATAAAAATAACAAAGCTGATAGTATATAAAAATAATATATTTAGATTAACATTAATGAACTTTAAAAGAAGTTTAAGTATTTAGATATATAATAAATAGCATGAACCAGGACAGTATAATTGCAATTTATCTGCTTATAAGTATTTTAATCTTCCTAAATAGTTACATTTCAGTTATTGTAGGAACATTAATTTTTATTTTTTATTTTTTAAAAATATTTATTTATTTGAAGGCCAGAGTTACAGAGAGAAAGGAAGAGACAGAGAGAAACAGAGATAAAACTTCCATGTTCTGATTGACTCCCCAAATGGCCACAATGGCCAGGACTGGGCCAGGCTGAAGCCAGGAGCCAGAAGCTTCATTTGGCTTTCTTATATGGATGTCAAGGGCCAACATTTGGGCCATTTTATGCTGATTTCCCAAGCCCATTAACAAGGAACTGGATCAGAAGTGCAACAACCAGGACTCAAACAGGTGGTGGCTTAACCTGCTGTACCACAACACAGGCTCTTGATTTTTATTTTTATGATGATGATTTATAAATTTTCATTTGTCACATTTTTAAATTTAATTTTTTTTAAAGATTTATTTATTTGAGAGGTAGGGTTACAGACAGAGAGAGGGATAGATGGAGAGAAAGATCTTTCATCCACTGGTTCACTCCCCAAATGGCCACAAGGGCTGGAGCTGATCTGATCGGAAGCCAGGAGGCAGGAGCTTCTTCCAGGTTTTCCACACAGGTGCAGGGACCCAAACACTTGGGCCATCTTATACTGCTTTCTCGGGCCATAAACAGAGAGCTGGATTGGAAAAGGAGCACCCATGACATGAATTGGTGCCCATGTGGGATGCTGGTGCCAAAGGCAGAAGCTTAGCCTACTACACCACAGCGTTGACCCAATTCACCACATGTTTTAGCCTTTTTAAAATCCTTTTAATATTTTGAACTATTTAATCCTAGAAGTTTTAATAATTAAGGAGATATGAAAGTAATTGTGTGGTCTCATATAAGCATTTGTATACTTTTCTTATTTTTCCAGTTGGACTTGATATTCAGCAGAAATTTTCGGTCTTTTACTTAAAACCCAAGAGATCTGAAAATCAAGTAATTATGGGAAGAAAATCAGAAACAGAGGTTTCCCATTCTAAGCAGTCAGATAGATCTACTATAGCAGGACCCAATAAAGGTAAATAGCTCTATTTACTATTTAATTTTATATTAAAGTACCAATATGGCTGGGGAGGAGAATCAGTGTTATAGTGCTTCACTCAGATTATAGATACTGTGGAATTAGATGTTTAGGCTTTATAATAATTGCCGTAATAATGTATAGTAGAAATTCTGTCTCATAGTCAGTATTTGTCAAACTGGGGTGATACTTGGGGCATAAGTTATTTGGTTACTCTTTTGATACACATTTTCCATTTAAAAAATATTTATTTGAAAGTCATAGTTACATAGAGAGAGGAAGAGACAGAGACAGAAAAGAATGGAGGAATCCTCTATCCACTGGTATATTACCCAGATGGCTGCAATGGCCAGGGCTGTGGCAGGCTGAAGCCAGGAGCCAGGAGCTTCTTCCGGGTCTCCCACGTGCATGGCAGGGACCCAAGTACTTGGACCATTTTCTGCTGCTTTTCCCAGGCCATTAGCACAGAGCTGCTTTGGAAATGCAGCAGCTGGTACCCATATGGGATGCTGGCATCACTGTTGACAGGAAACTAGACCCAGTATGCCTCAACACAAGCCCCCATTTTCCCTTCTCCATACCCACTCCACTCTCACAGCCATTGTCAGTGGGGGAGAGCAAGTGATGTACAAGAATCTGCAGATTTGACGAAACAAACTAGGATGAAAATAAATTTTTTTGTTATGGGAATTTTCAAAAATATACAAAAGTAGACAAACATGTATTATGAATCCTCAAATATTCATTACTCACCTTAAGCAATGATCAATTAATGGCTAATATTGTTTTATCTATACTTCTCTTTAATTTCCCCTTCCACATTTTGAAACCTCACATAATGTATATTTCATATGTAAATGTTTCAGTGTGTATTTGTAAATGGTAAGGATTTTTAAAAGTAACTATATTGTTTTTATATATAAAACAACCTATTTACTGTCACCCAGTACTGAGTCAGTGTTTAACTTCCTGTCCCATAAATGTAGATATATCATCTTTTTTTTTTTTTTTAAAGATTTTTTTGTTTATTTATTTGTAAGGTGGAGTTACAGACAATGAGAGGGAGAGATAGAGAGAAAGGTCTTCCGTCTGTTAGTTCACTTCCCAGTGGCCACACGGCCAGAGCTGTGCTGATCTGAAGCCAGGAGCCAGGTGCTTCTTGCCGGTCTCCCATGTGGGTGCAGGGGCCCAAGGACTTAGGGCAACTTCTGCCGCTTTCCCAGGCCACAGCAGAGAGCTGGATTGGAAAAGGTGAAGCTGGGACTAGAATTGACACACATATGGGATGCCGGCACTGCAGGCAGAGGTTTAACCTACTGCACCACGGCACTAGCCACGAAATATATAATCTTCTTTTTAATTTAATTTAATTTTTTAAAATTTTT
This sequence comes from Oryctolagus cuniculus, assembly GCF_051225735.1. Taxonomy (NCBI): domain Eukaryota; kingdom Metazoa; phylum Chordata; class Mammalia; order Lagomorpha; family Leporidae; genus Oryctolagus; species Oryctolagus cuniculus. The sequence continues at coordinate 79,938,496 of NC_142873.1, forward strand.
TTCCAGGCAGAGTTAGACAGTAAGAGAGAGACAGAGAGAAAGGTCTTCCTTCCGTTGGTTCACTCCCCTAATGGTTGCTCTTGCCGGTGCTGCACCAGTCCGAAGCCAGGAGCCAGGTACTTCCTCCTGGTCTCCCATGTGGGTGCAGGGACCCAAGCACTTGGGTCATCCTCCATTGCCCTCCCAGGCCACAGCAGAGAGCTGGACTGGAAGAGGAGCAACTGGGACTAGTACCTGGCGCCCCAACCAGTACTAGAATATATAATCTTGATACTATTTAGTTACACCACATTGGTTCCTGAATCCTTTTGACATGTCTCTGGTAGTTTTTTCGGCTTCCTTGCTATACAGTGTTATGTTTTTCCAGGCTCATCTTGTATAGGCTTAGCTTCTGACCCCAAACAAGCTTTTCCTCTAAGGAGCCTTGATATATTTTAATGATAATAGTTTCCTGAAACCACATTCTGTGTCTTAAAGGAGCTCATTATCATTGAGTGATCATTATCTCTTAGATTTTTTTCCCTGCAAGAGTTAGGAAATATGTGATTGTTTTTTAAAGATAAAATACACTGTACTAGGGCCAGCCCTGTGGCATAGTAGGCTAAGCCTCCACCTGCAGTGCCAGCATCCCATTTGGGTGACAGTGAGTCAGATTTGTAGATGATTCAATAGTTGAGATAGCATTTAAAGAATGTAAAATTATGATTGATTTTTTTCTGGAAAATAAATATATGAAAGGATTGAAAATTTCACCAGAAAATTAAAATCTATACAGACATTTAAATGATTTTCCTATTGTATACACAGACAATGCCATGGCTGAGAAAGAACTTCTAAGATCAATCCTATTCATAATAGCTACCAAAAAAAAAAAAAAAACACCAAATACCTTGGAATAAACTTAACCAAGGTTGTCAAAGATTCTATGATGAGAATTACCAAGCATTAAAGAAAGAAATAGAAGAAAATACAAAAAAATGGAAAAATCTTCCATGTTCATGGATTGGAAGAATCAGTATCATCAAAATGTCCATTCTTCTAAAAGCAGTTTGTAAATTCAATGCGATACCAATCAAAATTCCAAAGAGATTCTTCTCAGATCTAGAAAAAATGATGCTGGAATTCGTATGGAGGCACAGGAGACCTCAAATAGCTAAAGTAATCTTATACAACAAAAACAAAGCTGTAAGCATCACAATACCAGATTTCAAGACATACTACAGGCCGGCGCCATGGCTCAATAGGCTAATCCTCTGCCTTGTGGCGCCGGCACACCGGGTTCTAGTCCCGGTTGGGGCGCCAGATTCTGTCCCGGTTGCCCCTCTTCCAGGCCAGCTCTCTGCTGTGGCCTGGGAGTGCAGTGGAGGATGGCCCAAGTGCCTGGGCCCTGCACCCCATGGGAGACCAGGAGAAGCACCTGGCTCCTGGCTTCGGATCAGCGTGGTGCACCGGCCGCAGCGTGCCGGCCACGGCGGCCATTGGAGGGTGAACCAACGGCAAAAGGAAGACCTTTCTCTCTGTCTCTCTCTCTCACTGTCCACTCTACCTGTCAAAAAAAAAAAAAAAAAGACATACTACAGGGCAGTTATAATCAAAACAGCCTGGTACTGGTACAAAAACAGGTGGACAGACCAATGAAACAGAATAGAAACACCAGAAATCAATCCAAACATCTACAACCAACTTATATTTGATCAAGGAGCTAAGTCTATTCCACATGCAGAAGTGTAAAGCGAGACCCCTACCTTACACCTTACACAAAAATCCATTCAAAGTGGATTAAGTACCTAAATCTACAACCTGATACCATCAAATTTTTAGAGAACATCGGAGAAACCCTGCAAGATATTGGCACAGGCAAAGATTTCTTAGAAAAGACCCTAGAGGCACAAGCAGCCAAAGCCAAAATTAACAACTGGGATTACATCAAATTGAGAAGTTTCTGTACAGCAAAAGAAACAGGAAAGTGAAGAGGCAACCAACAGAATGGGAGAAATTATTTATAAACTATGCAATTGATAAAGGATTAATATCCAGAATCTACAAAGAGATCAATAACCTCCACAACAACAAAACAAACAACCCACTTAAAAGATGGGCCAAGGACTTAAAAAGACATTTTTCTTTTCTTTTCTTTTTTTTTTTTTTTTTTTGACATGCAGATTTAGACAGAGAGAGAGAGAGAGAGAGAGAGAGAGAAAGGTCTTCCTTCCTTTGGTTTACCCCCCAAATAGCTGGTACGACCCGCACGGTGCGCCGATCCGAAGCCAGGAGCCAGGTGCTTCCTCCTGGTCTCCCATGCGGGTGCAGGGCCCAAGCACTTGGGCCCTCCTCCACTGCCTTCCCGGGCCACAGCAGAGAGCTGGACTGGAAGAGGAGCAACCGGGACAGAATCTGATGCTCCAACCGGGACTAGAACCTGGAGTACCAGTGCCACAGGGGGAGGATTAACCAAGTGAGCCGCGGCGCCGGCCAAAACAGACATTTTTCAAAAGAGAAAATCCAAGTGGCCAACAAACACATGAAAAAGTGTTCAGGATCACTAGCTATCAGGGAAATGCAAATCAAAACCACATGAGATTTCACCAGTTAGAATAGTTTTCATATAGAAATAAATAACAAATTCTGGTGAGGATGTAGGGAAAAAGGTACTCTAATCCACTGTTGGTGGGGATGCAAACTGGTAAAGCCACTATGGAACATAGTTTGGAGATACTCAGAAACATGAATATAGTTCTACCATACAACCCAGCCGTTCCACTCCTGGGAATTTAACCAAGGGAATTTAAATTGGCAAATAAAAGAGCTATCTATACCTCCATGTTTATTGCAGCTCAATTCACAATAGCTAAGACATGGAATCAACCTAAATGTTAGTCAAAGGAAGAAATTATGGGATTTGTACTCTATGGGATACTACACAGTGGTAAAAAGCAACAACAACAAAAAAAGAAATCCAGTCATTTGCAACACAATGGATGAATCTGGAAAACATCATGCTGCCAACTTAGATTTCCATGCCCATCGGAAGTATCCTTTAAAATGAAAGTCAAGTAGATACATAGAAAAGAAAATAAATAAATTCATCACTATTACTAAGTTTATCATCTTGCATTGAAATAAACACTAAAGGGAATTTCTTAGAGGAAAATGGTTACAGATGAAAACATAGATGTGCAAAAGGAAGTGAAAAACATTAGAAAGAATAAATACATGTCTGAGTATAAATTGATTATATAAAATAATAATCAAGAGGCCAGCATTGTGGCATAGTAGATAAAGCCACCGCTTGACACCAGCATCCCATATGAGTGCCAGTTTGTTTTCTGGCTTTTCCACTTCTGATCCAGCTCCTGCTAATGGCCTGGAAAAAGAAGCAGCAGATGGCCCAAGTGCTTGGGCTCCTGAACCCTCATGGGAGACCTGGTTGAAACTCCTGGCTTCTGGCTTCTGGCTCCTGGCTCCTGGCTCCTGGCTTTGGCCTGGCCCAGCCCTAGCTGTTGCAGCCATTTAGGGAGTGAACCAGTGGTGCTGTGGTGTAGCGGTTAAAGCTGCTGCCTGCAGTGCTGGCATCCCATATGGGTGCCAGTTTGAGTCCTGGCTGCTCCACTTCCAATCCAGCTCACTGCTAATATGCCTGGGAAAGCAGCAGAAGATGGTCCAAGTCCTTATATGCCTGCACTATGTAGGAGACCCAGAAGAAGCTCCTGGCTCCTGGCTTTGGATCAGCTCAGCGCCAGCCATTGCAGCCATTTGGGGAGTGAACCAGTGGATGGAAGACCACTCTCTCTCTGTCTCTACCTCTCTCTCTGTAATTTTTTCAAATAAATAAAATAAGTCTTTAAAAAAAAAAAGAAGGGGGGGCACTGTGGTATAGCAGATAAGGCTATCACCTATAGTGCCAGCATCCCATATGGTGCCAGTTCGAGTCCCAGCTGCTCCACTTCTGATCTAACTCTCTACCATGGCCTGCGAAAGCAGTAGAAGATGGGCCAAGTACTTAGGCCTCTGCACCCATTTGGAAGACCCAGAAGAAGCTCTTGGCTTCGGACTGGCACAGCTCCGGCCATTGTGGCCATCTGGGGAGTGAATCAGCAGATGGAAGACCTCTCTGTCTCTCTCTCTGCCTCTGCCACTCTGGAACTATGCCTTTCAAATAAATAAATAAATCTTTAGGAAAAAGAAGAAGAAAAATTACTGATGCTTGTTAGAGCATTGATGAATCTTATAAACATATATTAAATGATAGAAACAGGTTATAAAGGGCCAGAAATTATTCAGTTTATATGAAATGCTTAGACTAGGCAAATCCATAGGGACAGAAAGTACTTTCATGGTTACCAGGGGTTGGGGGTTGGAAAAAATAGGGAGTAACTACCAAGAAATACCTGGAGATTTATATATATGATGATTATAATGTTCTGGAATTAGATAATGTTGACCATTGCCCAGCCTTGGGCAATGAAAATCCACTAAATTACTAAATCCACTAAATACTGAAAATCCACTAAATTGTATGTTTTTAAAGGACAAATGGTTTGGTAGGAATTATAATTCAATTAAAAATTTTATTAATCAATTGTATTACTACATACCAGTAAAAAAAAAAAAGAAGCCATGATTTTTAAAATATTATTTACAATAACATAAAGAATATCAGGGGTGAGTATTTGTGGCAGCAGTTAGAACTCTTCTTGAGAAGCCCACATCCCATATCAGAGTGCCTGAGTTTGAATCCTGGCTCTGCTTCTGATCATAGTTTCCTACTAATGTGCACTAAGAGAGGCAGTAGGTGATGGTACAAGTAATTAGGTTTCTGCCACCCACAATTGAGCTGGGTCCTGGCTTAAGTCTGACCCAGCCTTAGCTGTTGTGCACATTTAGGAGTGAAACAGCAGATAGGAGCTCCTATGTCTGCCTTTTTCTGTTTTTATGTCCCTCAAGTAATAACTTTTTTAAAACAAGAACAAATTGGGAAACAGAGGCATGTGGAGGGAAAGCTATTTGAAGACTCAAAGAGAAAGAGAGAAAGAGCTATTCATAAGCCAAGGGGAGATGCCTCAGAAGAAGCCAACTGCTATGGCTTCAATATTTATCCCTTGGACTCGGGCATTTCATCCATAAAATCTTATGTTAATGGTACTAAAAAGATAGAAACTTAATTCGATTATGGTGTTTGAGAGTGGGGCTTTTTAGAGGTGATTAGATTGGATTAGGTTGTCAGGTTAGAGCCCATATGATTGAATACTGATGGCTTTGTAATAGATCACGTAGACACAGATATGTGTGCCCCTTCTTTCTTGCTGTGTGATGCTCTATGCCACCTCAGGGCTCTGCCAGCAGGAAAGTCATTGCCAAATGGAGCTCTTAAACCTTGTACACCATAATCTTGAGCCAAAAATAAACCACTTTTCCTTATCAACTTATCCTTCCCCTGGTTTTTGTCATAGAAATGAAAAGTTTTAACAAAAAGTTGACTAATACACCAACCTTGTCAATAACTTTATCTTGGATCTATAGCCCCCAGAATTGTGAGAAAATAAAATTCCTGTTGTTAAAGTCAATCAATCTATGGCACTTTTATGGCAGTCTCAGCAAATGAATATACTGGTGAAGAACTATTGTACATAATAATACACAAAGAATTCATATAAGAAAAAAATTATTAGGAAAAGGGGCACAAAATTGGATACTTGAAAGTAAAGAATATCCAGAAAGTCAAGAACATATGAAAGGATATTTAACTTCATTAGACATTGGGGGAGTAAAAATTAATCTATAATGAGATACCACTATGCAATCATCAAAAGGGCATAAATGAAAAACACCAAGTATTGATAAGAATGTGTAATAGCAATTATTCTCATCACTAATGTGAGTATTGATGGAACCACTTTGGAAAATTATCAATATTCATTAAGCTTAACATGCATATTCTATGATAAAGCAGTTTCCTGGGGCAGTTGTTGTAGCATAGCAGGTAGAGCTGCTGCCTGTGACACTTATGATGCCAGCATCCCATATGGGTGCCAGTTTGTGTCCTAGCTTCTCCACTTCTGATCCAGCTCATTGCTAGTGGCCTGGGAAAAGCATCAGAAGGTGGCCCAAATAGTTGGACCCCTGCCACCTACATGGGGGACCTGGAGGAAGGTCCTGGCAGCTGGCTTTGGGCTCGCTTAGCCCTGGCCATTACAGTCATTTTGAGAGTGAATCAGCAGATAGAAAAATCAATCTCTCTCTATCCATTTATCTCTATCTCCATCTCTAACTCTAACTCTATCTCTATCTCTATCTCTACCCCTCTCCCCACCTCCCCGTGTGTGTGTGTGTGTGTGTGTGTGTGTGTGTCCTCTCTCTCTCTAACTATTTCAGATAAATGAATAAATCTTAAAAAAAAAAAGCAGTTCCCTTTTTGGGTACATACCAGACAAAAGGGTGCATATATGTTCACCAAAGTACATACTCTGTAGCACTACTATCATATTAGCCCTAAACTAGAAACCAACCAAAACTCATCAGTGGTTTAGTGGGTGAATAAATTGTATTATAATGACCCAATAGAATTCTACAGGGTCTTTTTCTTTTATTTAAAAATTTATTTTTATTTATTTGAAAAACAGAATTACAGCAAGAGAGAGGGGAGAGGGAGAGGGAGAGGGAGAGGGAGAGGGAGAGGGAAAGGGAGAGGGAGAGGGAAAGGGAGAGGGAGGGAGAGAGAGAGAGAGAGTGCTCTTCCATCTGCTGGTTTCTTCCCCAAATGGCTGAAATGGTCAGAGCTGGGCCAGGCCAAAACCAGGAGCTTGAAACTCCATTTGGTCTCCCAGATGGAGATGAAGGGTCCAATTACTTGGACCATCTTCAGTTTTCCCACATTAATTAGCAGGAAGCTGGATTGGAATCAGAGCAATCAGAACTTGAATCCACATTGCCCAGCGCCAGATCAGCCACAGTACCACAATGCCAGCCGCAGCAAACTTTTTCTTTTCTTTTTTTCTTTCTCTCTTCCTTTCCTTTCCTTTCCTTCCTCCCTCCATCCCTCCCTCCCTTCCTCTCTTCCTTCCTTTCTTCCTTTCTTCCTTCACTCGCTCCCTCCCTCCCTCCTTTCTTTTTATTTATTTATTTATTCAAAAGTCACAGTTACAGCAAGGGAGTATTAAGTTACAAATTTGTGTTCAGTATGTGAGAATTCATTGTGCCATGCATTTATAAGTAATCTGTCTCTCTCTTTACTCCCTCTCTCTAGAGATAGAGATAGAGATAGAGATAGAGATAGAGATAGAGATAGAGATAGAGATAGAGATAAACTACTGGTTATCTATACAACAAGTTGCTCATGCCCTGAACTAGGATTCTTGATTACTCTCTTTCCCTTAACCCCACATCTGATATATCAGCATATCCTATCATTTTGTCTCCAAAATATATCTTGAAAGTATTACATTGGAAGCCTTCCATAGGTCTCTGTTGAATTAATTTGGAGGAATGTCTACTTAAATGATTGTGTTAATAAGCAAATGAAAAAAAGCATATGAAAATATATTGTAAATCAATAAAGTGCTTTTTAATGTCCCCATTATTGATGCTACACTATTTTTTATTTTGACAGAAGTACTTCTCTTTTTTCTTAAAAAAAATCTCATGGTATATGTATTTGTATATGAAAAAAGAAGAGTTTCTACCTAGATTTTGGTGACCCTCTTCCTCTTAGAACTGACTCCCATATCAAAGAAGTAGACTGTGCTTATCTTTTTATTATTACTTATTTATTTGAAAGAGTTACACAGAGAGAAAAGGAGAGGCAGAGAGAGAAAGAGATCCTCCATGAGCTGGTTCACTCCCCAATTGGCTACAACAGTTGGAGCTGGGCCAATCCGAAGCCAGGAGCCAGGAGCTTCTTCCAGGTCTCCTACGTGGATACAGAGGCCCAAGGAGTTGGGCCATCTTCCACTACTTTCCCAGGCCATAGCAGAGAGCTGCATCAGAAGTGGAGCAACGCCCATATGAGATGCTGACACTGCAGGAAGCAGCTTTACCTGCTATGCTACAATGCTGGCCCCAATTATCTTATTTATACCACATTCTCCTCAAATCTCCATTCTTGTCACTATTTTCCTGACTGCAAAATTATCTGGAACCAGGGTGACCTTATTTCATTTAGTCCCAAATTCAGATTTCCAGAAGGAAGGAAATACTTCAGCTCAAGAAAGACCATTTTGGATTAGGACTGCACTAAGATAATGTGAACTCAGAGCCATCACATGGCTGGATTATGTGCAGGATTATGGATGAGAGTTAAAAAGAGAAGTGAGACTGTGAGAATTGGGATTCCTATGACTTTTCCATTTCCTAGTTCTAGTCTCTCCTAAAGCCTAGCTGCATGGTTACTTTTGGATTCTGTGAGATACCTGTTCATATATTTCGCCTATCCACCACCATTTTTTGTTTACGATAGTTTGAATTGTTTCTGTAACTTGTAGTTGCTGTGAAAGTTAGAATGTCTGCTATACTTTCTACTAGCATGAACCTTCTTATAGGGGCAACAATTCCCCTCATATGCTGCACAACCCTGTGGAAAGCAGACAAATAACTTTTACCAAACACACATATTTTTTGTACCTCTATATAAACACCCATCCCACGTCTTATGAATTTATGTGCGCTTGGATTGAGTAATTTGATTTTTATATGCAAATTCACATATCCCTAAATAACGATACCTTAATCATAACTTAAAGAGATACTTCAAAAATTTATAGAAGTAGAATTCTAAGATAAGTGTATTTTGGTGCAAATATTTCAAAATCCATGCATATGGGAGGTCTTCAAAAAGTTCATGGAAAATGCATATTATGAAAAAGTGCATATACTACTTTTATTTTCTTTCTCAGTAACTGAAACAAAGGACTGTATGTAAAAACAAAAATGTGCACCTTAGTGAACATAAGATAATTGGAAATTCTTTTTTTTTAACTTTTATTTAATGAATATAAATTTCCAGAGTACAGAATATGGATTACAATGGCTTCCCCCCATAACGTCCCTCCCACCCGCAACCCTCCCCTTTCCCACTCCCTCTCCCCTTCCATTCACATCAAGATTCATTTTCGATTCTCTTTATATACAGAAGATCAGTTTAGCATACATTAAGTAAAGATTTCAAGAGTTTGCTCCCACACAGAAACATAAAGTGAAAAATACTGTTTGAGTACTAGTTATAGCATTATATCTCAATGTACAGCACACTAAGGACAGAGATCCTACATGAGGAGTAAGTGCACAGTGACTCCTGTTGTTGACTTAACAAATTGACACTCTTGTTTGTGGCCTCAGTAATCACCCTAGGCTCTTGTCATGAGCTGCCAAGGCTATGGAAGCCCCCTGAGTTCACTGACTCTGATCATATTTAGACAAGGCCATGGTCAAAGTGGAAGTTCTCTCCTCCCTTCAGAGAAAGGTACCTCCTTCTTTGATGACCCATTCTTTCCACTGGGATCTCACTCGCGGAGATCTTTCATTTAGGTTCCCCCCCCCCCCCAGAGTGTCTTGGCTTTCCATGCCTGAAATACTCTCATGGGCATTTCAGCCAGATCCGCATGCCTTAAGGGCTGATTATGAGGCCAGAGTGCTGTTAGGACATTTGCCATTCTATGGGTCTGCTGTGTATCTCACTTCCCATGTTGGATCATTCTCTCCCTTTTTTATTCTATCAGCTAGTATTTGCAGACACTATTCTTGTTTATGTGATCCCTTTGGTTCTTAGTCCTATCATTATGATCAATTGTGAACAGAAATTGATCACTTGGACTAGTGAGATGGCATTGGTACATGCCACCTCGATGGGATTGAATTGGAATCCCCTGGTATGTTTCTAACTCTACCGTTTGAGGTAAGTCAGCTTGAGCATGTCCCGAATTGCACATCTCTTCCCTCTCTTATTCCCACTCTTATATTTTATAGCGATCACTTTTCAGTTAAGTTTCAGCACTTAAGAAGAATTGTGTATTGATTACAGTATTCAACCAAAAGTATTAAGTAGAACAAACAAACAAAAAAATACTAAGAGGGATAACATATTAAGCTGCTCATCAACAGTCAGGGTGAGGGCTGATCAAGTCACCGTTTCTTATAGTGTTCATTTCACTTTAACAGGTTTCCTTTTTGGTGCTCAGTTAGTTGTCACCTATCAAGGAGAACAAGTGGTATTTGTCCCTTTGGGATTGGCTTATTTCACTCAGCATAATATTTTCCAAATTCCTAACAGGGATCACTTTTCAGTTAAAATTTAAACACCTAAGAATAATTGTGTGTTAATTACAGAGTTCAACCAATGGTACTAGAACAAAAAAAATACTAAAATGGATAAAGTATTACATTGTACATCAACCGTGAGGACAAGAGCTGATCAAGTCACTGTTTCTCATAGTGTCCATTTCACTTCAACAAGTTTCCCCTTTGGTGCTCAGTTAGTTGTCGCCAATCAGGGAGAACATATGATATTTGTCCCTTTGGGACTGGCTTAATTCACTCAGCATGATGTTTTCCAAATTCCTCCATCTTGTTGCAAATGACTGGGTTTCGTTCTTTTTGACTGCTGTATAGTATTCTATAGAGTACATGTCCCATAATTTCTTTATCCAGTCTACTGTTGATGGGCATTTGGGTTGGTTCCAGGTCTTAGCTATTGTGAATTGAGCTGCAATAAACATTAATGTGCAGACTGCTTTTTTGTTTGCCAATTTCATTTCCTTTGGGTAAATTCCAAGGAGTGGGATGGCTGGGTTGTATGGTAGGGTTATATTCAGGTTTCTGAGGAATCTCCAGACTGACTTCCATAGTGGCTTGACCAGTTTGCACTCCCACCAACAGTGGGTTAGTGTCCCTTTTTCCCCACATCCTCTCCAGCATCTATTGTTGGTAGATTTCTGAATGTGAGCCATTCTAACTGGGGTGAGGTGAAACCTCATTGTGGTTTTGATTTGCATTTCCCTGATTGCTAGTGATCTTGAACATTTTTCATGTGTCTGTTGGCCATTTGGATTTCCTCTTTTGAAAAATGTCTATTGAGGTCCTTGGCCCATCTCTTAAGTGGGTTGTTTGTTTTGATGTTGTGGAGTTTCTTGATTTCTTTGTAGATTCTGGTTATCAACCCTTTATCAGTTGCATAGTTTGCAAATATATTTTCCCATTCTGTCGGTTGTCTCTTCACTCTCCTGACTGTATCTTTTGCAGTACAGAAACTTCTCAATTTGATGCAATCCCAAATGTTAATTTTGGCTTTGACTGCCTGTGCTTCTGGGGTGTTTTCCAAGAAGTCATTGCCGGTACCTATATCTTGCAGGGTTTTTCCAATGCTCTCTAATAATTTGATGGTGTCAGGTCGTAGATTTGTCTTTAATCCATGTTGAGTGTATTTTTGTGTAAGGTGAAAGGTAGGGCTCTTGCTTCATGATTCTGCATGTGAAGCTGAATTGAAAACAGAGCAGTTGGTACTTATCTGGCACTCTGATACAAGATATATGGGATGTGGACATCCCAAGCAGTGACCTAACCCACTGCACTATAATGCCTATCCCTTCCTTCAGTGTGTTTTTTATTTTTTTGGACAGGCAGAGTTAGAGACAGACAGAGAGAAAGGTCTACCTTCCGTTGGTTCACCCCCCAAATGGCTGCTACGGCTGGCGCACTGCGCCGATCCGAAGCCAGGAGCCAGGTGCTTCCTCCTGGTCTCCCATGTGAGTGCAGGGCCCAAGCACTGCACTTCCCGGGCCACAGCAGAGAGCTGGACTGGAAAAGGAGCAACTGGGACAGAACCGGTGCCCCAACAGGGACTAGAACCCGGATTACCGGCTCCACAGGCAGAGGATTAGCCTAGTGAGCCATGGCGCTGGCCATCCCTACAGTGTTTTAAAAACATTCTTTAGTGGTAGTTTCTCGCATATTCACATAGGGTTAAAGTTTCAAGAGAAAAATTTTTGAGAATTTGAGGGAAAATATCTTTGATATTTTAAAGATATAACAGTAAATAAATAGTTTTCTAGTTATAGAAACAAAAATTAAGATTTTTAGGCCAGTTCTTAGAATATGAAGCTTAGGCACTGAGACTTCTTATCTTTTAAATGCATTATTAGAAGTATAGGTTTTCGGGACCGGCACGGTGGTGCAAGTTACTCCTCTGCCTGTGTCCCATATGGGCACGGGTTCTAGTCCCAGCTGTTCCACTTCAGATCCAGCTCTCTGTTATGGCCTGGGAAAGCAGTAGAATATGGCCCAAGTCCTTGGGCCCCTGCACCCACATGGGAGACCTGGAAGAAGCTCCTGGCTTCAAATCAGCCCATCTCCAGCCATTGCAGCCTTTTGAAGAATGAACCAGCGGGTAGAAGACCTTTCTCTCTGTCTCTCCCTCTCACTGTTGGTAACTCTACCTCTAAAATAAATAAAGTCTTAAAAAAAAAGTATAGATTTTGCTTAATTTGAATAAAATTGATTTCTCACTAATAAATTCATTTGTATTTGTTACGACATTCTGAATATGAAAAATTTAATGCACTTGAATGAATACAAAGATAAAACCAGTGCCTGGGCACATTGGAAATGTGTTTCTTTAAGACTAGTCAAAATTTAGTCTTTATACTCTTTGTTGTACATGTACATTAAATTATAAAATCAAGGACTCTATTTCACCAATGTGATCCTGTTTTTGATTAATAAAATAAAAAGGAAATTATCTTAATCATTTAAAAAAGTAAAACCATGAAGCACATAAATCTGTGATTAGCATAAATCAATAACTACAGAAGTCAGAGTAACGTTCTTTTAGAAATACTCATTCCTAGCTTCACAAAGACCAAATTATTTGAATTTACAATTGGAATGTGAGTTTAAGTGTGACAGAGATGCTTGATATTCTCAGGATCTTTTGAGTAATGACCCTTGTTTCAACAGCCTTTATTGACATTATTAAAGTCATTTAAAAGCATTTTTTCAATACATTTTTATCTGATATCATTAATAATAAATTTCTTTAAGTATTTGGAACTAGGGGCTTTAAGAAATGTAATATAATAAGTGACAAAACTATGAAATTATATTGATCTTAGATTCTGATAGTGGTAAAGTATTAGAATTGCGAACTTTAGAATATACCTAAAAATACAACTTAGGTTAATTTTTCTCTGAAAATCTTACTTTTCTAAGTATCAATCTCTGTAGGCTTGTGTTTGTTAATAAGACAAATTCAAACAATTTTCAGGATGTATAGGGAGGGATTAGGGAAGCACTTCTAATTACAAAAATATAGGAAGAAGTTTTTGTAACATTTAAGTAATATCCATATGCTAGTATTCTAAACAAACTTGTTTACAGGTCTCATTCCTCACAAGAGCTGCCAACTATACCGTAAAATTGGGGAAGCTCTCAGAAGCTTGTTAAGACTTCCAGATCTTGGTTAGTTTCCAATATTGGGAACAAATGTATGTATGTAGTCATTATACACCATCTTGTGGTAATGTTTAGAAATGCATCCTTTCAGAAATCATTGGATTAAGAATAAAGACAAATAAATGGAAACATCTCACTCATTCATTCCCTTCATAGATACCTCCTTCCTTGAGCTCTTCACCCTCCTCCTGATGTTATTGAGGAATGTCCTACAGCTGTCATCCTAGAGCTCCATACCAGTTATTGCAAAAACAATTTGAAATGCATTTCCTGCTAGTAATCTCATTCCACTAAATAATAGTTCCTTTTTTAAATAAATTAAATGAAGCCTTTGGGGAAAACTGAAGCAGCTGGTATAACAAGGGAATCAGAATGGTTGAGAGATCAGACTCTGGAATTAGACTACCTGAACTAGAATCAAATTTGCTAGTTATTAACAGTACAGCCTTGACCACGTCATTAACCTCTGTGTGAATTCATTTTCTCACATGTGAAATGGAGATACAATAGTCATACTTCATAGGCAGATAACTAAGGATGATCAGACATTTGAGGACAATGTGGAACATGTGAAAGTCCAAAATAAGTGCATGAAAGAGCAATAGGATACTTTAGAAATGTAATGAAACAATGTAAAACTTTAATTAGTAATCTCATAGAAATTAAAAATTAAATTGCAACCATAAAATGGAATAGAATACCATAAAAAAGAGCAAGCACAGGGAAGTAAAAATTGATTAAGAGGAACCAGGATTGTGGCCTAGCAGGTAAAGTTGGCTGCCTGCTACAACTGCATCCCATATGAGTACCAGTTTGTGTCCTGGCTTCTCCACTTCTAACCCCACTCCCTGATATTGGCCTGGGAAAAGAAGTGGAAGATGGCCCAAGATGAAGCTTCTGGTTCCAGACTTTGGCCTGGCCCAGAGCAGACTGTTGTGGCCACCTAGGGAGTGAACTAGTGTCTCTCTGTCTCTCCTCTCTGTAACTCTTTCCAAATTAAAAAACAAACAAACAAACAAAACAACAACAAAAACTAGAGGGGCTGGCGCTGTGGCATGTTGGTGAAGCCACTGCCTGTGGTGCTGACATCCCATAATTGTTGTCAGTTCTAGACCTGGCTGCTCCACTTCTAATCCAGCCCTCTGTTGTAGCCTGGGAAAGCAGTGGAGGATGGCCCAAGTCCTTGGGCCCCTATATCCACGGAGGAGACACAAGAAAGGCTCCTGGCTTTGGATGGGCCCAGCTCCGGCCATTGTGGCCAATTGGGGAGTGAACCATTGGATGGAAGACCTCTCTCTCTCTCTCTCTCTCTCTCTCTCTCTCTCTCTCTGCCTCTCCTCAGTCTGTAACTCTGACTTTCAAATAAATAAATAAATCTTTAACAACAACAAAAAAAAAAAAAACTAAAGGATTAGAATATAAAGTTAGTATAATTTAAATGAAAGCAAAAAAGAAAACAGAATATAAGAGACAAAGGGAGAAGTCTAGGAGTCTAATATTTAATAGAGACAACAAACAAAAAAGAAATAAGAAAATTTTCTAGACCTGATGTGCGATATAAATTAACAGCTTAGTGCTAGTTAGGCTGAATGAGAGAAGGTCCATAAACTGCATAATTGTAACATTCCATCAGAGATGGAATATCATGTTTCTGGGGAACAAAAATCAAAGTCGCAGTAGTCCTTTTATCAGCAACATTGGTTACTAGAGGACAATGGATTTAAAATTCCAGGGAAAAATTATTTTTAACCTCTATTCTATACCCAGTGAAATTCTGGATTAAATGTGAAAGTATAATATACCTTAATACATTCAAAGATTCAGAAAATTTAATTCTCATAGTCAATACTTAGGCAGTTGCTTGAGGATGGGCAACAGAAAAAGAGGGAATTAATCAAGAAAGAAAAAAAATCAATCCGGATATAGTAGCTTAATCTCAGGAGTTTAATGAAAGACAGCTCTAGGATGACAGCTGTAGGACATTCCTCAATAACAGCAGGAGGAAGGTGAAGATCTTAAGGAAGGAGGTATCTATGAAGGGAATGAATAAGTGAGGTGTTTCCATTTTTTTTGTCTTTATTCTTGAAACAGTGGAGTTGGGTCAGTCATTTGGCCAGCAGGTAAGACACTATGTGGAACCCCCACATCCCTATCAGAGTGCCTGATTTGAATCCTCACTCCTCACTTCCAATCCAGCCTCCTACTGATGCATACCCTGGGAGGTACCAGGATATGGTTCAAATAATTGGGTCCTTGCCACATTCATGGGAAACCTGGATTGAGTTCCAGGCTATTGTGGGCATTTGGGAAGTAAACCAGCAGATTGAATATCTCTGCCTCTTTCTGTCTCTCTCTCTCTCTCTCTCTCTCTCTCTCTCTCTGTGTCTTTGTCTTTCAAATAAAATGAAAAAATTAAAATTAAAAAATACTAGACTTAAAGATAAAAATTAGGTAGATATTGCTAGATGACAAGGAAGACAAAACTTTAAGGAAAGCAATATGCTGTTCAAAAAACAAAAGCACTCTGCTTGATTCTGTATTTAAGATATTTTTGCTTTTTTCACATCTCTCAAATAATTCCATCTTCTCCAGCTCTACTATCACCACCCCCTCAAGACAGTTACTGTTGTTCTCTTATCTAGATTTCCATCCTAGCCTCTTACCTTGTTTTCTTGCATCCATTCTTGCCTATCTCAAATCTCTTTTCTATATTACACTCCATAGGGTGATTTTTTTTTCAGAATGCAAATCTGATTATGCCTTCTCTTTGTTTAAGTACTGAAGTTACTTCCTATAGCATTTAGAATCTAAATCATTAACATGCCCTACAAAGTTCCATATGGTCACATAGTCAAGTCCCCGTACACAGCAGTGCAATGGCAGCTGCTAAGAAACCCAAATGGATTTAGACAGTTTAATACTTACATAGACAGCAAAGCAAGATCAGGTTGGCATCAACTTTTCACACCCCACAGAGTTACGCTGAATTAAAGGGGCCAGATGACAGTATGAGCAGTGAGTTGCTTTGTTTTTGAGGAATGAACTCTAGGCTTCCGCTAGACAGTTTTATAGCCTTCAGCTATATTTGAAAGGGACAAAATTCCATGTCTTTGGGATAATGAAGGCAATGAGCAACTGCCCCATGGCAACCTTATCCAAGATAGGGAGCCTCTTGCAAGCTAAGGAGTCAGATGAGAAATGGCCTTTGATAGTTCCTCACAAGACTGTCCATTTTTCCATGTTATGAGGAGGCTCATAGGACATTGTGCCAACAGTTGAGTCTTACCAACAAGGCCTATATGGAGACATGCAATTGTCAGGGTGCCATGATGGAGCTGTTCTATAAACAGAGGCTGCCTTTTCTGTAATTGCAATCTCATCTTAGGCATTCTCTCTTACTTGCTGAGTATCAGTCACACTGAGCTTCTGTCGCTCCCCCTCTTCGTGGAGGAGCAACACAGGACCCTGCGCTGTTCTTTCTGTCTGCTCGGCCCTCCCCGGGTTTGCTGCTGGTTCTTCCCGGGTTGGCTACTATCCCTTCCACCTCCGTGGAAGGGCAGTTCCCCCTGGCCACATTCCCCACTTCCGCAGGGGAGCGGCACACCGCCGGCCGGCTTTCTCGGGGGCTGCACGGGTGTTCCTTCAGCTAGATGTTCCCCATAGATGTTCCCGGTGCATGCCGTCTCTCTCCTCCTTTATAGTCCTCCTCCGCCAATCCCAACTCGGCTGCCCACACGCCGAGTACGCTGCTCTCCAATCAGGAGCAAGTCCTACAGTTAATTGGTTGAACTGGAGGCAGCTGTGCGGAAGCTGTTTACTTCTCTCCCAGCGCCATATTGTGGGAGAGCAGATGCATAGAATAAGTCCTAATTCGAGTAACTTAGTCTAGTCCGGATTGCTCCCCACAGATCCCCCTTTCTTTTTATTTTTTAGCGTTGATACGCGCCTGTCTTCGGTGTCCCGCGGTACACACTCTGCTCTACTTGCTAGAGTTGCCACAGGCTCTTACAAGTCCTATCAGGCAAACCGAATCCGGGTCCTCTCTTCGCCATGTTGTGAGGAGGTTTTTAGGCGCTGATGCGTGCCTGTGTTCGGTGCCCTGCAGCGCATGCTCTGCTCTGCTAGAACTGCCTGCAGGTGTTTACAAAACCTATCAGGCAAACCGAATCCAAGCCTTCTCATTGCCGTATTGTGGGGGAGACTTATTAGTGTTGGTTTGTGCCTATCTTCGGTGACCTGCAGCTCATACTCTGGTCGAGCTGCTTGCTGGCGCTTACCGCCTTAATTAGGCAGACCGAATCCAAGCCTCCTAATGGTTGTATTGTGGGGAAGCCTTACTGATGTTAATTCGTGCCTGTCTTCGGTGACCTGCGGCGCATAAGCTGCTAGCCGCCCAGGTGCTCATCGTGCTCATCGCCTCACTTAATCAGGCAGGCCGAATCCAAGCTTTCTCATTGCCATGTTGAGGGGAGGCCTTATTTTTCTCTATTTCTCTATCTCCGGGCATTCCTATTTCTCCCATTTTACTTCTGTCTGCCAACATTCCTATTTCTCTCACTTTACTTCTAAACTTCTGTTTCTCTTATCCCCGCAGCTTCCTGGTGCCTCGCCCTGCCGGCAGGCTCCGCCCCGAGGCTCTTTCTCCTCGGCTTTCCCGCCGAGCCGCTTCAGCCCGCGTCTCTCATCTGCGCGGCTTCCCGGCTTTGCGCGGCTTGGCTTCGCGCGCTCCGCGGTCTCCACGCCCTTCGCGTCTGCACCACGGCCTACGCCAGCCCCATTCCCTATCTATTCACGCCCCGTGCTCTCTCTGCACGCGGCGGCTTCCGGGAGTAACACAGCGTAGCTTACGTGTCCGCCACTAGCATTCAATCTAAGTTCCCCGGGCTAGCCTGGCGAATTCAACCCAGCGTACGTCTCCGCCCCACGGTTTGGCTTCCCGTCCTTTGCTCCCCGGGCTAATCAGACGGATCCCAACCAGGCTCACGTTTCAGCTTCTGGTTTCAACTTTTCGCCCCCTATTCCCGGGCTAACTTGAGAATCCCAAAGTGGCTTTCGTGTCCGCCTTGGCCTGCCCCCCGCGGCTTCAATTTCCCTAACACTTTTCTCTACCCGGTATGTTTCCCCAAGCTTTCCTCCAACGATATTCCTCCCTCATTTCTCCTGGCCTCTCCCCACAGTCCGCATCCGAGTCTGTTTGTTCTAGCTTTCACTTTCGCTTTCGACCTTAGAGATTTCTCCCAGCTTCCCCCTGTAGTCCGTATCTGAGTCTATGCCTAGGCTTTCAATAGCTTCTTCCGGCACCCTTTTCGTCCGGCTTTTCCCTAGGCTGTTTGCTAGTCTCTCTCTCCGGTAATTTTCCCATTTCTTCCCATTTCTTCCCTCCTAAGTTTCCTAATCCGTCCTAGGTTTCCTATCCGAGTCAGGTTTCCTATCCGAGTCACGGCACCATTATGTCGCTCCCCCTCTTCGTGGAGGAGCAACACAGGACCCTGCGCTGTTCTTTCTGTCTGCTCGGCCCTCCCCGGGTTTGCTGCTGGTTCTTCCCGGGTTGGCTACTATCCCTTCCACCTCCGTGGAAGGGCAGTTCCCCCTGGCCACATTCCCCACTTCCGCAGGGGAGCGGCACACCGCCGGCCGGCTTTCTCGGGGGCTGCACGGGTGTTCCTTCAGCTAGATGTTCCCCATAGATGTTCCCGGTGCATGCCGTCTCTCTCCTCCTTTATAGTCCTCCTCCGCCAATCCCAACTCGGCTGCCCACACGCCGAGTACGCTGCTCTCCAATCAGGAGCAAGTCCTACAGTTAATTGGTTGAACTGGAGGCAGCTGTGCGGAAGCTGTTTACTTCTCTCCCAGCGCCATATTGTGGGAGAGCAGATGCATAGAATAAGTCCTAATTCGAGTAACTTAGTCTAGTCCGGATTGCTCCCCACAAGCTTCTTTCAATTTCTCCAGTGTGCTGTGCTTCCCTTTGTCATAAAGCTTCAGTATATATATACACGTTATCCCGTCTGCCTAAAACACTTTCTCCTACCTCTTTGCTTTTTTCTTTTTTTTAAGATTTTTAAGATTTATTTACTGAAGAGGTAGAGTTTCACAGAGAGAGAGAGAGAGAGAGAGAGACAGAAGGGTCTTCCATCTGCTGGTTCACTCCCCAAATGGCCACAACAGCTGGAGCCAAGCCAAACCAAAGCCAGGAGCCAGGAGCTTTTTCCAGGTCTCCCTCTCAGGGGCCTAAATACTTGGGCCATCTGCTACTGCTTTCCCAGGCCATAACAGAGAGCTGGATCAGAAGAGGGGCAGCCAGGACACAAACTGGGGCATATGTGAGATGCTGGCATCGCAGGCAGAGGCTTAGCCTACTATGCCACAGCACTGGCCCCCTCTTTGCCTTTCTAACTCGCATTCTTTTTCAGTCTTCTGCCCAACCCTCCTGACCAGGACAATCCCACTGTTACCGCAAGGTACAGTGTACCTCTCCTTCATAGCATTTAGAACAATTCTAACTTTATATTAGTTGTATCATCTTGAGGTAATGTGATAGTAAATATGATACATTAATATGTTAGCTTATCACTTGATTTACAAATGCTTTTATATACTTAATTTCATTTTATCTGTGAGGTAAACAGAACAAATATTATTTTTAATTCTGTTTTTTTTGTTGATTGGTTTTCAGATGAAAGCCCATATAAAAATCTTTTTTTTTAACTTTTATTTAGTAAATATAAATTTCCAAAATACAGTTTATGGATTACAATAACTTCCCTCCCACTCGCACCCCTCCCATCTCCTGCTCCCTCTCCCATTCCATTCACATCAAGATTCATTTTCAATTATCTTTATATACAGAAGATCGATTTAGTCTATATTAAGTAAAGATTTCATCAGTTTGTACCCACAAAAATCTTTATTATGCCTTGTACTTTACTACTGTGTTTTTCCTGTGAATATATTAAATAAAAAACAGCACAAAGTAAGTGAGAGCCACAAAGCAAATGGCATATGGACCCAAAGGAAAGAGAAATCACTTCATATAAGTGATCACAATCAATCTCTTATAAAAAAAAAGTGCTGTTTGAGTTGCTTTGAAAATTAATAGACTTCTCATAGACAAGTAGGTGAAAGTCTCCCAAGGTAGTAGCAAAGACACAGTCACAGAAAGGCATGGGATTATTTGAAGAATGACAGCTGAATATGTTTTTGATGGATTTGTGCTTATTATGGGTGCTAGAAAAGAGAGTCTAGAATTAGATTATGCAGGACCTCGAATATGGAATTAATTTTGCTGGCGGTAGGAAATAGCTAACATTTCTAAGTTGGGAAATAATCTAAGTATATTCAAAGCCTTTCAGCCAGAGACACTAGGAAAGCACCTTTATTTCAGGAAAGTTGGATTTATTTATTATAGCAAATGAGAGTGCATCAACAGAACAAGGGATCATCGCAGAGAGTTGAGAGGAGCTTATTATAGAATTTCAGCTTTTTCTGACTGATTCTCTCTGTAGAGTTTAGGGAAAGCAGAGTTCAATTTTAGAAAGTGTGCTCTCATAAAGTGAAGTGGGATATTTTTATACATTTTATTTGGGAGTGGGAAGATTTAAAAACTAGCACTCATCTGTGTTAGCCAGAAGAGGGGGATATTTCTTTATTTTTGTGGCTCTTGAGTATTGTCCCTAGTTTCAGAAATAACTGCATGGTAGTCTTGTCTCTGCTACTATTATCACAGAGCGGCCTTGTCTGAGCATTATTTATATCCTCAAAAAAATATTTGTTTATATTCAACTGGGAACACTGGTTTAGCTAACTTCCAACTGCCAGGGACTTTTTTGTTACTTTTATCAGCACCCAATACTTTGATCTGCTCAGCCCTCAAAGTAACCAGACTATTGCCTTGTAAGCTCAGCAGTCTCATGCATTTACTCCAGGCTACCACACAAATATTATTCATTGTCTAGAAGTGCTGTGACTTGAGAAGGCTGATTGAAGAATGGCACTGCAAATTGAGCAAAAAAGGCTTGGTCATTTACTCCAACATTTCTTGTTCACAGAAAATCTATGCTCCAGCAAAAATAAGCTGATTTTGGTTCCTATAATCTTTGGTTTGCTGCCTTTTTTTTTTTTTTTTTTTTTTTTTTTGGACAGGCAGAGTGGACAGTGATAGAGAGAGAGAGACAGAGAGAGAAAGGTCTTCCTTTACCGTTGGTTCACCCTCCAATGGCCGCCGCGGCCGGCGCACCGCGCTGATCCGAAGCCAGGAGCCAGTTGCTTCTCCTAGTCTCCCATTCGGGTGCAGGGCCCAAGGACCTGGGCCATCCTCCACTGCACTCCCTGGCCACAGCAGAGAGCTGGACTGGAAGAGGGGCAACCGGGACAGAATCCGGCGCCCCAACCAGGACTAGAACCTGGTGTGCCGGTGCCGCAGGCGGAGGATTAGCCTATTGAGCTGCGGCGCCAGCCTGGTTTGCTGCCTTTGAGTATTAATGTCCTCTACCTGAAATATCTTCTTCTGATTCCTCCTTAAATCCAGAGCCTACCTGTCCTTCTGGACCAATTCAAATCTCTCCTTTCTTTATTGTTTCTACCAAGAGCTAAAACAAATATATAAAAACAAAAAAAAACTATTTAAAATATAATAAAAGAAATATATATTTGAGTGTATTAATTTTAGCTGAGGATAGTCAAGCTGGGAGAAATCTTTCTGTGATTTCATGAGCAAATTTCTTATTTCCCTAAAGCATGTATTTCTAATATCTATTAAATATGTTTGATGTCCTATTTACTAACTGTTGTCAGTTGTGTCATCAAAGTATCATGAAATTTGCTTCTTTCAGGGTTCTCGGGCTTAAGTATAAAACAAAGAAAGGTTTTAAAACTCCACTCTTGTCCTTACCCCATTCAGGGCAGAAGTTATTAATATTCTTTGTATTTAGCTCTATTTAAACCAGAGAGGTTGAGAGAAGTTTATAGGAGGCTAGATTTTTCTTACAAAAAGCTGGGGATGGGGCTAATAGTGAGACAGGGGCTGTTACCAGAAATATCTTTCAAAAATTACATGGGCTGAGGCCGGCACTGTGGCATAGCAGGTAAAGTCCACAGCCTGCAGTGCCGGCATCCCATATGGGTGCCGGTTCAAGTCCTGGCTGCACCACTTCTGATTCAGCTCTCTGCTATGGCCTAGGAAAACAGTAGAAGATGGCCCAAGTCTTTGGGCCCCTGCATCCATGTGATAGACTAGGAAGAAGCTTCAAGTTCCTGGCTTCAGATTAGCCCAGCTCTGGCCGTGGCAGTCATTTAGGGAATGAACCAGCAGATAGAAGACCCCTCTGTCTGTCTGTCTGTCTGTCTCTCTCTGCCTCAGTAACTCCGCCTCTAAATAAATACATCTTTTAAAAAAATTACATGGGCTAACAGTTGAGGAAGTATGAACATCATAATCTTTTTGTACTAAAAAGAGACTGGAAAAAATTATATTAAATTTATAATAATAAAGTAATAAATGAGTTTGTTTTTCTTAATTTAGGAATGACTACTTGCAAAAAACCTGGGAACCGAGAATGTAATCATCCTTGTAAAAATAAACAAACATGTGGACATGACTGCTGTGAGTTTCATTAAACAAGTTTATTTCAGGCATTAGAAACTGAAGGATCTTTCATGAATACTAATGACATCCTAATTATCTATGCATGATACTTATATCGTGCAACTTATAGCTGTCAAAGAATTTTTCTTTTTTGGACAGCATTTTAAAAAATAAATATTAGATTTGAAAATTTGAAGAAATTTGGCTTTATATGAACAGTACCTGAATTTCAACCTGAAGAATCTAAAATTTCTTTTCATAGGTAAAACTGGAGTTGCACAGAAATCAGAAATTAGAGACTCACCAATTTCTTCATATTTATCTGATTTAAGAAACAGGAATGCCTGTTCATCTCTTCCTCCAGTTAAACGACTCAAGGTTAATTTTGATAACATTTATTCCTGTGTTCTGTATTTAGTTATATATCAATATTATTTGTTCTGGATACCAATTAGGTAGATACCTAATGTATACTTTGGAACTAATTACTTGTGGGATTGACTACGAAAATTACCATTATTTTATTTAAATTTTTTTTGACAGGCTGAATGAACAGTGAGAGAGACAGAGAGAAAGGTCTTCCTTTTGCCGTTGGTTCACCCTCCAATGGCTGCCGTGGCTGCTGCGGCCGGTGCATCGCGCTGATGCGAAGCCAGGAGCCAGGTGCTTCTCCTGGTCTCCCATGCAGGTGCAGGGCTCAAGGATTTGGGCCATCCTCCACTGCACTCCCTGGCCACAGCAGAGAGCTGGACTGGAAGAGGGGCAACCGGGACAGAATCTGGCGCCCCAACCGGGACTAGAACCTGGTGTGTTGGCGCCACAAGGCGGAGGATTAGCCTATTGAGCCACGGCGCCGGCTTTGGAAAATTACCATTATTGAAAATCAGTACTTAAATCTGCTTTTGATACATATTTATTCTGCCCATTCCTCATCAGCCCTTTTTTCTCCCCTTATTCCAAGAAGGGAGAAAAGGGGGAAATATTCAGGAACTGAATCTGGGCATTCTTGTCCTTTCCTGACTCCATCTGGCTTGGACTGGGCTGGAAAGTCTGAAGCTGATTTTGATTCCTTTTTTTTTTTTTTTTTTTTTTTTGACAGGTAGAGTTAGAGAGAGAGAGATAGAGAGAGAGAGGTCTTCCTTCCGTTGGTTCACTCCCCAAATGGCCAGGAGCCAGGTGCTTCTTCCTGGTCTCCCGTGCGGGTGCAGGAGCCCAAACACTTGGTCCATCCTCCACTGCCCTCCCAGGCACAGCAGAGAGCTGGACTGGAAGAGGAGCAACCGGAACTAGAACCTGGCGCCTATATGGGATGCCAGCACTGCAGGCGGAGGATTAACCAAGTGAGCCACGGCGCCGGCCCCTGATTTTGATTCTTGCACCTATTTTTATACTGAACAAGTGATGAAGGAATGAGGGTTTTACTGCTTGGTAGGCTAAGTCAAAGGCAGACTTATCTTAAACCTGTCATCATAACCCAGAAAATCCCTTTTCTAAGAATTTTTAAAATTAATTTATTTATTTGAAAGTCAGAGTTACACAGAGAGAGGAGAGGCAGAGTGTGTTGTGGGGGATCTTCCATCCAATGGTTCACTCCCCAATTGGCCGCAATGGCCGGAGCTGTGCCGATCCAAAGCCAGGAGTCAGGAGCTTTTTCCGGGCCTCCCACACGGGTGCAGGACCCCAAGGACTTGGGCCATCCTCTACTGCTTTCCCAGGCCACAGCAGGGAGCTGAATCGGAAGTGGAGCAGCCGGGCCTCGAACCGGAGCCCATTTGGGATGCTGATGCTTCAGGCCAGGACGTTAACCTGCTGTGCCAAAGCACCAGCCCTCTAAGACTTTTTTAAGAGTGAAAATTCTGAGTCATAAAGCTAAAACAAGGGAATGTTGGGAAACAGAGAGAGGCATGAGGTTTGAAATGGTCATCACCTTCTGAATGTTTTAGTAGCATAAGTTTCTTTTTCTACTTTCTTTCCTTCTTTTCTTCCTTCCCTGCCTCTTTACTTCTTCCTTTCCTTTCTGCTTCTCTTCCCCCTCTCCTTCCCTCTTTCCTTTTTTCCCCCTATTATTCCTTCTTTCCATATTCAGTGAGCACCAAGAATATGTCAGGGTGCTAAAATATAGTGATGAGTAAGAGTTTTATTTCTAATCCTCGTAGAATAAATAAATTTTTTATTTTTTTATTTTTATTTTTTTTTTGACAGAGTGGACAGTGAGAGAGAGAGACAGAGAGAAAGGTCTTCCTTTGCCGTTGGTTCACCCTCCAATGGCCGCCGCGGCCGGCGCGCTGTGGCTGGCGCGCTGCGGCCGGCGCACCGGGCTGATCCAAAGCCAGGAGCCAGGTGCTTCTCCTGGTCTCCCATGCGGGTGCAGGGCCCAAGGACTTGGGCCATCCTCCACTGCACTCCCAGGCCACAGCAGAGAGCTGTCCTGGAAGAGGGGCAACCAGGACAGAATCCGGTGCCCCGACCGGGACTAGAACCTGGTGTGCCGGCGCCGCAAGGCAGAGGATTAGCCTATTGAGCCGTGGCGCCGGCCCAGAATAAATAATTGAATTAAGAATACAAAAAAGTAAACAGGCCTTTTCAATATAGTGTGATATATGAGTCTGTGACAGAAATATAAGATACTTGAGTTCAGATAGAAAGTGTACTCAATTCAAATTTAGTGGGCTAAGGAAGGATTCCTAATTGAGAATTGAGAACTGCACGATAAGTCAAATATGGAAGGGTAGAGTATCAAAATGGTGATGGGAAAAGGTAGAAAAATATTCCAGACATAAACAATATACAGAGTTTCTGGGACAGGAGACAGATAAAGATCTTTAAAGGAACTGAAATAATACATTATGTTTTGAGTTCAATTATAAGTAGAAAAGTATAGACAGACAAAGCTGAAGAGGTAAGTAGGAGCTAGATCATGCAGACCCTTTTGCTATTTCAGGGATTTATACTTTATCCTGAAAGTATTGGGAAGTCACTGAAGGGCTTTAATCAGTGAATGATCAGAATTGTGTTTCATAAAGTTCACTCTGGCTGCGGTGTAGAGAAGGGATTAGGGGATGATAGAATAGAAACACAGGGACTCATTAGGTGATTTTTTTGCAATAATCTGAGCAAAATGATGGCCTAGAATAGGAGAGCCAGTAGCAAGGGAAAGAAGTGGCTGGGTTTAAAATATTTTTCAGGGTAGACTCAACTACCTTGGTCCCTCATTGATTGTGAGGAGTGACATTAAAGGTGTAGTCAAATTGATGCCCAGCTTTCTGGCTTGAGGAATGGGAAGAAAAGTTGGACTTTACTAGGTTAGTAACTCTAGAGAAAAAGCAAATTTGGGGAAGCAGACTTAGGATAAATTCAGTTCCATAAATTCTGAATTTAGAGACTTGCAAATGTCTACGTAAAGATATCCTGTAGACAGTTGGATATAACTGTGAAAATCAGTAGAGCAGCTGAGCTAGAAATACAGTTTTGAGAGTCATTCACATGAAGAGAAGTCCTGGGAGTACACAGATTTTTCATTGAGAGTATATAGAATGTAAAAAGAAGAAGGCCTAGTAAAGAAGCATGAAGAATGCCTACATTTAAGAAAGAGATTGATTGGAGAACTCCCCTCAGTTTCTCCTAATTCATTGATTTCTGAACTTTATAAACTAGCAGGGATTTTGTTCTTGGTATGTTTGGTCTTCATATGAAATTGATAGTTGAACTTGTATTTTTTTCATTAATAGATTCAGATGAATAAACCTCAAAGCGTGAGCCTTACAGAGTTTGGTTTTACTCCAAAACCTTCCCTACCCAGTATATCAAGGTACAAATATAATGTTAATGTCTAAGATAAAATATTCATCTTGAAGTCTTTGTTCTATCAGATACCTGCTTTTCAGGGAAACGTGGTCACTATTTATACGCAGAAAATCACAGTAATCATTTATTTCTGTAATGAAGCAATGATACTAGAATTTCATGATCTTTCATACCTAAGATTTATTTAGAACTGTACGGTTATAGAATACATTAACATTCATTGAATCATCTACAGGTAGCCCTCATCAAATCATCTCTTTCCTAGGAAACCTATCTTGTACGCAACTCCCTTAGGTTCTCTCTTCTTTCTAAGCTAAGTGACAGTAGTATATTTACTATACTTTAAAAAGGGAAATCTTGTTAGCGTACAAAGTCTAACCTTTCTATTAAGATGCTCATTCTATATTAAAAACACCTCAGATTTATAAAATATGGTATAATTTAAAAATCACACCTTTGTTGACAACTAGCTCATAAAATAAAGTATTTTCATCTCATTTTACAGATGAGAAAGCTGAAGCTCATATTCCATATTAGTAAGCAGAAGGTCCTAGACAGTAACTGAGCATTCCTTTCCTGTGTCATGATGCCTAGAAGACTACAGTATATGAATAATTTCCCATCCTGACAAGGGCATTCTATAGGAAGAGAGGACATCTAATATTTTGTAACAACCATTACAGAGTGGGAACTAAGCACTCAGAATACCTGATACCAGCATGACTTCTAGAGATCTCAGCTTTTCTTATCTAATTAAAAACATTAGCATTAGATTTTTAAAGACTATACACAGATAGCAGATATCTACTGGGAGCATGTAAGGAGACTGAGTATTGGTCACTTCCCAAGCTTGGTACAGTTTATCATGGAAGCATTGAGTGGAGAAGCCACATTTTAAAAAATTTATATGAATAAGCTAGATTTGTTTTCTTATTTCCTTTTAACATGTTTATTATTTTATTTATCTTTATAAAGGTTGGAATATTCAAATATACCTGAATTGCCTCTAATGGAACAATGGGATCAGCATAAAATCTGTGGAAAAATCCAGCAAGAGCCATCAGAATATCAAGACAAAGGTAAGGTAAATTATCATTGCTATTGACTTGAGAGGGAATATGACTTATCATTACTTCAGGTTGACAGGTAAGGTTTTTGAAAAACCAACATCTGAAATTATTATGATTATTAACAACATTTTTCTCTAGGATTAGTGAACCAGTTTCAAACTCTTGATTTTGTTATTTCAGATGGTATTGTCTTATAGATTTTACAGTGGGGTAAGGAGAAGTTTCACTATGTTCCTAAATATATATATATATATATATATATATATGAAATACATGAAACTTGTATAATTTAAATAAAATTTAAAAATAAAAAACTTCTATATAGTGTTAGCTATTTTAATGAAAGATAATATGAGAAAAAACTAAGAAAAATAAGGAATCCTTGGTCCAACAGAGTGTAAAAATGCTGAATTATTACTTACATATGTCCTTAGAATTATTTTAAATTATTTATAGAATTAGTATATGTGGGGAGCAAACCGGACTAGACTGTTACTGGAATTAAGACTTATTCTATGCATCTGCTCTCCCACAATATGGCGCTGGGAGAGAAGTAAACAGCTTCCGCACAGCTGCCTCCAGTTCAACCAATTAACTGTAGGACTTGCTCCTGATTGGAGAGCAGCGTACTCAGCTGAGTTGGGATTGGCGGAGGAGGACTATAAAGGAGGAGAGAGACGGCATGCACCAGGAACATCTATGGGGAACATCTAAAGGGAACCCGTGCAGCCCCCGAGAAAGCTGGCCGGCGGTGTGCCGCTCCCCTGCGGAAGTGGGGAATGCGGCCAGGGGGAACTGCCCTTCCACGGAGGTGGAAGGGATAGTAGCCAACCCGGGAAGAACCAGCAGCAAACCCGGGGAGGGCCGAGCAGACGAAAGAACAGCGCAGGGTCCTGTGTCGTTCCTCCACGAAGAGGGGGAGCGACAGTATAATTGTACAAAATAGCTGTGTGACCTTCAGCAAATTATTCAGCTTCTTTGGACCTTAGTCTTACCTTCAAAGTGAATAGATTGAAATTGGTGACCTTTAGTATCTCTCCAATGCTTAAACCTATGATTGTTAAGATTTCTATAATGAGACTGTAACGTAGGTTTGGGGATATAGTTGATGTGCAATCTTGATTTGCTTTTTGTTTGTACCTGTCACATGAGACTATTAATTCTTTAACACTGTGCCTGGTCATTCATTACTCTAGATCCTGTCATTAGTAGCATAATTCCCTGAATCATGCTATTAATAGCCAGTCTTTTTTAGTGTGTGAGAAATAATCCTGGCCAGTGAGCTGTCTGCTCAAATGGCTCTACATAAATGCAAATGAAATAGTAAGCTTAGGGTTTTCTGAAAGTAATTTTCTGTGTTTGCCATTGGCTTCTTCTATTGCCGCTCTTTTCTTCATGCTGTCATTTATCTTCATTTAGTCATAATTTACAATCTAAAGAGGGCAAGGGCTGGAGTAGCTATCACCTCTTGTGACACCATGGCAGCCATTGGGCCCCATATGAGATTAATGAAAACCTCCTAATCTCACCTAAAGAATTTGAGAATTTATCCAATTTGTTCAAAGCCTGAATGTCATTAAAATATGGATATGTGTTATAAAATTGTAAAACCTTTTATTTTTATCTGCCTTCAACTTCTTATTCCCTCCTTATACTACTGCTCTATTCCCTGCCTTTCTTTATGACAGTTTATCTTTCCATTTGCTTACTTTTTATAGTGTATGGGTATTTACATAATTTTCCTTTTATTTCTTTCTCTTTTTTAAAATATTTATTTATTCGAAAGGCACAGTTACATAGAGAGAGGAGAGGTGGGGGGGGGGTGTCTTCCATCCAATGGTTCACTCCCCAATTGGCTGCAACCGCCGGAGCTGCACTGATTGGAAGCCAAGAGCCTGGAGCTTCTTCTGGGTTTCCCATGTGGGTATAGGGGCCCAAGGACTTGGGCCATCTTCTACTGCTTTCTCAGGTCCTAGCAGAGAGCTGGATCGGAAGTGGGGCAGCCGGGTCTCGAACCGGTATGGGATGCTGGCGCTTCAGGCCAAGGCGTTAACCCACTGAACCACAGTGCCAGCCCCATCCTTTTATTTCTTTCTAATCCACTATCCCAAATACAACTTATATTTTGATACAGAAAGGTACCATATTGGTATTTTAACTCTCCAATTAATAATAGTATTCTGTTTTACTGAGTGGGCCACATTTTTTTTTTTTAAATGGAACCATATAAAATGGTAGTTAAGCTCACAGGATCTGAAAATTATCTGTCTGTGTCCAAGTCCTTGCTCTGCCATTTAGTAGAACATTTCATAGTATATTTAACTACTTTTCTTAGTTCCCTTATCTGGCTATATTTTGGAGATTTTAGGATTAAATAAATTGTAAAGGTCTTAAAATTTTATCTAGTATTATTAATAGAAGTAATTGAGTATATTTATTATATTTTCCATGCATTAGTCATTGTTGGTAAAACATACTTTAAATTCATTCAAAAGCTGCTTTTGTAAGTGTCTTGAGAAAACATGGCATTTTTTATCATCTGTATTCTAATTTTGAAAAAAGAAGAAGAAAAATGTCAAAATTATATGTGGAAGCATACTGAATCATAAAATTTAAATTGAAAGGGACTTTTGTGCAATTTCTCATTTTATAGTGAAAGAAGTCAAGACTGATAGATTAAATGACTTGCCCAGAATCACATATCTAATTAATAGCAGGACCAGAAATAGTTTCCATATCTCTTGATTCCTAGTCCAGTGCCATTTTTATAAAACAGAATTGACTTTTAGTTATCAGAGGAGAACTGAAAATCAAGCCAATAATATATGAACTCTTTCAATTTTTCACCTTTTCTCACATACCAACCATATACTTCTCTGTCTCTGAACCCATCCATAGCCCTCTATTTGTTTTGAAAGAAGAAATTGCCTTTTCTTCTATTTGAAGTTTGTTTCTCCCACTATATTCTTAATCCTATCCAATTCTGCCTTCTCTTGAACTTTAGGAGACGAGTTAGTCTTATCCTGTTTCCTGTATTTCATTCTGTCCTGTCAGTTGTTTCTTTCTTGTTAGCATATGAATAAGCTCAGGTCTTCCTTCTTTAGCTCTATGTCCCCATCTAGCTAGCTGGGGCCTTTTTGATTATACACTTATAATCAAATAGTGTAGAAGTAGTAGAAATTCTACTCAAAGTGACTTAAGCATGAAAATGGTAACTGTTCATGCAAACTAAAAGTCAAGACATGCATTTGGGTAGATCCAGGCACTCTACTGAGCTCAATATGCCTTTGGCTTTCTCTGAATCTTCTAGCAGTGCCTGTTGCTGACTGACTTATTTAAACAGGCTTTCTTCATGTCAAGTCCCTTCTAACTTATCTTCCCGGTTTAGCAGCCTCCGTAGGAAAAACTCATCTTCCCTGTTAGTTTTGGCAAGCTGGAGTTCATTCTAACTGGCTTCATTTAAGTCATGTGATCATCTTTCATCAAGCCTAGTAGCCTGAGAACTGGGTGATGTAACTCCAGAGTGTCATGAATTATGGCCTCACTAGGATCAAATGGCATGGTGGAGGCAGTTTCCCCAAAGGAAAAGAGGGCTGTTCTCACTAACAGAAAGGAAAGAATGTCAGGCAAATGAAAAAAAAAAAAACAAAAAAACAAACAAACAAAAAAAAACAGAATCCTCAAGTCTTCACCCTCTCACTTTTGCTATTTCAACAAACAAAAATTCTTGAAAGCAATTTGTATTTGGTACATCACTTTTTTACATCTTAATCAGTCTTCCTTAATTAAAGTTTGGATTCTTTCTCCATCACCCCTTAAAAATTACTTTTGCTCATTTAGTTAACTTCTAAATATTGAACTCAGTGAACTATTTCAACTTTTTTTTAAAAGATTTATTTATTCATTTGAAAGTCAGAGTTACACAGAGAGAAGAGAGGCAGAGAGAGAGAGAGAAAGAGAGAGAGAGAGAGAGAGGTCTTCCATCCAATGGTTCACTCCCCAATTGGCTGCAACAACTGGAGCTGTGCCAGGAGCCAGGAGCTTCCTCCAGATCTCTCATGTGGGTGCAGGGACCCAAGGACTTGAGCCATCTTCTACTGCTTTCCCAGGCCATAACAGAGAGCTGGACTGGAAGAGGAACAGTTGGGACTAGAACCGATGGCCATATGGGATGCCAGCACTTCAGGCCACAGCGCTGGCCTCTCAACTTTTACTTATTTATTTATTTATTTTTACCTTTTGAGGTATTTGATACTTCTGGTATTTCTTCCTTTTGGAAATCTCTCCTTTGGCTTCAGTTAAACCGTTCTGTTGATTCTTGTGCTTCTTCTTAGGCTTCTTGGGATTTTCTTCCTGTTGATGTTGGCAAAAGGATTCTTCCTTTTCTTCCTCTTCTTTCTTCCCACTTTTGCTTCCACTTCTTGCTTCTTTTTGCTTCTTGATTGTTCTCACTTCAAAAGCATTTCCTAGAAAATATAAGTCAAGCCTATGCTTTAAGTCGTTAACTATATTTTTATGATTTCTAGGTTTGTATTTCTTGTCTAGGTCTTTCTTTCTAACTTCAAGTCATATAATCACTTTCCTGGACCTATCCACCCAAAAATCAACAGGTTAGCAACTGAACTGTTTCTTCCCATCTTCCTAAAGTCACTCTGCTCTTCTTTTTTTCCTTAGCTAGGTGAATATATCCTCTTCTACGCTACTAAAGCTGATTATTCTAAATATCTCACTCCACAAATAATTCCCAAATCTTATTTTGTCCAGTACATCTCTCACAGACGTTCTTTCCTCTGTACCTTTCTATTGATATTCTAGCTTAGACATTTATTTAGTCACTCATTTATTGTAATAACTTTGTTATTTTCTCTCTGCTTCCAGTCTCATTATCTTGCAATCCGTACCTATTCCAAGGGATCTAACAGGTGTACCTGATCATTTAAACCTGTTGATAAAATGTCTTCTAGTTGCCTCTTGACCATAAGAAGAAAAAAATCCTGTTAACATGGCAAAAAAGTATCAATGTGATTTATCACTTAGGTGTCTGAGTAGTCTCAGTGTGTCTTGTCTTTTTCCTCTACTTTGTGCTCCAGAAATCCTAAAAATTTGCAGTTCCCAGTCTCTCATTCTGCTGTGTTTTTTACATGCTATTCTCCCTTCATGGAATGTCTCCTTCTTATTCTGCTCTACAACCACAGATCTACCATCCTCTAATTTCTCCTACTGTTCCTACATGTATTATCACCTTACAAGAGTCTATCTGACTCTATATGCAGATTTAGGTCCTCTTTCCTCTGTGTTCCCTTTGCACTTTGTACTACTTCCATTTTTAGTACATATCATATTGTGTGTGTATGTGTGTGTGTGTGTGCCTATCAATGTACAAGAGTAGAACTGTGTGAACTATAGTTGTAGGTATGGTTGAAAGATAAGGTAGGAGTTGGACAGATAAAGAAGAGGATAGTATTTGCAGTGAAGGAAACTGTGGAGTACTAAAGCAAGCCTGCACTGGCTTATGAGAGCTTATTGCTAAATTTTCAGGAAACTCAGCTATTATTAAAATTTCAATTATACAAATTTTCAGTTAAATAAATTATGTTAAAAACAAATCAAAAGAAATACTCAAATCCCATAACTTTCTAATTATTCTATTACATCTAACTTGTTTTCTGTGTTCCTGAGGTTATTTATACATTTGGTGGAAATACTGCTAATTAAAATTTAAAGAATTAAAGGGATGGTTCTGTGCATTTATTCCCAAGTTCTTATTCACTGATGTCACATTAGTAGTTATGAGTGTATTTTTACCATGGAAATCAGTAAATACTACTAATCAGGAATTGATTTACTGTTTAGATTTAAAACCATGATGAATAACATGTTAATAGTAGAGATTAAATTCAACAGTGTGCTGTGTCTTTAGCCATGACATTGTGAATAACACAGAAAATTGAGGGAAGATTCTTCTAGTGTTTGAAAACTGCTAATTCTAAGGAACTTAAGAATGTCCCTTAAAGTGAATTTCATCTTACTTGTTAAAGTCAATAAAAATGTCAACCAATATTTATATAAAAACTAAACTCATTTATTAATTGCAACCAGAGGTTGACTATAGATAAAAGAGTGGTAAACTCAATGAAAATCAGTTAGTTAAATGTAACTTACAATTAAGCATGCTATATATATTATTTGTAAAATATGTGCTACTGGCATTCTTTATGTCAGTAAATTTCAGTAAAAAATACTTGCATGTAGAGAGATAGTTATTAAACATTTGTTAGTATACTACTATGCAAAACTGTACAAGTCAAGTAATTTTGTCCCCATAACAATGTTTTGAAGTAGGTACTATTATTATGCCCATTTTGCAGAGAAGAATTTTAGAATCAGGCAGTTTGAATTACTTAAGAATATACAACTAATAAATGACAGAGGTAGAATTTTCACCCAGATAGTCTGCTCTAAATTCTGGCTATAAACAATAAGAAGGGGCCAGAGCTGTGGCATAGTAGGTTAAGCCTCTGCCTGCAGCACTGGCATCCCATATGGGCTGATCCAACTCCCTGCTTGCTAATGGCCTGGGAAAGCAGTAGAAGGTGGCCCAAGTGCTTGGGCCCCTGCACTCATACGGGAGACCCAGAAGAGGCTCCTGGCTCCTGGCTTTGGATAGGCCCAGCATTGGCTGTTGCAACTATCTGGGGAGTGAACCAGTGGATGGAAGACCTCTCTGTCTAACCATCTCTCTGTAAGTCTGTCTCTCAAATAAATAAATAAATGTTAAAAAAATAAGTAACACCGAGGATCTTCTGGCAAGAGAAAGATACAGATAAGCTTTAGACAGTATGTTCAAACATTCTTCAAAATTAACTTTCCAGAAGATGAACTGGAGAAGGAAGACCATTTTAGAAGCTGTCACAATCCAATCTTGGAGTGGAGTTATTCTAAAATAGGAATCAAGAGGAAAATTTAATTGTGTCTGAAAGAA
Source organism: Oryctolagus cuniculus (assembly GCF_051225735.1). Classification (NCBI taxonomy): domain Eukaryota; kingdom Metazoa; phylum Chordata; class Mammalia; order Lagomorpha; family Leporidae; genus Oryctolagus; species Oryctolagus cuniculus. The sequence continues at coordinate 79,973,372 of NC_142873.1, forward strand.
TCTATTGAAAATTAAATTTAGTGTGACTATCTGTATATGTAGTACAAAATAGAATTGGCTGAACACAATACTCAACAATGCTTGACCCAATGCTTTTGAAAATTACTATGGAAGAACACTGTTTAGTAGTTGAAAGATTTGTTTGATATGTCAATATAAAATGATGCTTGTAGTTTAAAAAGTACCTATACTCTTTTATACATATACATAACAGATTTTTCTAGATGGAATGAGAAAGCTGTACAAACAGTGCTGGTCAACAGAAATCTTAGCATGTCTGGAAACCAAAATTTGACAGATGCAGATAAAAGCAACTCTACATTTTCAGAAGTTTTGAATGTGAACTTTGAATTGGAAAATGAAGTTTGGGATGATTTTGATGATGAAAATTTAATAGAAGTTACTAACTTTTCATATGATGAGAAGACAAAAACATCAGGTAAAATTATATTTTAGCATGAAATAACTTCATTAGAAATTCTTTAAATATTTTTCATTTTGGATTCTGGCACTAATTTTCCTTGCCTTTGTGTGTGTGCTTGCTTAATTAAATTTAGTTTCTTGAGATTATAATTTTAAGGGGCCAGCATTGTAACATAGCAGGTAAAGCCACTGCCTTCAACACTGGCATCCCATATGGACGATATACCAGGTGTTCCACTTCCAGTCCTGACCCCTGCTAATGGTCTAGGAAAAGCCCCACTCACGTGAGAAACCTGATTGAAGCTCCTGGCTCCTGATTTCAGCCTGGCTCAGTCCTGGCCATTTCAGCCACTTGAGGAGTGAAACTGTGGATGGAAGATTCTCTCTCTCTCTCTCTCTCTCTCTCTCTCTCTCTCTTTCTGTGTGTGTGTGTGTGTGTGTCCCGCACTCTCTGTAACTCTGATTTTCAATTAAATAAATAAATATTTATAATTTTTTAGCAAAACTGAAATGATGACCCTTCCACAAAGAGTGTTTCTTCCCTTCAGAACAGAGGTCAAGATTCCATGATGATGATATAGCAAAGGAAGTTTTGTAGTCTGTTGCTTTTCTTTCTTATCAAAAATCCTACTCAAATTTTGATTGATGATTGAATTTTCCCCCATAAAAGAGACTATCCTACTTGTAATTCTTTTTGTTTTTTAAAGGATTTATCTATTTGTTTATTTATTTATTTGAAACTCAGAATAACGGAGAAAGAGAGAGAAGGAGAGAGAGAGAGAGAGAATGAATATTCCATCTGCTGAGTCACTCCAAATGCCGAAACAGCCAAGGCTGGGACAGGTCAAAGCCAAGAGGCAGGAGGCAGGAACTCCATTCTAGTCTCCACCACAACATTGGCCCCTCTTACTCTTCATTTTTAAGATGATACAAAAGTATTCCATTTTTTAAAAATATTCATCTGCAGGCCAGCGCCGCAGCTCAATAGGCTAATCCTCCGCCTGTGGTGCCTGCACACATGGCTCTAGTCCCCGTCGGGACGCCAGATTCTGTCCCGGTTGCTCCTCTTCCAATCCAGCTCTCTGCTGTGGCCCAAGAGTGCAGTGGAGGATGGCCCAAGTGCTTGGGCCCTGCACCCGCATGGGAGACCAGGAGAAGCACCTGGCTCCTGGCTTCGGATCAGCGCAGTGCACCGGCTGCAGCACGCCAGCCGCAGCGGCCATTGCGGGGTGAACCAATGGAAAAAGGAAGACCTTTCTCTCTGTCTCTTTCTCTCACTGTCCACTCTGCCTGTCAAAAAACAAAATTCATCTGCTTGCAAAGAAGTAACATTTTTGGTCAAAATGCCTTTTCAGGTATACATATTAAAAAGGGTACATTTCTCCTATATTAGAAATTGTATTTAAGTCCTAAAAAACTAAAAATAATGAGAATTGGGTTTTTGAGTTAAAGGCAAATTTACTGTATTTCACTTAAGCAGAGAAATGGAAATCTTGGATAGTATATGACAAGATAGCAAATAAAGAAACTCTCCCCCATAAGAGCTAATAAAAGGAAATCAGTCCCTAAGCCTTCTCAATATAGGCTCTTATTCCCATAAACATAGTTGTCTCTTAACATACCCCACCATGTGCTATTAAAAAAAAATCTCACTGGGGCTGGCATCACAGCATAGCAAGTAAAACTGCCACCTGAAATGCCAGTATCTCAAACAGGCAACAGTTCATATCTCAGCTGTTCCACTTCAGATCCAGCTCCCAGCTAGTAGCCTGGGGAAAGCAGCAGAGGATGGGCAAGTGTTTGGGCTTCTGCTACCCATGTGGGAGAACCAGATGAAGCTTCCGGCTCCTGGCTTTGGCCTGTTCCAGCTCTGGCCATTGCAACCATTTGGGGAGTGAACCAGTGGGTAGAAAATTTCTCTCTGTGTCTCCCTCTCTTTCTAACTCTGTCTTTCAAATAAATAAATCATCTTTTTAAAAAATAATCTTTCTAGGGGAAGCAGTTAGAAGTTAAAATGTTATTGTTTTAGGGGTCCAATAATTACCTAAACAGTGATTTTAAAAAAAAAACAACTTTATATATTATATAGAAAGGTAAAGCGACAGAGATAAAGTGAGATCACCCATCAACTGGTTCACTCCTCAAAAGTCAGCAACAGCCAGGGCTGGGCTGGGCTAAAATGAAGGCAGGAGCCTGGAACTCAATCTGGGCCTCCCACATGGGTGATAGGGACCCAAGTGATTGAGCTATCACTTACTACCTCCCAGGGTTCACATTATCAGGAGGCAAGGATTGGGAATGGAGCTGGGACTCAGACCCAGGTACCTTGATGTGGGATATGGGCATTCCAAGAGGCATGTTAGCCACTGTGCCAGATGCCTGCCACAAGAGCCAATACTTCTCTCTAAAAGATCAGGATTTGACCACCTTAGAAAATAGGCCAGGAAAGTCTCCATGATTTGGAGTCAGTAGGCACAGTTTCCTGTATCACTAGACAACTACTGATCCCTATCTCAAGTGTTGGGGCCAGCGCTATGGTGCAGTAGGTTAATCCTCCACCTGCAGAGCCAGCATCCCATACGGGCACCGTTTCTAGTCTAAGATGTTCCTCTTCTGACCCAGCTCTCTGCTGTGGCCTGAGAAAGCAATATAAGGTGGCCCAAGCACTTGGGCCCCTGCACCCACACGGGAGACCCAGGAGAGGCTCCTGGCTCCTGGCTTTGAAACAGTCCAGCTCTGGCCGTTGCAGCCAACTGGGGAGTGAACCAGTGGATGGAAGACCTCTCTGTCTCTGCCTCTCTCTGTCCATAACTCTACCTCTCAAATAAATAAATAAAATCTTAAAAAAAATTATTGTCATTATGTATTGTACTGTGTTCCGATCTTTTAAGGTGGCCTAAACTTATAAGGGAATAGCTTTGTCATTGGGAAAATTAGTCTCAATAAATATCATTTTGCACCAGGTATATAGCATTTTAAATAATTACATGAAGACCACTGAAAATATTGAACCAATTTTGACTTAATCCTTTACATGAATTAAAATAAATATATAAGTGATAGTTTGATAGCAATCAGCATAGTGATTAATAGGCTTACTTATATGTTTTATAGTTTTTCTCCTATAACTTTTTGCCTTTGTTTCTTTATACAAATTAAATTTGATTATTGAGAAGAATTATTCCTTCCTGCCTTGTAGAACTTGTGAAAGCTTCATTCAGCTGTTTCCTGGTATTTTATTTCAAAATGTTGTCTCTTTACATAGGATTTGGAAGCACTTTGAGTTCAAGTATCAGAGGAAGTGAGCTACCTTTCCAGGAGTCAAAGAGCAAATTCCAAAGAGAAATATCAAACAGGCAAGTTTTGGAACTTTGGTTTGTAATATTTGGAACTTTATATCCTCTAGACACATAATTAGAGATGGGCACTATGCTACAAATCCAGCCCTAGAGGGATGTTTCTTAGAGGCTGTTGTCAAACTCCTGCACCAAAACCATGCTTGGGTGCATATTAAAACTGTACATTCTGTAAATTTAAAACATGTTATCTCAAAAACTAAAAATCAGAAAGGAATATGAAAGAAGGGTGGAAGGGAGAAGGGGGGAGGGAGGAAGGCAAAATCATTATGTTCTTAGAACTGAATCTACAAACCATTTGCTTCTTTTAAAAACTAATTAAAATTTAAAAATAAAAAATGGCAAAATAAATAAAATCCTTTTTTTAAAAAATGTACATTCTGAATTCTACATTAAAGAATTATGGTCTCGTAGCCAGCACTGTAGCGGGTAAAGCCACCATCTGCAGTGCCAGCATCCCATATGGGCACCATTTCAAGTCCTGGCTGCTCCACTTCCAATTCAGCTCTCTGCTAATGCTCCTGGGAAAGCAGTGGAGGATGGCCCAAGTACTTGGGCCCCATACCCACATGTGAGACCCGGAAGAAGCTCCAGGCACCTGGCACAGCCTTGGTTGTTGCAGCCATTGGGGAGTGAACCAACTGATGGGAAGATCTCTTGCTCTCGCTCTCTGCTACTCTGCCTTTCAAATAAATAAATAAATCTTAAAAAAAAAAATTCATGGTCTCTAGAGCCCAGGAATCTTTATTTTTCACAAGCCTTGAAGATTGCAGAGTTTTTAAACTTTTTTTTTTTTTTTTTTTTTTTTTACTATTCATTTTTTATTCATTTGAAAAGCAGTGAGAGAAATCTTCCATCTGCAAGGACTTGTCCAGGCCAAAACCAAAGCCAGGAATTCAGTCTGGGTCTTGCTCATTGGTGGAAGATACTCAAATACTTCAGCCATCATCTGCTGCCTCCTGGGATACACATTAGCAGGAAGTTGGATTGAAAATAGAATCACCAGGACTCAAATCAGGCACTCTTATATTGAATGTGGGTAACCCAAACAGCTTTTCAAGCCACTTTAGCACAGTGCCCACTGCCTGAATAGGAGTTTGACAAGTAGAAAAGCAATATATAGGCATTCCAGGTATAAAAAATTATGTGTAAAAGAATAAGTCTTGGAAAGATTTCCAGTGGTCAAGGATCAGCAGTGTGATGTGTAGTCATGGCATTAAGGTTGAATGTCATACATAGATACCTTACTCTATTCAGTATGCCAGGGGTCACAAACTCAAATGCCTTCAGAATTTGATGGGTCAAGACCAATTGTAAAGTGTCCCTTCTAAAGGGAGCAACCACTGCTTGGCTCCAGCCAATTTTTTTATGCAGAAAATGTGAGTATATTGTTGTCAGGTATTCTGATTTTTTTCCAAGAAAAGCTAAGATTCTGAAATTTTATGTGACATCTCATATTTTTAAATTTTAACAATTTTAAAAAGCGATATACTCTCAGCACTCCTGTGAAAATAATAACAAAAATAATTCTGTAGGCCAGATGTACCCTTAGGAGGTCTCTCATTTTTTTACGTCTATGGTAGATAGTGAGGAACTATCCATGATATTTCAGGATAGGAAAAACAATTTAGCTGAAAAAAAAAATCATTCTAGCAGCAGCACATGGAGTTAATTGTAGAGGGTGGGACTAACAGAGGTTGTGGAAACAAAGAGGTTGGGTTTAAAGCAGATTCAGTCTTTCAATTGATGTGATGTGATAATTAAGATAGAGGGAAGAAAAAGTGGAAACTGGGTAGACATAGATGTTATCTGAGAATATAAGAAACATAGGTGATTTGGAAAGGGAAAGACCATTTTAGAAATGTTCAATGTGAAGTATCTTTGGGGAAATGGAAAATGCATTTGGAAATTCTGGACTTGATAAGAAATAAAGTGAAAATTTTATTTTCGAAGTCAAAACTTTCCCAGTCAGGCTCCAATTTTCTTTTTTTAAAAAAATAAAAAGATTATTTGAAAGTCAGAATTACAGAGAAATAGGGAGAGACAGAGAGATCTTCTATCTGCTGGTTCTCTCTCCAGATGGCCACAACAGCCAGGGCTGGGCCAGGCCAAAGCCAGGAGCTTCTTCTGGGTCTCCCATGTGAATGAAGGGCCCCAAACACTTGAACTATCTTCCACTGCTTTTCTAGGTGCATCAGCAGGGATCTGGATCAGAAGTAGAGCAGCTGGGACTCAAGCTGGCCCCCATATAGGTTCCAGTGTCACAGGCTGCAGCTTTACCTGTTGTGCCACAACACTTGCCCCCAGGGTCCAGTTTTCTAGTTAAGGATTATTTGATTCTCTGCTTTTAAAAAATACTGTTTGTGCTATCTTTTGGAATTTTTTGCTGTTATTTAGTCATTTTATTGATCATTAGCATCAGCTTCACAGAATAATAGATTTCAGAGAATTTCAGAGCTAAGGGGATTTAATTTAAGTGTCATTTCATCTCCCGACCACTGAATCCTTGAAGGCTTTTTCAACATCACTGGCAATAGTCATGCCATGTCAACTAAGACGGCTCCAATAACAGGAGCTCATTCACTTCAAAAACACTTGTTCCCTGGTTGGATCTCTCAGATCATTTAATTAAAAAAAATTGGCCTTAAAATTGTCTTTTTATCATTTTCATGCATTGGTTCTAATTCTGAGTTACACAGAATAAACAGATAAGCATCAAAGTGGAATAAAGCTGTGGGTGTACAGAAACAACAGATAATCACAAAAAGAAAGATAAAAAAGCACATAGATGGTTTTTGTGCACCACATATTTTAAAAACTACAAATAATTTTGGAAGAGTTTGGAAGTTACCAACAAAAGATAAATGTGTTTTTTTTAAAAAAAGATTCTAACAGAAGCCACTGAAAGAAGGCTTGAGGGATGCAAGGGTCTGGGGAGGAAAGGAACCTTGCTTTTCCTTTTATACTCCTTTATTATTTTAATTCCTTCCATGTATGTATTTTAATCAGAGACAAAAAGTTCCAATTCCATCAGTTTCGGTGATTCTCCCCTAACTCATCCTGCTGCTCATTGCTCATTACATGGCCGTGATACTTTAACCTTCAAGAGTCTTCTTATATTGTCACCCCCTCAGAAATGCATTGATGACCATCTTTTTAAAATGCCTACATGCCTCCACACTGTTATTACCGTGATACTACTTAGTTCATTCCTTTCATATAACTTCAGAATCTATAATTGAGGCTGGTGCTGTGGTGTAGTGGGTAAAGCCGCCTCCTGCAGTGCCAGCATCCCATATGGGTGCCAGTTTGAGTCCCAGCTGCTCCGCTTCCAACCCAGCTCTCTGCTATGACCTGGGAAAGCAGTAGAAGATGGCCCAAGTCCTTGGGCCCCTGTACCCGCATGGAATACTCAGAAGAAGCTCCTGGCTCCTGGCTTCGGATAAACACAGCTCTGGCCATTGCAGCCAATTGAGGAGTGAACCAGCGGATAGAAGACCTCTCTCTCTCTCTCTCTCTCTCTCTGTGCCTCTCCTTCTCTCTGTAACTCTGACTTTCACATAAATGAATAAATCTTTTTTAAAAAAGTATCTATAATTATGTATATATTATTATTTGTTGTCTGTTCCTGTAGTAGATGGTAATTCCTTGAGGATTTGTCACTTTATACCCAGTTCCTAGCATAATATCTGGTATACGGTGTTGAGATTATACTTATGTTTTCTTGAATGAATTTAATACAAAAGGTTAAAAGTGAATTCTAGTATACAGTTAGAAGATAATTAGAGATGTCTATGGTAAGAACAGAATAGGGAAAGGAGATTAAAAATTAAGCAAGTCGAATTAAAAAAAGATTTAGAGACTTCTAGGTAACAAGCATGACTCAATTTTAAAATTGTTAAATGATTCTTTATGTAGTCTCTTAAAATAGTACTATTATCTAATTTAGAATATTTAAACTTTGGTTTGGTCTAAAGAAAAGGAAATATACCAAGTTTTACATGTGTACAAGAAACTGCATCATTTTTTTTAGATAAATTTATTTCACTTTGATCATATTCCCCAAAGAATCACTACTGATGCAAATTAGAATGGCATGCTTTTCTTGTTTGCTGCTTATAACAAATAATTAATTTTCATTTTCAGTTTTGTTTCATCACATGAGAAGGCAAATATTTATTTATCAAATTCTGCTTTGTCCAAGTTTGGTGCATCCTCGATGGCACAATTACCTCAACAAGCTGGAAATGGAAGTTTTGTAAGCAGAAGTACTTCATTGTTTTTCTTCCAAATTTTTCCTGAATACTTAAGCTTTCAATAATTGCTATTTTTACATCAAAACATAGGTTCATTTACAAGAAAGAAAACAACAAAGACTGTCACCAGAGATTCAGAAGCTATGCTTTATTAATTCCTCTCCAAAATCAAATTCTTCAAATTTTAAGAATGTGGAGTTCTTTTTTAGAAATGATGAATGTAAAAAGGAAATTGATGTCAGGTAAGAACTCTTTAAAGACATCTCAAGGTTATACCAATAAAACTTTTTACAAATAGATTTAGCATTCCTTTTCCCTTGGTTCATTTTAAAAAACAAAGCCCAATAATTTTATTTACTAAAGGTATGGGAAGTTTAGACCCCTGGTGAGCTGAGCTCCTTAAGATGTTTCACAACATCAACTATTTCAATTTTTTGAAAAAAAAAAACTGATGCTATTAATTCATTATAAAATTTTATATTTTGATAGACTTATTTTTACTGATTTTAATATAGTATATTGAATATATAAAGTATAAAGTCATTTGAAAAATATAAATGGCATCAGCAATTTTGCAAAAGTTCAAGTTGTATTTCAGTCAATGGACTATTTCACAATTCAGCAGGTTAAATGAAAAACTCATTAAATCTAATTGATGTCCCCACTACTGGCCGTTTTAGAAAGGGAAACTGCAGCAGTTTCTCTCTCCTTGAAGAGTCAAAGATTAGAGACCTGGTCACAATTTTTTTAAATGACATTACTTTCCAGTATGCTTAAAGAAATATGTGAAAGAATCTTGATCACTTGATCCCTACCTTTTACAGTTTACAAAGTCTAATCCCCCCCCCCAGACTTCCTATAAGGTTATAAATATTGTCATTTATTTGATACAGTAACTTCCTAGAAATCTTCAAGGTGTATTTGGTATTATACTATGTAGTGTGTGTTTTAATCATATGGAACAGGCCTTTTTAAAAATATAATTTATTTTATTTGAAAGGGATAGAGATTTCACATCTGCAAGTTCACTCCCCAAATGCCCTCAATAGCCAGGGCTGGGTCTGGCTGAAACCAGGAGCCTGAAACTCAATCTGGGTCTCCCATGTGGGTGACAAGGACCCAAGTACTTGATCAATCACTTGCTGCCTCCTAGGGTACACATGAGCAGGAAGCTGGATCAGAAGCAGAGCCAGGACTCTAATCCAGGCACTCTGATATATGATGTGGATGTCCAAACAATAACCTAACTATAGAACCAAATGCCTATTATTATTATTATTATTATTATTGAAAGGCATACAGAAAAAAGTACGTATTTTAAAATAAATTATGGTACAAAAATAATGATTTTTGCATTTGCTTTTTCTTTTTACTAGTAATCATCCTGATGATGAAGCTGATGAAATTAAGACTCTTCTGGGAATATTTGATGGTATTTTTTAGAACAAACCAAAAAACAAAATACTACTTATATTAAGATGAAGTATAAAGACAACTAATCACAAAACATACTTTTTATTTTTGAAAAGTAGCTTATAATTTTTCAGATGGTTTTCTCTTGAATTTGATCAGTTGTGTTGATTTTAGCAATAAAATATACAAACTGATTTATTTTCCCATTATGTTACAACTGAAAAGTACTTTTACAGTGGCTTTGTTTCAATAACCTGATAACTAAGTTGCCCTTAGAAATAATTGCTTGGTAATTAATTTGATATTGATTGGATTTTGATGAATTAATTTAAAATTTCATGTTTTATATTTTCCTAACAAAAAGAAAGGATTCTCTGAAGGCAAGATAATGTTGTCGGTGAATCCATTATGTGGATTATTCACTAATATTGTTATTGTTTTTTGTTATATTATTTACTGTCTTTGATCTTTAAGAATCCAATGGTTGTTTGAACCTACTCTTATTTAAATTTGAGCAACAATAAATGGAACATTCATCAGTATGGATTATTATCATTTAGCTTGTCATTCAATGTTGTGAATCCTAAAATTTTGTTAACCTTTACTGTAGCTTTTTTATTATTTCCAGTGATTTATATTTCAGATTTAGTTATTGATAGGAAATAATTAGGCATTCCAAGCAATGCTTATTTCTAATTTATTTACCATATAAATCCTATATGAAGTTGAAGCCGACTTGAGAAATTTTAGAAAACATTTTTTATTTAAGTGTCAAACACTTAGAATGAGAGAAGAGAAATTTCAAAATGAGATGATTGTTATTATAAGTAAAAGTTTATGAGATATCATATATATATTTTTAGAAAATATTTTTTATTTAAGTGTCAAACACTTAGAATGAGAGAAGAGAAATTTCAAAACGAGATGATTGTTATTATAAGTAAAAATTTATGAGATATCATATATATATTTTTTTAAAGATTTATTTTTATTTATTTGAAAGAGTTACAGAGAGGTAGAGCCAGAGAGAGAGAGGTCTTGCATCTGCTGGTTCACTCCCCAAATGACTGCAATGGCCAGTGCTGAGCTGATCTGAAGCCAGGGGCCAGGAGCTTCTTCCAGGTCTCCCACATGGGTGTTGGGGCCCAAGGACTTAGGCCATCTTGTACTGCTTTCCCAGACCATAGCAGAGAGCTGGATTGGAAGTAGAGCAGCCAGGACTCAAACTGGCACCCATATGGGATGGCCGGTGCTACAGGCCAGGGCTTTAACCCACTACACCACAGCGCAGGCCCCGAGGTATCATATATATTAAACTTACATAAAAAGCTTAGAACATAACTAAGAGGCATTGTCTCTGTGCTGAAAAGTAAAGACAACAAGTTACATAATTTTAGTCCTTTTTAAATTAGTATGCTTCTGCATCTGAATCAATCACACTACAACTTTTAATGTTCTTAAACATCATTAAAGTGAAGAATTGATGCATTATAATCTGCTCATCTTGCATACATAGACTTGGACACTAAAGAAATAGAAATTTGATTCAAGGTGAATTATTGAGATCTGCTAAGTAAAAAGTACTGTATTTGGTACTGCAAAGGATGTAAATACTGTTCCTAGTCTCATGGAACTTACTTAAGATATAATAAAGTACAACCATACCTCAGAGATATTGCAGGTTTAGTTTCAGACTATTGTAATGAAGCAAATATTGCAATAAATCAAGAATTTTTTTTGTTTACCAGTGTGTATAAAAGTTACATTTACACTAAATCATTGTCTATTAGATATGCAACAGCATTATATCTTTAAAGTATATACTGGGACTGGCACTGTGGTAGTGGGTAAAGCCGCCATCTGAAGTGCCGGCATCCCATATGGGTGCCAGTTCAAGACCAGCGGCTCCACTTCTGATCCAGCTCTCTGCTATGGCCTGGGAAAGCAATAGAAGAAGGCCCAAGTCCCTGAGCACCTGCACCCACAATGGGAGACCCAGAAGAAGCTCCTGGCTCCTGGCTCCTGGCTTCAGACTGGGAAAGCTCCAGCCATGCAAACATTTGGGGAGTGAACCAGTGAATGGAAGATCTCTCTCTCTCTCTCTCTCTCTCTCTCTCTCTCCTTCTCTCTCTCTCTCTCTGCCTCTGCCTCTGCCTCTCTATAACTCTACCTTTCAAATAATAAATAAATCTTTTTTTTTAAAAAAAAAAGTATATACCTTAATTAAAACTACTTCTGAGATTGGATTAAGATGGTGGAGTAGGGAGGGAGCTTGCTGCTCAAGTCTAGGAGAAAAAAAAAATGGAAAGAGTTCAGTCTCAGAGAAGAGTAATGGAGAAAACAGCAGAGGAAACTATGTACATTGGAGAAATGCAGTGGACCTGCGTGGAGGGTGAAGATGCGCACAAAAAACTTAGGACCCCACCAGCCAAGAGCCTCCACACTAGCGCTGGAGAGCAAAGTGAGAGCAGACTGCAGAAGCCCAAGCCACTGGCGAAAAAGGTGCAGGAAGAGCTTAGAGGGAATATCGCTCCCCCTCTTCGCGGAGGAACGACACAGGACCCTGCGCTGTTATTTCGTCTGCTCGGCCCTTCCCGGGTTTGCTGCTGGTCCTTCCCGGGTTGGCTGCCGATCCCTTCTACCTCCATGGAAGGGCGGCTCCCCCTGCCACTTTCCCCACTTCCGCGGGGGAGCGGCACACCGCCGGCCGGCTCTCTCCGGGGCTGCTCAGATGTTATCCGGATGTTCCCTTTAGATGTTCCTGGTGCATGTTGTCTCTCTCCTCCTTTATAGTCCTCTTCCACCAATCCCAACTCTGCTACCCACACGCCGAGTACGCTGCTCTCCTCCAATCAGGAGCAGGATCAGCTCCTGCAGGTTATAGGTCAAACTGGAGGCAGCTGTGTAAAAGTTGTTTACTCCTCTCCCAGTGCCATATTGTGGGAGAGCAGATGCATAGAATAAGTCTTAATTCCAGTAACTTAGTCTAGTCCGAGTTGCTCCCCACAAGGGAATCCACTTGGAGCCTCATGGGGGAGAGTGTACCTGCCAAACTAGAGGAGAAAAGAACAAAGGGGAGGGGCATGTTTCTTCTCTTCCCAATCATCCTGCAATGTCCTGTAATAAGCTGACAGAGAACACGTGCCATTTTGGACATAGATAATAGCTGCACCAGCTCATGTCCTCACCCAGCAACCAGCCAAGCGCAGACTCCTGAGTATGGTGGGGAGAATAGACAGGGAGCTGGGTGCTCATGACTGTTGGAGCCTTGTGTGCTGGGACTGTGAAGACACTGAGGCTGCATGGGAGGATTCAGGGTGTGGCTGGGACATTGGGCAGTCAATGTGGGAGGCTCCATATGCTCAGGACTACCTGGCAAGAGGCATTGCTGGGGAATCTGAGCTCATACTGAGGACTGCACAGATCCTTTGTGTGGTCCTTGTGGCAGAGCAGATGAATAATACACTCACTGGGGCTAGTGCCCAGGCACTGGTCTCTTTCAAAGAGAGAAGCTCAGCTGAGTCTATGCCAACAGACAAGAAGAAACCTATCCTCTGATTAAAAAAAGAGAGATTGACTACAACAACCTGGATGTGTCACCTCAGACATGCCTTCACCCTGGAGCACTGAACAGAGCTCCCTGACCACTCCCACCACATCCTCTAGGTATTCCCTGAAAGCAGACACTTCACTAATCCAGATATGGCCCAAAGATAAAGGCAGCCACAGCAAAAAATCAAAGAAACCAATGAGTATCCCCACAGTTGGCAAATAACAAATACACCAATCCAAGAAACAAGAACAAGGAAGACAACATGACACCCCCAAAAGAACACAACACCTCAACACTAGATTGTGACTATGAGATTGAAGAAATGCCAGAAATGGAATTCAAAAAATCGAACATAGGATTACTTAGAAGAAATCAGAAGCAAATGCACAAACTAATGAAATCTATACATGACATGAAAGAAAATTTTTTCCCACAAAATTGAGATCTTCAAGAGAAATCAAAATGGAAATATTCAATAGAACAAATAAAAAATACAGTGGAGACTCAACAACAGAATTGGTGAAGCAGAAGAAAGAATATCTAACTTAGAAGTCAAAGCACAGAAACTTATACAGTCAGACTAAACACAAGAGGAAATTAGAAAACTAAATAACACTTTTGGGAATCTAGAGAATACTAGCAAATGACCCAATATACAGGTTCTAGGAGTTCTTGAAGGTGTGGAAAAAGAGAAGGGATTAGAAGGTCTTTTTAATGAAATAATAAAAGATGATATTCCCAGTTTGGAGAAAGAAAGGGTTAACCAAGTACAGAAAGCACATAGAACTCCTAATAGACATGACCAGAAAATATCTTCACCATGACACATTGTAATCAAACTCTCCACAGTCAAATATAAAGGTTCTGAAATGTGTAGGAGAGAAACGCCAGTTTACTTTCGGAGGATCTCCAATTAGATTCACAGAAGTCTTCTCATCAGAAACCCTACAAGTCTAGGAGAGAATGGTGAGATACAGTTCAAGTCTTAAGACAGTTAAGTCTTAACTGTCAACCCAGAATACTATACCCTGCAAAGCCCTTATTTATGAATGAAGGTGAAATAAAGAACTTCCATGACAAACAGAAACTGAAGAAATTTGTCACCACACGTCCAGCCCTGCAGAAGATGCTTAAGAAAATGCTGCACACAGAAACACAGAAACATGGTCATCACTATGGATGAAGGTAAAGGAAGGAAATCTCCCAGTAAAAGTGCAAAGGAAATCCAAAGTAAAAAGTAGGAATATTTATGGGAAAATGGCAGGGCAAAGTCATTATTTATCAATAGTCACATTAAATGTAAATGGCTCTTAGCTCTCCAGTTAAAAGTCACAGACTGGCTGAATGGATTAAAAAACAAAACCCATCTATTTGCTGCCTACAAGAAACACATCTCACCAACAATGATGCACAAAAACTGAAAGTGGAAGGAGAGAAAAAGATATTCCATGATAACAGAAACTAAAAAAGAGCTGATGTAGCCATCCTAATATTAGACAAAATAGACTTTAGCACAAAAACTGTTAGACAAAACAGGATATTATGTAATGATTAAGGGATCAATTCAATAGGAAGATGTAACTATTATAAACGTATATGTACCTAATTACATGGCATCTGGCTATTTAAAAGAAATGTTAAGGGACCTAAAGGGAGACATAGACTCCAATACAATAGTAATGGGGATTTTAATACCCCACTTTTAGCAATGGACAGATAAACCAGACAGAAAATCGGCAAGGAAACAGCAGAGTTAATTGACACTATAGACCAAATGGACCTAACAGATATCTACAGAGCTTTCCATCCTAAGGTTGCAGAATACACATTCTTCTCATCAGTACATGGAACCTTCTGTAGGATTGACCACATGCTAGGCCCTAAAAAAAAAAAAAAAAAAAAAAAAAAAAAACTCAACAAATTCAAAAAAATAGAAATCACGCCAAGCATGCTCTCAGACCACAATGCAATGAAATTGGAAATCTGCAACTCGGGAATCTCTAGAGCATATGCAAACACATGGAGACTGAACAGCATGCTCCTGAATGAACAGTGGGTCATAGAAGATCAAAAGAGAAATAAAAAAAATTTCTGGGAACAAATGAAAGCAACAATGCAACACATAACAACTTATTGGATACAGCAAAAGCAGTGTTAAGAGGGAAGTTAATAGCAATAGGTGCCTACATCAAGAAATTGGAAAGGCACCAAATAAATGAGCTATCAATGCACCTCAAGATCTAGAAAAACAACAGAAAACCAAACCCAAAACTAGCAGGAGAAAAAATAATTAAAATTAGAGAATAAAACAAGAAAATTGAAACAAAAAATACTAAAAAAAATCAGCAAAACAAGGAGCTGGGTTTTTGAAAAAATAAACAAAGTTGACACACCATTGGCCTGATTAACCAAGAAAAAGAGAGAAGATTCAAATCAATAAAATTAGATATGAAAAAGAAATTGTAACAATAGACACCACAGAAATAAAAAGAGGCCGGCGCCGCGGCTCACTAGGCTAATCCTCCGCCTAGCGGCGCCGGCACACTAGGTTCTAGTCCCGGTCGGGGCGCCGGATTCTGTCCCGGTTGCCCCTCTTCCAGGCCAGCCCTCTGCTGTGGCCAGGGAGTGCAGTGGAGGATGGCCCAGGTGCTTGGGCTCTGCACCCCATGGGAGACCAGGAAAAGCACCTGGCTCCTGGCTCCTGCCATCGGATCAGCGCGGTGCGCCGGCCGCAGCGCACCGGCCGCGGCGGCCATTGGAGGGTGAACCAATGGCAAAGGAAGACCTTTCTCTCTGTCTCTCTCTCTCACTGTCCACTCTGCCTGTCAAAAAAAAAAAAAAAAGAAAGAAATAAAAAGAATCATCAGAAATTACTACAAAAAGCTGTATGCCAACAAACTGGAAAACCTAGAAGAAACTGGTAGATTCCTGGACACATAAAATCTACCTAGATTGAGCCATGATGATATAGAAAACCTAAACAGACCAATTACCAAGATGGGAAATTGAATCAGTAATAAATACCCTCCCAACAGAGAAAAGCCCAGGACCAGATGGCTTCACTGCTGTATTCTACCAGACATTTAAAGAAGTTCTAACTCCACTATTCTCAAGTTATTTTAAAACGATCGAAAGGGAGGGAATCCTCCCAAATTCTTTCTATAAAGCAAGCATCAGCTTAATTCCTAAACCTGAAAAAGACACAACAGAGAAACAGAACTACAGACCAGTTTCCCTATGAACATAGATGCAAAAATCCTCTACAAAATTCTGGCCAATCAAATCCAACAACACAACAGAAATATTCACCAGGACCAAGTGGGATTTATTCCTGGTATGCAAGGATGGCTCAACATTTGCAAATCAATCAATGTGATACATCACATTAACAAACTAAAGAACAAAAACCATATGATTCTCTCAATAGATGCAGAGAAAGCATTTGACATAATACAACACCCTTTCATGATGAAAACTCTAAGCTAATTGGGTTTGGAAAGAGCATTCCTCAACACAATCAAGGCAATCTATGACAAGCCCACAGCCATCATCCTATTGAATGGGGAAAAATTGGAAGCATTCCCACTGAGATCTGGAACCAGACAAGGATGCCCACTGTCACCATTGTTATTCAATAGAGTCCTGGAAGTTTTAGCCAGAGCCATTATACAAGAAAAAGAAATCAAAAGGATTAAAATTGGGAATAAGGAAGTCAAACTATCCCTATTTTCAGATGACATGATTATATATATAGGGGATCCAAAAGACTTCACAAGAGATTATTGGAACTCATAGAAGAAGTAGCAGGATATAAAATCATTACACAAAAATTAACAGTCTTTGTATAAACAGACAATGCCATGGCTGAAAAAGAACTTCTAAGATTGATCCCATTCACAATAGCTACAAAAAAAAAAAAAAAAAAAAAAAAAAAACCTTAGAATTAATTTAATCAAGGATATCAGAGATCTCTATGATGAGAATTACCAAGCATTAAAGAAAGAAATAGAAGATACCAAAAATGGAAAAATCTTCCATCTTCATAGATTGGAAGAATCAGTATCATCAAAATGTCCATTCTTCTGAAAGCAATCTACAGATTCAATGTGATACCAATCAAAATACCAAAGACATTCTTCTCAGATATAGAAAACATGATGCTGGAATTTATATGGAGGCACAGGAGACCTCAAATAGCTAAAGTAATCTTATACAACAAAAACAAAGCTGTAGGCATCACAATACCAGATTTTAAGACATACTACAGGGCAGTTATAATCAAAGCAGCCTGGTACTGGTATAAAAACAAATGGATAGACCAGTGGAACAGAATAGAAACGCCAGAAATCAATCCAAGCATCCACAACTAACTTATATTTGACCAAGTAGCTAAAACCAATCCTTGGAGCAAGGATAGTCTGTTCAACAGATGGTGCTGGGGAACCTGGATTTCCACATGCAGGAATATGAAGTAGGACCTGTACCTTACACCTTAGGTGAAAATCCATTCAAAATGGATTAAATACCCAAATCTATGACCTGATGCCATCAAATTACTAGAAAACATTGGGGAAACCCTGCAAGACATTGGCACAGGCAAAGAGTTCTTGGAAAAGACCCCAGAGGCACAGGCAGTCAAAGCCAAAATCAACAAATGGAATTACATCAAGTTGAGAAGCTTCTGTACTGCAAAAGAAACACTCAGGAAACTGAAGAGGCAACTGACAGAATGGGAAAAATTATTTGCACATTATGCAACTGATAAAGGATTAATAACCAGAATACATAAAATGATCAAGAAGCTCCACAACAATAAAACAAATAACCCAGTTAAGCAATGGGCCAAGGACTTAAACAGACATTTTTCAAAAGAGGAAATCCAAATGGCCTATAGGTTCATGAAAAAATGCTCAGGGTCACTACCCATCAGGGAAATGCAAATCAAAACCACAATGAGGTTTCAACACACCCAAGTTAGAATGGTTTTCATACAGAAATCAACTAACAACAAGTGCTGGTGAGGATGTAGGGAAAAAGGTACCCTAATCCACTGTTGGTGGGAATGTAAACTGGTAAAATCACTATGGAAATCAGTTTGGAGATAACTCAGAAATCTGAATATAGACCTACCATATGACCCAGCCATCCCACTCCTGGGAATTTACCTGAAGAACCTTAAAAATCAAACCAAGATGGAGTGACTTAAGCTAACACTATTAAAAACAAGAAGTCACCTTTGCTCCAAATAAAAAATTAAAGTTTAAAATTACAGCCCTAAACTTTTTTCCCCAAAGCTAAAATTAGGTGCAGCTATAAAAATAAGGGACCCTATACTTAGCTAGCTGCGACACTTGTGCCTGGCTGTGCTAAGACCTAACCCAGTTTGTATGCCTCCTAATACTCAAATAAAGGTGTGGGAAGTGGGACGCTGCTCTCCCACAAGGGGAACAAAGGGAACGAGACGTCGCCCCCCACCAGGGTAAACAAGATGGCGCTGGCAGGGAAAGGAACTACTAAAGAAGTAAACGACAAAATGGTGATGAGGTGCATGCCTCCCGTGTGATCCCGTAGCTGATTGGATAGAAGACGCATGCCCTTCACATGAACAACTCATGGATTGGACTGCTGTTTTGCATGGACTCTATAGTGCTTTTGATTGGTCGCTGCGGGTATATAAACCGTGTGGCTTGTACTGGGGGTGCTCTCCGGACTCCCGAGTTCAGGAGGCCCGTCTGCGCAGACGCCAAATAAATCCTCTTGCTTTTGCATCAGCTGGTCTGGAGTCTGAGTCTCTGGGGTGTGCCTCTCGACGTGTTAGCATCCTCACTCCGAGGGTCTAACATTACCCACGGGAAATGAAATCAACAAATTAAAGAGTTATCTGCACCCCCTATGTTTATTGCAGCTCAATTCACAATAGCTAAGACATGGAATCAACATAAATGCCCATCAACTGAAGACTGGATAAAGAAATTATGGATATGTACTCTCTGGAATACTACACAGCAGTAAAAATAAATGAAATCCAGTCATTTGCAACAAAATGGATGCATCTGGAAAACATCATATTTAGTGAAATAAGCCAATCCCAAAGGGACAAATATCATATATTCTCCCTGATCTGTGATGACTAATTGAGCACCAAAAAGGAAATCTGTAGTAGTGAAATTGACACTTTGAGAAGCAATGACTGGAACAGCCCTTGTCTTAACTGTCAAGGAGCAGTTTTGCTTTGTTTTTTCTTAATGGAGAATGAGACTGGGAATAGGAGAGGGAGGAGGAGGTGGTGTGGGAGTGGAGACGGGAGGGTGAGTATGATGAGGAGAATCACTATATTCCTGAAGTTGTACTTATGAAATTTGTACTCCTTAAATAAATAGTTTCTTGGGGGGAAAGAAAACCACTGCTAAGAAGCATTACAATTATCTTAGCTGTTGGAAAAATGGAGCCAATACATTTGCTCCATGCAGCATTGCCACAAACCTTCAGTTTGTGAATAATGCAATATGTGGGTACTTCAGAAAGCTGTGGGGAAAATGGAATTAAAAGATTTACTTTGGTGCAAAAAATCCTTGAAATTCAGGCACAGTCTTTCATAATAGGCATTTTCTGTAAAATTTGTAAAGTAACATTATATCTGTTAAGCATAGAAACCACGATATCCCTGTAATTAAAAAATGCAGGATACATTGGCACAATGTTTCTCAAATTTCAGGGTGCATTGGAATCAACTGAAGGGTTGTTTAAAAACAGGCTTTTGGGCACTGTACCCAGAGATTCTGACTCAGTAGGTCTGGGGTGGTCCTGGAATTTGTATGTCTAACCAGTTCTCAGATGAGGCTTGCCTAGAGACCACACTTTCTATATCACTGCAATAAATGTTTAAAGAGCTAATGGAAATACAAAAGAAGGAAAATGTAATCCTAGCCATGGGTATCAGTGATGCGTTTATAGAGAAGTTAAAATCTGAGTTGAAACTTGAAAGACGAAGAAGATTCTGGGGACGAAAATATCAAAAATGGCGGAGGGAATAGCCTGAACAAAGGTCTAAAGGAGGAAAGTATCTACTTTGGAATAATTAATAGATAATTTTATTTTTATTTATTTAAATATGCTTTATTTATTTATTATTTATTTTAAAGATTTATTTATTTATTTGAAAGGCAGAGTTACAGAGAGGCAGAGATGGAGAGAGAGGTCATCCATCCAATGGCTCACTCCCCAGATGGCCGCAACGGCGGAACTGCACTGATCCGAAGCCAGGAGCCAGAAGCTTCCTCCAGGTCTCCCACGCAGGTTCAGGGGCCCAAGGACTTGGGCCATCTTCTGCTGCTTTCCCAGGCCATAGCAGAGAGCTGGGTCAGAAGTGGAGCACTTGGGATGCCAGCACTGCAGGCAGAAGCTTTAGCTGCCACATGGCAGGGCTGGCCCCCATAGATAATTTTAAACATAGGTTGATATTAATAATATAGATGTTTAAAATGTTCCTTAAGGCCAAACCTTGGAGGGCTTCAGATGCTAAGCTTAGAAACGCAAGGTATATTCATTAGATTAGTGTTCTCAAATTTGCTTGATTATAAGAAACACATGGGAAGTATATTAAATATACAAATACCTGGACTTCATCTCAGATCTATTGATTCAGTATCTCCAATGGAGGAGTTTGGAAATTTAGTGGTTACCAAGAGTACTCTGGGTGGTTCTTTTGATCAGGTCAATTTGAGAAACACTTGAGTAGATAATAGATTCACTTCCTAAGTAATCAAAATAAATGGCAATTCACAAGTTGTCATAACCATGTCTCACTTTGTGCAAATGTTTACCTGGAAAATTATGTGTACATTCAATATATGTGACTCAAAAACCCTGCTGTAATATGTACTAACCACTTAGAAGAGCCTAATTGCTGGCTGTTCTTTTCATGGTATGAATAATAATCTGAAGTAATCCTGTTTTTAGGTTTTAAATATATTGGATTTATTGATTCATGTAGGCCAAACCATACAACAAAGCTTTTCACAAAAATCTGTGTTGGGTTAATTTATTTCAAAACTGTTCTAAGAAAGTTCCTCAATAGGCTTCACTTTTCTTGTTTGATTGGCATAATGACATCTACCTTGAAGATATGTGGTGAGAATTTAATAAGCTGATGCACAGAAAGATCTTAGTTTAGGGGTGAACACATAATATATGTTCAGTAAGTGGTGGCCATTTGTAACCAAAAAAATGCCTACAAGCACTTTCTTTTTTTAAAAAAAATTATTTATTTATTTATTTATTTGGAAGTCAGAGTTAGAGAGAGAGAAGGAGAGACAGAGAGAGAGAAATCATCCATCCACTGTTTCACTCCCCAAATGGTCACAACGACCTGGGATGGGTCAGGCTGACGCCAGGAACCAGGAGCTTCTTCTGGATCTCACATGGGTGCTGGGACCCAAAAGGACTTGGACCATCTTCCACTACTTCCCTAGGTACGTTAGCTGGGAGCTGGATCAGAAGTGGAGCAGCCAGGACTCAAACTGCTACCCATTTGGGATGCTGGTGCTGCAGGTTATGGCTTAACCTGCTGTGCCACAGTGCTAGCCCCCTAAGAGCACTTTAAATGACCCATTGAGGAGAGAAATAGAAATATGTTAATTTGTGTTATTTGAATTGTAAAAGGACTTGACAAATGAACTCCTGACTTTCTACAGATTTATCATCCACAAAAAAAGTTTTATGGTAGATTGCTCTCTTACCTATGCTTTCTCATGTTTTCAGGCAGATCTTTTCACTCCATCACCTCCTCACTAACACTATTAGCTGAGTGTATGGCCAGAGAATATAAATCTGTATTATTATTACCTTAACTAAAATATAATTAGAAAATAAATCTTTGGAAGATGGCATGGTGGCATAGTGGGTTAAGCTGCAGCCTCCAAAGCTAGCATCCCTTATAGGCACCAGTTCAAGTCCTGGCTGCTCCAATTCTAATCCAGCTCATTGCTAATACACCTGGGAAAGCAGCAGAAGATGGCCCAAGTGTTTGAGTGCCTGCACCCATGTGGGAGACCTGGAAGAAACTCCTGTCTCCTGGCTTCTGCCTGACCCATCCCTGGCTGTTGAGCCATTTGAGGAGTGAACCATCAGATGGAAGATCTGTCTCTCTGTCTCTCCCTCTCTCTCTCTCTGTAACTCTGACTTTCAAATTAATAAATAAAATTTTTCAAAAAAATCTTCTGCAAGTTGTATAATACAGTCTGAATTCAAGTAGAAATGATTGTGAAATTATTGACTATTTTAGGTTTTGACACAATTTATTCCTTAGAAGAATCATGCACAGTCTCTTTACTGTAATCCAATTTCTAGAAAACATCTGCATTAACCACAGTAGAGAGCCACTCTTTGAAGACCTCTAGCCTCAGAGTCACATGGATAATGTTTATCTGTGGAATCCTAGATAATAAAAGATGTCTGCATTTTTTTTATTTTTTGACAGGCAGAGTGGACAGTGAGAGAGAGAGAGACAGAGAGAAAGGTCTTCCTTTGCCGTTGGTTCACCCTCCAATGGCCGCCGTGGCCAGCGCACTGTGGCTGGCGCACCGCACTGATCCGAAGGCAGGAGCCAGGTGCTTCTCCTGGTCTCCCATGGGGTGCAGGGCCCAAGCACTTGGGCCATCCTCCACTGCACTCCCTGGCCACAGCAGAGAGCTGGCCTGGAAGAGGGGCAACCGGGACAGAATCCAGTTCCCCGACCGGGACTAGAACCCGGTGTGCCGGCGCCTCAAGGAGGAGGATTAGCCTAGTGAGTCACGGCGCCGGCCGAAAGATGTCTGCATTTAAGAACTCCTACTTTTATAGGAATCGAGAGGAAAAGGAAGTTGAGGCAAAGAAGAGTAAGCTAAGCTCCACTTAGAATTAAGTCAAATAATAAGCTAAGAATTTCAGTCTGGGTTTTGTTTCATTAGTGGGTCAAAACCAAAAGGGAAGCCCTGACATTTCTTATTGTTTGTCATTTCAATTCCTGGCTACCCTAAGTTTGATTGTAAGACTTGTAATATGGGAAACTCCTGGCAGCCGGTTAGAAAGAAGCTCAGTGTCTCAGGCCTCACCCCAGGCCTTCTGAATCAGAAGCTGCATTTTAACAAGATCTCCAGATGCTTACACACATATTAAAATGAGAAAAACACTTGTTTAAGATGGGAAGGAAAGGAGGTTATATCAGAACTTTAAGAGAATCCATTCCAGAAGAGAAGTGTAAGAGTAATGATGATTACTTGGTTTTCTGCACATATATTTCCTATTTAAGATACAGTATGCTGATATAGCTCTTGTTTAATTGCCTTTCAGTATAGGTTGTTTTCTTCACCAACTGTGTAAATTATCTTTATAATTCTCATGTATCACCTGGATATTGTTTATGTAGCTTGAGAGGCACTTAGACTCTGTAGAGTTTTGTTTTAATTAACATAATAAAAGCAGATAATTCAACAAGAGCAACCTTTTTTTCAATTTGGAAATCTTTCCGTAAACAATTTCCCTTAACAATTCCTACATAAATAAACAAAACAAAATAAACAATAACAAAAAGCCTTCATAGTATTCTATTCTGAAAGATTTAAAAAAATGTATTTCAACCTACACTTGCGTATTATATGCTGTAGCTATAATTTTTTTTATTTAAAAATGTAATTAAAGTTAAGCTGACATTAGCGTTTTGCCTGAAGTACCTCTTTATGACAGTAGATGGCTTCAATGCTTTGGGAACTTCACACATAATACACAAAGTAAAGTCATTTTTTTAGAGTCTACATTGATCAGTTTGGAAACTTAGAGCTTTTTTTAGGTTTTTAACTTTTATTTGAAAGAGTTAGAGAGAGGTAGAGACAGAGACAGAGATATTTCATCCATTCCAGACCGAAGCCAGGAGCCTAGAACTCCATCTGGGTCTCCCACATGGGTGACAAGGACCCAAGCATTTGGGCCATCTTCCACTGCTTTCCCAGGCCATTAGCAGGGAGTTGGATTGGAAGTGGAGCAGCTGAGATTTGAACTGGTGCTCATATGGAATGCTGATATTGGCAGGCAGTGGCTTAATCCTCTCTGCACCACAACTCTGGCCCTGAAACTTAAAACTTTTACCATTGGAAATCACACATATTATTTACTTTTTTTAATTTGAGAGTCAGAGTTACAGACAGAGAGAGGGACAGAGAGATCTTCCATCCATTGATTCACTCCCCAAATGCCTACAATGGCTGGAGCTGGACCCATCCAAAGCCAGGAGCCAGGAGCATCTTCCAGGTCCCTGGTGTGGGTTCAGGCACCCAAGCACTTGGCCCATCTTCCACTGCTTTCCCAGGCTACTAGCAAGGAAATTGGAAGGAGCAGCCAGGACTCAAGCCAGTGCCCGTATGGAATGCCAGCACCACAGGCAGAGGCTTAACCTACTGTGCCACGGTGCTGGCCCTAACACTATTTAAAGTTTCTTTCTTTGTTTTTATTTATTTAAAAGGCAGAGTGATAAAGAGATTGATTTTCTGTCTCCTGGTTCACTCCCCAAATACCTGCAACAACTGGGACTGGGCCAGGTAGAAGCCAGGAGCCAGTGATTTCATCCCGATCTCCCATGTGGGTGGCAGGGATGCAAGTACAGAGCCATCATCTGCTGCCTCCCACGCTATACATTAGCAAGAAGGTAGATTGGAATTAGAGGTAGGATTTGAACCCAGGCACTTCAATAAAGGATATAAGTCTTCCAAGCGCAGCTTACACCACTATACCACAATACCTATCCCATAGAAACTTTTTTTTTTTTTTGGACAGGCAGAGTTAGTGAGAGAGAGACACACAAAGAAAGGTCTTCATTCCGTTGGTTCACCCCCCCAAATGGCCACTAAGGCTGGTGCACTGTGCTGATCCGAAGCCAGGAGCTAGGTGCTTCCTCCTGGTCTCTGACCCAGGTGCAGGCGCCCAAGCACTTGGGCCATCCTCCACTGCCTTCCCGGGACACAGCAGAGAGCTGGACTGGAAGAGGAGCAACTAGGACAGAACCCAGCGCCCCAACCAGGAATAGAACCCGGGGTACCAGCAGGATTAGCCTAGTGAGCCACGGCGCCGGCCAGAAACATCTTTTTAAAGCTAAAATGATTTTACCAGAGTTTTAACAGTTTTATTTTTTAATCATTTTCCATTGTTATCAGACATATTTTTAAGCAAGGGAAAAAATCTAATGGTATAAGTGAAAAAACCTTAGAGATTCTAGTCTAGAACTTCAACTTAAGGGAAAACTGAGACTCTCTCCACCCCAAAATATATTACTTCCCATAGTTTCCCAGCAAATAATTGGTAGAACTAGAACTGGAATCCAAGTCGGTTCTCTGCTTTTTCTACTTTAGTTCTCTAGTGTTATATCTCAATGCTCACTTTCATAAATTTTTATCTTTTGATAAGAAATGCAAAATATATTTCATTCTACTTTCTTCTTCCTTCAATGTATTAGGAAATGCTTTGCTGGGGCCGGCGCTGTAGCGCAGTGGGTTAAAGCCCCAGCCTGCAGAACCAACATCCCATATGGGCGCTGGCTCAAGTCCCAGCTGCTCCTCTTCCAATCCAGCTCTCTGCTGTGGCCTGGGAAAGCAGTAGAAGATGGCCCTACTCCTTGAGCCCCTGCACCCATATGGGAAACCCGAAAGAAGCTCCTGGCTCCTGGCTTTGGATCAGCACAGATCTAACCATTGCAGCCATTTGGAGAGTTAACCAACGGAAGGAAGAGCTTTCTCTCTGTCTCTCCTTCTCACTGTCTGTAACTCTACCTCTCAAATAAAATAAATAAAATCTTTAAAAAAAAGTATTTTACTTACATGTATTTAGAATGTAGTTTTATATGGAAAGCAAAAATATAACCTCTTTTTACTTGAATATACTTTGATGATTAACCAACATTGTTGGTGTTTGTCTTTTGTTTTCATTTTCCTGACAGCTAGACTATGAAATAGATATTGCTCAAGGAAGGATTGTTATATTCTTGTTTTTTTTTTTTTTTTAATTTCAGAAGCCAAGATCCAGACTTGAGACAAAAGAATTGGAAAAACACCTGATGGTCAAATCCAGTTTTTAGTCTATGGACTAAAGAGTCTCTAGATTTGTAGAAAAACAGAGAAGTCAGAGGAAAAGAAAAGAGCTCAAGTGTGGATACCTGAAAAAGTGTCTATGTCCAAGTTGCTTCTGGACTGATTCTGAATTTCAGGTAGGAAACAGGTTTAATGAACAATACAACACTCTTTTCTTGATGATCCAAGAGCAAAAGGAGTATCACTTTCTGTATTTAATGTGGGAATGTGGAAAAACCCAGAGTTCACCCTGTGCTAATAATGCAGGAACAATTTGGTAGAGATGGCAGTGTGGTATGTTAGACTTAACAGGGAGTGCTGAAATAGCCTCACAGGGAAACTTTGTGCCCAACATAACATGGGGGAAGAGCAGAATGATTTTTGCCATGAGCCAGAGGTTAGTAGAGACATGGTGCAGGGCCTTTAGTGCCCCATTCATTTTTCTCACTTTTTCAAAAGTCATAGAAGGTCGTGTCTAACACAAGGAGGACACAGATGTGAACCTTTTAGGCTGGCAACCAAGACCAGAACATATGCCTCAACTAGATGTGATGATGACAACAGTGAGGTGGAGGCAGAGGGGTAGGGGGAGAATGAGGGTAAGAGTAAGGTATCAGAGTTGGGCCATAATCCCAAAAGACACAGTCCTGGGTGCTGAAATTCAAGTGTTGGTATCCCAAAAGATCAAAATCCCTGAAATCTAAACCCTGAAAAATCATATAATGTAGCAAAAAATAATTTAAAAAATTATTTTAAAGACAATGACATTTTAAAAAGGCCTTTATTTGAGAAATATATAAAAAACAACAGAATGCTTTATAGTTCACTTTACACATGAAAAGGGCAATAATAGCATACTATTTTTGCTGGCATAAATGCTCAGGTATAGTAACAGCCATATGGGTATAACAATTATGAGCAGACAAACTGTGTTGGCAGAGAGATAAGTCAAAAAGTGAACTGTACAAATGCACTTCACTATGGTTGATAAGTGTGTGCACACAGCTCTACAACTGTGGTCATCTGAAATACCCTAACAAACAAACTGACTCTTCTGATGAGATCTGTCAGAAACTGGTGGGTTGCCACTGCATATGTAGTCACCTGAAGAGCAGAGATCTTGAGAAATTTTGTCTTTTACAAATTCAGATATCCAAAAAAGACACCACTTCACTTATTGACCTTTCAATGTTTTGATGTGCATGTATAATGCTAACATACAAAAGCAATGTCATGGCAATGCAATTTCACAAGGTAAAATTAAAAAAAAAAAAAGACGTATAATGAATTAGAACTCCCTAAAAGTCTTTATGCATTCTAGTTTTGGAAATGATATGATTAAATACATAGCATAGTGAATTGAAAAAAAATAATGCTGGCAATTTAAAATTTGGAGAGGGAACTTAAGAAACAAAAGAAAACAAAAAAAGAAAAAGTAAATGTGACTGTGAAAAAAGTATACTACAGGGATAGATTATAGACAATTGCACAAAGGTGCTCCGTTAAGAGCTAAACAGCTTTCACAGTCTTTAACTGTATTTTATTTTATTTAAAGATTTATTTATTTATTTGAAAGAGTTACAGAAAGGAAGAAGCAGAGAGAGAGGGTGAGGTTTTCCATCTGCTGGTTCACTCCCCCAGATAGCTGCAATGGTTGGAGCTGGCCGATCCTAAGCCAGGAACTAGGAGTTTCTTCTGGCTCTCCCACGCCGCGGCAGGGGCCCAAGAACTTGGGCCATCTTCTACTGCTTTCCCAGGTCATAGCAGAGAGCTGGATCAGAAGTGGAGCACCCAGGACTTGAACCGACACCCATATGGGTTGCTGGCACTGCTGGTGATAGCTTTACATGCTACATCACAGTGCTGGCCCCCATTTTAGTATTGTTAACTTATGACTTTGGGATTTAATGTGTGTGAGTTTGGAAATCAAATCATATTCAAACCATAGCACTTGAGTTTATGGATTTATATTTATACCTATGGTATTATTAATAATTATATATATTATGCAAAAATTTTGTTTCTTACTGTTATTAGTAGCAAATAATATCTTCCTCAAATTCAGCTTTACCTCTCAAAAACATTACAACATACTAATCTCAATTGGTATAAAAATTCAGGTTGATAGATACCTGAACATGTCTCCCCCTATTTTCCTAACTTACTATTATAACTACTACCAGCACTAGGTAACATTTACTGAAAGGTACTCTGTGCTAGAATTTGTTCCAAACCCTTTAGAAGACTTGTTTAGTTTAATCTTTCAATAATCATTTGAGGTAAATTTATTTATTATGTAAACTCATATATTCTATAGATGAGAAAGCTTAATAAATTGCCAAGGATTGCAAAACTTTGAGCCTTTGAGATTCAAGAGTCCTTAGAGTAGCCATTATGCTATTCTGCTTAGAAATGGATGAATTATTGACTACATCTTTAAAGTTAATCAAATCACCAATATCCATGTTTTTCCTAATCTTTCTTTGGAGATTTTCTGTTGGAAAACAGATGGCAAATTCAAGAGGACAACACACACTCTTGGCCAACACACATCCCCCAGTCTTGGCTTCAAGCTTAGCTATAGTTTCCAGAGAAACAAGACTGCCATGACCGTCTCCTGAAGTTGTCTTAGTGGGCTGAATGATTCCCCTTTGCAGGTCATTGTGAGCGTACATCGCTGCTTCCCATTTGGCCCACAAACCTCAGGTCCCTAATTTGCTCTTTTGTTTTCACACTTAGATTTCTATACTTAAGTTTGCTTTGATGACCTGCTTCTGGGTCCCTGAAGACGGTTTATCTTTTCTGGGTCAGTGACTTCATTCCGAAACTCAACATTCTGGAGGGAGGTGGGGAAGAACGCCCTATTTTCAACAATACTCCTAGTAGGAGCAATTTAGTTTTGTCTGCCAGTGCTGTGTTATACAGCTTCTCTGCATTTGGCAGTAAAAACTAAATAAGAAAGGGAAGAAATGCAGTCTTTTGTGACTTTCTGGGATCATGGGACTTCACTAAGTCCTACTTTGAAATTTATCATTACCCCTAACCCCATGATATTCAGTCCTTTCTGATTTATTTTACGCCTCTCCTCTGGGAGAATGATACTGTTTTGAAGAAAAGGTTGAATGTTGAACACAAATCTTTACTGAAACAATTTGATAACCATCTTATAAAAATATGACTGAATGAAGATACTCTTGAAGTTCTATTTTTATCCTTAAATTAAAGTTTAAAGAAATGAAAGGGATTAGCAGTTATTATTAGATTTTTATGTTAAAAATTATGAACTTTCAATATATAAATTTCAAGTTTTCCTCAATAGGCTTTATTGCTTCCTCTATCTTCATTTTCCTGTGCTGTCCATCATCCAACTGTTTCCTATCCTTTTGGGATTTTCCTTAATTTCTGTTTGCATTACAGTGTCATATTTCTTTTAAGTGATTTTAATTTCATTTTTAATATATAGTGAGAACACACTGTAATAAATTCATTTCACTACCTTCCACTTTCAAAATAACTTTATCTTTTGAAATTTTTATCTCCTAAAATAAGTCAAGCACTTTAGAGTCTACATACATACAAGAAATATTCTCTTTCCTCTTTGAATTGTCTATGTGTATAGAAAAAAGCTCCATATTACAAACATCTTTTGAATGTAGTTGTGCTTATTAAAACAGAATATCTAGTATAATAAATATTTCCCCACTTGAGTAGTTCCATTGACAAAATTATGTATAGTGATTTATGACTTTATGCACGCTTTTTAGTGAGAAGAAAGATTGTTTTCTTTTTCATAACAAAAATGGCTCTATTGAATTTTTTCTGATTATAAAAGTAGCACATGGTTATTTACAATACCTATGTTATTTTTTAAAAATTTAGTTCTCTCCAATAGACTAGATATACACATAGCAAAATAGATATAAAAAAACATACTATGGGTGAAAAATTTAAGAAACCAGATATGATACTATTTAAGTAAATTTAAAATACCTGTATAAGCAACAAAAGTACATTTTGCAGTTGTCTTAGGATTTTCCACAAGGACAGAGTAAATTAAAATGACAGCTAGGAATACATACACACAGTAGGAATACATCACAGTAGGAATACATACAAGCTAAAAGATTTACATAGAATGCATTAGAATAGTGATCAATGTATGCGAGTTTGGGGTAGGTGATTGGGAGATATTGCTGAGAAATGGATATAAAACAGAATAAAATAGTTGCAGATAACACAGAAATGTACAAATAACTTAATATCTTTAATCCCACTACTTGGTGATAATGACAGTATATTATGGCATATTTTAATCTTTATTTTTAATAAAAAGATCTAATTGTTATTTAATCAGTTTTAATCTTTATTTTTATTTAACACTGCAATATAAATATATCACTGTTCAAAATAATTTTTGCATGTCACACATGGCTTTCTTCCAGTTTTTTATTATAACCAATGTTGTAATGAGCATCCTTATTCTCATACAGTTTTATCTATTTGCCTTTTGCTAGAATGTACATATAAGTTATGAAACAAATAGTCAAATTATTCTTCAGAAATATACCCTTTTTACATTCCCACTATGAAATTTTCTGATTCCTAGAAGATTCTGAAAGTTAAAATGTTCATAAAAACAAACAAATGATGGGGCTGGTGCTGTGGCTCACTTTAATCCTCCGCCTGCGGCATCCCATATGGGCACCGGGTTCTAGTCCCGGTTGTTCCACTTCCAGTCCAGCTCTCTGCTGTGGCCCGGGAAGGCAGTGGAGGATGGCCCAAGTGCTTGAGCCCTGCACCCGCATGGGAGACCAGGAGGAAGCACCTGGCTCCTGGATTCGGATCAGCCCAGTGCCGGACGTAGTGGCCAATTGGGGAGTGAACCAACGGAAGGAAGACCTCTCTCTCTCTCTGCCTTTCTTCTCTCTGTGTAACTCTGACTCTCATAAAAAAGAAAAAAAAAAAAAAAGACCTCAACAAACAAAACTCCAGGCCATCCAAATGTGTACTCTTAGCAATCAAGTAAAATTAATCAGAGTCCACTGTTGTGTGGAATGGAAGACTATGAAACATACTGATATCAGTGTACAATGGACAATTTGGCACTGGCTTTTCCTGACCTAAACATAACAGAGAAAGCAAAAGGGTACACTTGGAACTACCTCCCATTCCATTCATATGCATTCTCTTTAGTAGTATATCAACTTTTAGCACTAAGCTTTGTATGTACCTTAGAATCCTTGGGCCCGGCATCGTGGCACAGCAGTTGAAGCCACCAACTGTGATGCCAGCATCCCATTTGGGCACTTCAAGTCCTGGCTGCTCCACTTCTGAGTCAGCTCCCTGCTAATGTGTCTGGGAAGGCAGTGCATGATGGCACAAGTGCTCAGTCTCCTGCAACCCCCATGGGAGACCCAAATGGAGTTCCAGGCTCCTGGCTTCAGCCTGGCCCACCCCTGGCTCAAATTGTAGCCATTTGGGAAGTGAACCAGTGGATGGGAGATCTCTCTCTCTCTCTCTCTCTCTCTCTCCCCTCCCCCGTAACCCTGCTTTTCAAATAAGCCAATAAATCTTTTTTTAAAACTTTAAACAATCTTTAAATCTGAAAAAACATTTTTTTAAGTCTGTAGTTAACTAATAATGGAACCTGAGTAATTGTGAGTTTTCTATTTTTCAACCTCGTTCCTAAAGTGCCTTTTAATTTTTCTTGGAAGTTCTGAATTCATTGGCAACTTTTTGCCCCAAACACAGTGACCAGAGCAGACAACAGCTCCAATGCTACAACAGGAGCAGCCTGGTAGGGTGGCATGAGCCAAGCTGTTGAGCCATGACACTGTGGCTTTGCCCATACTCATGTCCCGTAGGACCTTGGGCTAGTCCCTTAACTCCCATAAGTGTCACTTGCCTCAACTACCTCATGAGGACGAGGATATCCAGTTGGTTGTATCTCCAATACCTAGAGCAAATATTTCAGCAAATACTTAGTGAGTTAGCTCATGGAAACAATTAGGAATGATGACTATGAAGCCTAGAACCTAGAACCTCACTAAGTGGTAGCTGTTGTCATTATTAAGATAAAATATGGGGACATTGTTGAAGTAGAGGACAAATAGCAAAAATATAAAATTGTCCTTATGATTGTTTGGAGTCTGAGGTTAGGTGCTAGGATCAATGTGAATCCAAAATGGGGGAATTACTATAAACAGGTGCAGGGGTAGGGAACATTTGCTCTACCTGTGGGGAGCAACTCGGACTGGACTAAGTTGCTGGAATTAAGACTTATTCTATGCATCTGCTCTCCCACAATATGGCGCTGGGAGAGGAGAAAACAGCTTCTACACAGCTGCCTCCAGTTCAGCCAATAAACTGTAGGACTTGCTCCTGATTGGAGGAGAGCAGCGTACTCGGCGTGTGGGCAGCCGAGTTGGGATTGGCAGAGGAGGACTATAAAGGAGGAGAGAGACGGCATGCACAAGGAACATCTATCTGAAGGAACACCTGTGCAGCCCCCGAGAGAGCCGGCCGGCGGAGTGCCGCTCCCCTGCGGAAGTGGGGAAAGTGGCCAGGGGGAACCGCCCTTCCACGGAGGTGGAAGGGACGGCAGCCAACCCGGGAAGAACCAGCAGCAAACCCGGGGAGGGCCGAGCAGACAAAAGAACAGCGCAGGGTTTAGTGTTGCTCCTCCACGAAGAGGGGGAGCGACACTACCAAGGGCCATTTGGATCTTTATAATATCATTCATAGGCCTCACAAAATTATCAACTTAAAAATTAGCCTTCCATAGTTTTATTGAGTGTTGAGTCCCAGCTGTGATTGCCTGCACCCACCCGTGATCTGCAAGACCAGATCAAATGATTTGTGAGGCCTTATCTGGCCCAGGAGCTGCACGTTCCCCACTCCTGACAGAGAAAGAGAGGAAGTTACTCCAAATTAGTCTCAGCATTTAGGGTTACTAACAGCCTCTCTGAATGGAAAATACCCAATGTGGCTTTTAACAATGTATGAGTGGGGGCGGTGCTGTGGCGCAGCAGGTTAACGCCCTGGCCTGAAGTGCCAGCATCCCATATGGGCGCAGGTTCTAGTCCTAGCTGCTCCTTTTCCGATCCAGCTCTCTGCTATGGCCTGGGAAAGCAGTGGAAGATGGCCCAAGTCCGTGGGCCCCTGCACCCACATGGGAGACTCAGAAGAAGCTCCTGGCTCCTGGCTTTGGATCAGTGCAGCTCTGGCCATTGCAGCCAGTTGGGGAGTGAACCATCAGATGGAAGACCTCTCTCTCTCTCTCTCTCTCTGCCTCTCCTCTCTCTGTGTAACTCTGACTTTCAAGTAAATAAAATAAATCTTAAAAAAAATGCATGAGTGTGATTAATCAACTTATCAAGGCAAAATCCTTAAGCTTTATCTACCAAATATCATTGCTATACCCAAAGTCACACTGCAGAAAGAATTGCTAAATGCATGTTTTTTTTTAATGCTACTATGTGGCAGAAATTTACACCGATAATCTCTTTTTAAAGCACATCTTTATTAAAAGGGTAATATTCAAGGCCATCCTGAGTGGTAATTACTATATAAATGCTAATTAACTAAACTAATCTAATGCAGGTCAATGGCACTATAGTGCCCAAAGAAGATCATTTTCAAATTGGGGGAAAGGGAGACAGTAACTCCAAAAGGAATTTCTTTAAGTAAACATCCTTAAATTTAGTAACTCTGATTTATTTCTTGCACACAGATATTATATTGCTGGAGTAGTTGAGCTGGGATAAAAAGAGATAGAGAGACTAATTCTCTGAGGATACTAAGGAATATTCTGTTCATCACTCAGGGGAAGGCACTCTATAAATTACATTATAACAATCTGCCTCTTTCTGAAACCCTAGCACTGAAAGAAGTATTCAGCACGACAAGAAGTCAAATTTACTATCATACTGTTTTGATTCTCTTGGTGATGTGATAAAGTGCATGCTGATACCTGCTTTTTATTTGATTAACTTCTACTTCTCTGAATGCCAACTTGCTCCATTAGAAGTCTTGACTACAAAATATAAACTGGGACTGAACATACCGGGCCTCTGACTCAGGGAAGAACATACAATGCACACCTGTAGTAGGCAAAATAATGGCTGCCAAAGATGTCCACATTTTAAAATCCTTAAAATTTCACGAATATGTTACCTTATGTGGAAAAAAAGAACTTTGTACATGTGAAGTTAAGGACCTTTTCATAAGGAGATTATCTGGGTGGGCCCAGCATAATAAGGTCTTTAGAATCAGGAAAGGAGATGTGACAGAAATAAAGGTATGTGAGGAGAGAGAAAGAGAGTTGAAAAGCCTTGCAAATGGGGGAAAGGGGCTACAAGCCAAGGGAGGAATAGCCCTGGATTTTAAAATCAGGCAACTTTAGGGCATGCATTTAGCCTAACAAAGTGCTGATTTGGGACATCTGCATCCCATACTGGGGTTCCTAAGTTCAATTTCTGGCTCTGCCTCTGGCTCCGGCTCCCAATTCTGGTCCTCCAGTGCAGACCCTAGGAAGCAGTAGGTTATAGCTCAAGCGGTTGGATCTCTGCCACTCACATGAGAGATCTGGGTTGAGTTCCTGGTTTTTGGGCTTCAGCCCAACCCAGTTCTGGCCTTTGTGGACATTTGGAGAGTGAGTCAGCAGACGGGAGCTGTGTGTGTGTATGTGTGTGTGTGTGTATGTGTCTATCTCAGGAATGAATTAAGAATAAGTAAAAATAGCTGTGGTGCAGCGGGTTAACGCCCTGGCCTGAAGCACCGGTATCCTATATGGGTGCTGGTTCTAGTCCTGGCTGCTCCTCTTCCGATCCTAGGAAAGCAGTACAAGATGGCCCAAGTCCTTGGGTTCCTGCACCCACGTGGGAGATCTGGAACAAGCTCCTGGCTCCTGGCTTCGGATTGGTGTATCTCGGCTATTGTGGCCATCTGGGGAGTAAACCATTGGGTGGAAGATCTCTCTCTCTCTCTCTCTCTCTACCTCTCTCTGTAACTCTTTCAAATAAATAAAATAAATCTTAAAAAAAAAAGAATAAGTAAAAATAAAATCAAACAACCTTGATTTTAGCTCAATGACACTGACTTTTGAACTTCTGACCTCCAGAAGTGTAAACAATAAATTTATGTTGTAATAAATTTCTATTGTTTTAACTTACTAAATCTGTGATAATTAGTACCAACAGCAATAGAAACTTGTACAACATCTTTGGGCTCATGGCACAGAGCTACATTCATAACATTTTAGTTCGATTGAACTGACTTTCCCAAACTGAATTTTGTAATCCAAGACAAAGCTATGACCACAATCCAGGAAGGCCCTACAGCAAATCTAGCTTTGCCTTTTATTCACCAGAAGCTCACTGCTTTGCTTCTGTGTGTTGTCAGACTTTTAAAGAAATGGAGTATTGGGGCTCCTAAATGTAGGAAGAAATCAGCCTTCTTGGGAGCTGACTTCTCTCGCCAAAATTTTAAGGCCCATAAACATTATCTGAAAAGATATTTATAACCATAAACAATGTCTTGTCATTAGTTTGGCCTCTGTTCTTTATTCAAAATTAAGCAAGAGTGAATTACTTGGAGGATGAGGAGAATGTTCACCAAGCCTTTGGAAAGTGGCTTAAGTGTCTTCTCTGGGAGCCACAAGCTTTGGATGTGATATTGGGCTAATAGAGTATGTTAGGAAGGAGCTTTGCAAAATTGCACATGGGGTCAAGGAGTTCAATAATAGTAACAGCTACTGTGCTAATGAGCACTTACATCACATTAAAGAATATATGCCTTATCTCATTAGCTCAGGCTTATTATCCCCATTTTCAAATTAAAACTTGAGACATGGCACCATCTCCACTGCACCTACAGCAGACTCGGTGTAGGTCTGAATCACTTTAAGCCTGGATTGTTTACCACTACTTTATGTCCCTTCCCTTCTCAACATCACGGGCCAACAACTTGGAAAGTTTTGCAGGTGACACAGTCCTGGCAGATTCATTTTCTTGATATTCTTCCCTAGAAAAGTCCTGAGAATGCAGGAAGAGTTTTCCAGAGGAAACATATATCACATACAACACAAAGCAAAGTCCTGCCAAATAATTAGCAAAGAATGAGCGGACTGTGCAACGCAAGCGCAATAGCCATTACGTGCGTAGTGGAAAAGCTTGCCAAGTGATGTCATGATATTGTCTCCAATAGATGTAAGGCCAACAACTAAAATGAGTATTCTGCACACTTTTGAATCTGACCATTCCAATGTTCCCACTGAGAAAGAAAAGCTGGAGGAATCCAATGAACCTGTTAGGTTGTCTAGTAAGCTTTCCGAAGAGCATGGATTAAACAGGATGACACACACTCAAGGTCTTGGAATAACACAGCCAAGAACATTGGGCAGGAAGACTAGTCTTCAGAACAAGATAAAAGTGCTGAAGAAAACAATAAAGAGCAGAAAGTTGTGGGAAGGTAAGGCCCTGGAAAATAATGATGCTAGGTTAGCACATAACAGTAATGAGGAAGCAGAACTTCTCTGCTCTTATGTTACTAATTCCGTACCCCTGCCCCAACTTTGGGCATGGAGGACAGCTCATCAGAGTTGACTGGAAAAGATGGAATTAATGTTGATAAGAAGGAACTAGAGACCTAACTTGTTTAAGATTCCACATCTGAGCCATTGTGTCCTAAGATAGTATAATACACCAATTGAGAACATAGGCTTGGGACTCAGATAGGCTTAATGTCTACTGTGTTCTGAAAAGATACTTAATAGCTCTAAATTATAGGTTCTTCAATTGTAAAGTTGGTATAACATCTATCTCATAAGGTTAGGATGACAATTCAGTGTAAAACGCAGTGCCATATGGGAGCCTGTTCGAGTCCCAGCTGCTCCACTTCTGATCCAGCTCTGCTATGGCAGGGGAAGCAGTGGAGGATGGCCCAAGTCCTTGGGCCCCTGCACCCGTGTGGGAGACCTGGAAGAAGCTCCTGGCTCCTGGCTTCGGGTGGGCACAGCTCCAGCTGTTGCAGCCATTTGGGGAGTGAACCAGCAGATGGATGACCTCTCTCTCTCTCTCTCTCTCTCTCCCTCTCCCTCACTCTGTAACTGTCTTTCACATAAATAAAATAAATCTTAAAAAAAAAAAAGGAAGGCCAGTATGGCTCAATTTTGTTTATTTGCTTCCAGCCCTGGAGATTTTCAAGCACAGAGAAGACAACCATTTGAAGACATTATTGAGCGGATTCTACTATAATGAGGGTCTGGCTCGACCACCAGGATTCTAGGATCAAGCATTTATTAGAGCCTAGTGTGTTCTTGGCCCTACAGCTGAAACAGTTCATCAGAGCCCCACTGGGATGAAGGTAAGGAAAACATGCTGCTCAGAGAGAGGCCAAATGGTCAGAGCCGGCGCTTCTGTGTTGCTGACCTCAGCTGGCGAGCAGACAGGACTGAGTTTTCTAAGTACCCCAGCCATAACTCCAGCCACATAATCACTGTTCAGCTTCATGGGTTCCAGCTGGACCAAACTTTGCCCAAATTTGGGAAAGAAATGGGGTGTGGCCTGAGCATGGATGAACTGTGGCACGGGCAGTAGTGATGACCACAGGGAAAGTGTATCATGGCCATCCTCTGTGCAGTAGAATTGGCTTGAGCTGCCATCCACTTAAAACAGAAGCAAGATTAGCTTTCTTTTTCCTCGACTGCTTCCAAGGAGGGCTCGCTCATATTAGCGTGCAGATTTCTGAAAAGGAATTCTGTGTGGTTGATAGAGAATGACTGTTCTCTATGTCCACTGGTGTGTCTTTCTCAAACTTTAATGCACATATGTACTACCTGGGGATCCAATTAAAATGCAGATTCTGGAACCTGAGATTCTGTTCCAAACTCTCAGGAAAAGATGATTATCATGACCAGAAACCACAGTTTAAAAAGCAAAAGACTAACATAAAATTACAGTGGAATGGATATAAGTTAGTGGGGGTTCAGCACACTACATCACTGGAACCACCTGAGGAACTTCAAAAATGCACCTGTGCCTGATCATGATCGATTGAATTAGAATCTCTGGAACTGACGCTTGAGCACCTGCATGTTGTTATGCCTTCCAATGATTCTTATTCTCTAAGACTGAGAAATCTAAGAAGTTTTGTAAATGTGTATACATATGAGGAGGTCTTCAAAAAGTTAATGGAGGGGATGGCACTGTGGTGCAGTGGGTAAAGCCGCCACCTGCAGTGCTGGCATCCCATATGGGCACAGGTTGAAGTCCCAGCTGCTCCACTTCTGGCCCAGCTCTCTGCTAATGTGCCTGGGAAAGTAGCAGAAGATGGCCCAAGTGCTTGAGCCCCTGCACCCACGTGGAAGACCTGGAAGAAGCACCTGGCTCCTGGCTTCAGCCTGACCCAGGGCACTGTGGCCATTTGGGGAGTGAACCAGCAGATGGAAGACCTCTCTCTGTCTCTCTCTCTCTCTCTCTAGATATATCTCTATCTCTATCATCTCTTATCTCTAACTCCATTTCCATCTCTATTTCTCTCTATCTTTTTCTATGTCTCTATCTCTCTCTGTCACTCTGCCCTTCAAATAAATAAATCTTTAAAAAAATTTTTTTAAAGTTAATTGAAAAACTATGTATGTTTCAAAAATTTTTTGCACTGAAGAAATTTATTTTTAAATTCCATTTTCCATGAAATTTTTGAAGTACCCTCACATATAACTCAGCAGATTTGTAATTTATGTACATATGTTAAGTTATAAAATTTCTTAGGGGGGCCGGCACTGTGGCATTGTAGGTTAAACCTTGGCCTACAGTGCCAATATCCCATATGAGTGCTGATTCACGTCCTGGTTGCTCCACTTCCGGTCAAGCTTCCTGCTAATGGCCTGGGAGAGCAATGGAAGATGGCCCAAGTGCTTGAACCCCTGCACTGCTTGGGAGACCTGGAAGGAATCCCTGGCTCCTGGCTTTGGATTGGCTCAGCTCTGGCTGTTGCAGGCATTTGGGAAGTGAGTGAGGGAGACCTTTTTCTGTCTCTCCCTCTCTGTGTCTGTAACTCTCTCTCTCTCAAATAAATAAATTTAAAAATCTTAAATAAAAAAACTCCTTAGGGATCACTGTGTATATATGAATATAATATATAATATAATATATGTGTAAGTATAATTAGACATTTAATTTGGGGGGAGTTGCACCATTAAAAATACATATAATGTAGGTGTCAGAGAAGCTCCTAAGTCACTCCTTACTGTAGTGTAAATGAGCTTGGCAGAGTGGGAGCTAAGCTACGGTTAGAAAAACAAAGCCATTTCAAATGTGAAAATTCATGGGGGGCAGTGCTGTGGTGCAGTGGGTTAAAGCTCCAGCCTGCAGTGCTGGCATCCCATATGGGCACCAGTTCTAATCCTGGCTGCTCCACTTCCGATCCAGCTCTCTGCTACGGCCAGGGAAAGCAGTAGAAGTTGGCCTAAGTCCCTGGGCCCTTGCACCCACAAAGGGAGACCCAGAGGAAGCTCCTGGCTCTTGGCTTCTGACTGGCACAGCTCCAGCCATGCAAAAATTTGGGGAATGAATCAGTGCATGGAAGACTCTCTCTCTCTCTCTCTCTCTCTCTCTCTCTCTCTTTCTCCCTCTCTCTGTAACTGTCTTTCAAATAAATAAAATAAATATTATAAAAAGAAAACTCATGATAATATTAGACAGAGGTTCTTGTACATCAGTGCATTTAAAAGAAAACCAATACATGCCACCTCACAGCCATGAGGAAAATCACTATATATATATATATATATAAATGAAGGTAAGAAGGTGGAGAAATTAGATGTGGAAGGCAACAGCACTGCAGAACACGGTATGGTGGCTCTCCAAATGCTACACACAGAATCACCACATGATCCAGCAATTTTCCTTTTGGATACTTACCCCAGAGAACGCAAAGCAGAGTCCTGAGGAGATCTTAGTACAGCTGCGTTCACAGCAGCATTGTTCACAGTGCTAGCTAGAAAGAGGGAGCACCACTAGTGCCTGTCAACAGAGGAGTGGCTATACACAATGTGCATGTACATATAGTGGGATACTATCTAGCTTTTAAAAAGAAAGGAAATGTTAACACATTACAACATGGGAGAGCCTTGAGGACATTACACTAATTGAAATGTGCCAATCACAAAGTACAAACCCTACTACAGTACTTCAGAAATTTGGTGGAAAATGGGATTAAAAGATAATGCAAATTTTGCATGAATCTTTCCAAATACCATCAAGTATATGGTTCTACTTATATGAGGTTCTTGGAGAAGTCAAATTCATAGAGGTAGGAAGTATAACAGTAATTGGGCAGGAAGGGAGAAGGAGGAGTTATTAGTTGATGGACACAAAATTTAGCTTTACAAAACATGAGAAAGAGTTCTGGAGATGGAAGTGATAAGGCACAACGACATGAGTACTTAATGCCGTTGGTCTGCAGAGTGAAAAATGGTGAAGACGGTGAATGCTATGTACATCTCACAATTGTTTGAAAAAGAAACCAATATGAAACATTAAATATAACAAGAGTAACTTTATATAAGATTGAATCTATTATTCTTAGATACTTTGGATCTTGTATAAAAATGTTTGGTACTCAAAATAGTGTGAAATGGACAGAACAGATATGATCTCCTTTTGTCAAATTAAAGAAACTGAGGCTCGGGAAGCTGAGTCTAGATCGCAGGACTCCTGCTCGGCAGGGCCAGCTGCCTGCCACTCCTTTCTAAATCTCCCCTGGCGCCCCCTGCTCCTAGTGACTGCATGTAGACGTGTGTGTGTGCGCGCATGTGTGTGTTTTCAGTTTTCTAGATTAATATTGTGCCAGGATGCTGTGCGATTATAAATATTTCTGATAGGTTGTCACGGTAAGGATGTTTGTCTCTTTGCCAAGCTGATGACAA
The DNA here is from genome assembly GCF_051225735.1 of Oryctolagus cuniculus. Lineage (NCBI taxonomy): Eukaryota > Metazoa > Chordata > Mammalia > Lagomorpha > Leporidae > Oryctolagus > Oryctolagus cuniculus. The sequence continues at coordinate 80,014,393 of NC_142873.1, forward strand.
TTTAATGATAGTATTGTCAACCAGTGTCCTTGTTGATTACACACATTTATCAGACAGCATAATCACCTCTGCTGGCTGCTCACACACCAGAACCGGAGCTCCAGAAGCAGGCTATTACTCTGACAAGGATAATAGGTCATTATTACCAAATCAGCAGCCAGTGCTTCAGAAATGAACGACCCTGCTCCCCGGCATTATTTATTTTTCATAAGTGCCTCCAGTTTGTCTCGCATCTAACAGCAGGAGACAATTACCCTGTAATACTTTCCTACATTTTAAAAACATGTCTTAAGTGATTTTAAACGGTCAATGGGATGATTTTGTTGACACCAAAGGAGAAGCATGGGTGGTGTGAGAGGATTATGGCTAGAGATTGGGTAGAATGCAGATTGGATGCGTGCCAAGGGCATAGACTGTATTCGTTTTCCATTCATTGTTGTTGAAAAAGAACTAGCAGCTAGGAACATGGAGACGGGAAGTCCTATGTGATTATCACATGCATTAGGGTGAGTTTTTAATGATGTCTTACTGCTGATTGGGCAATCAGAGTGAACAAGCAGTCCCCATACACTGTCCTTCCCTGTGTAGAGTGTTTCAAAAGGGAAATTCAGAAGTCATGATATGGAAAAAGCCTGCTGCACTGGCCCACGCGTGTCCCGCTCCTCGCTCCCCTTCAGACGGGACAGCCTGAGGGGAGCTGGGGGTCTCTCTCAGCTGGACACTTGCCCTGACCACCTGGCAGGGGACTATGCTCAAAGGGCAACTGAAGTCTGGATTAAATCACAACCCACACTGGAGATTGTGCCGGACCAGCAGCTGTGGTGGGGAAGAAGGCTCCCGTGGAGAAGAGTGGTTTTTTTCCAGGAAGGAAGGGGGAGAGTGGCTGAACGAGGACCCGCGTTTGTTTAGCAACTGAGAACCATCCCGTTAGAGGTGGCCACTCTCGCTTTCAAAACAAAAAAGCGGCTTGTAACTGTAAAGGCTACGATGGGTGTTCTGCTCCCCCCCCACCTATTTAGAGGCAGAACCTATTTATGAGGCTTTATTAAGTGCAAATAAGTCCCTGGGCTTCCACGGAGAAGCAGCAGCTGCTGAAGATGTGGTCATTTGCATATAAATGACATGATTTCAGCTCAGAGTAGAATATTGAAAAATATACATGTCGACAATGGAATCCTGATAGATTCACACATATTAAGGTCAGATATTGTAATTTCTAAGGCCATGGCATGCTGATGACTGCGTCATATCACACATCCAATTCTGTTAGGGTTCTATGAGTTTTAGCTTCTATGCAATGGAGGATTTTTTTTTATTATGAATTAATTAAACTCCTTGTTTCCCCCCCCCGAAGATGAGAACATTTAGGTCACTAAGCTAAATGCTCTACAAATGCATGGGCTCTGTGACAGCCAACATCATCAGCTACAAACTTGGTTTTCACCACCGCTAACACGGAGGGCTGTGTGCCCTGGGGGCTCCTGGGAAGAGCCCACCTGTCTCCCTCTGATGGCCATCTCTCCACAGCAGGGCCAACCTTTTCTTGAAGGGCAAAGGAAGCTCCACTTTCCATATTCTAAGACGTTTTCAACAGCCTGGTTCAAAGATGAGAGGGGAAATTTGGTAGCCCAGCAATTCGCACGAATTTGCTGAAATGCCCACCAGTGGTTCCTTGCTTCTTGGCTGCTAGCAGCCGGCCAAGAGACAGTTTCTGGATCTTCTCACACTTTTTGTTTTTGAAAGATCTATTTTTATTTATTTGAAAGGCAGAGTTACAGAGAGGAAGAGGCAGAGGCAGAGATGAGAAAGAGGTCTTCCATTCACTCGTTCATTCCCCAAATGGCTGCAATGGTCAGGGCTGGGCCAGGCTGAAGCCAGGGGCCAGGGGCTTCTTCTGGGTCTCCCATGTCGGTACAGGGACCCAAGGACTGAGGCCATCCTCCACTGCTTTCCCAAGTACATTAGCAGGGAGCTGGATTGGAAGTGGAGCAGCCAGGACTGGAATCAGCATCTACATGGGATGCTGGCTTTGTCAGAGGCGGCTTAACCTGCTACCCCACATTGCTCACCGCCCCTCACATGAGTGCCACACGCTGTTGAAGGAGGTAGGCAGGCCTCTCTGAAGTAAACCCCAAATTTTGCTCCTGCCTCCAACTCTGGCCCTGTCTCCTACCCCAGCTGCAAAACAGAGGTGATTTACAAATCGTGTGCTGTGTGTTAGCTGCAGGCCAGGCAAAACCCTAACCCTCCCTTGTGGAGTAGATTTTTCCACAAATAGTGACTACTAAGGTATATAACTTCAGGTTTTCTCTAGGAAAACTGGCATCCTATATTCCTTTAAGCAACAGACTCCATTCAGATTGATTTCACTTTTGATCATTGAATTATTATTTATTAAATAAGTCAAGAAACTAATCCTCAACATATTTCTAAAACCTATGCATTAAGATTTATTGGATGAATAAATTCCTTGATATACATATGCTTTTTAAAAGAGAGAATTAAAGATGGCTCATAAATAATTAAATAGCTAGCAGGGGAAAAGGAAAACTTGGAAATTCACCATCAATATATGTGCTTCACAGAGAACTTTAGACAACTCTATTATTCTAACTTGGAAAAAGAGTGAATTTCAATTTGCAAATATAGTCAATACTGTATATTATCTTACAGTGATTTGTGGAGATGCATATAGTGGTTTTAGTTTAAACAGATGTAAAACTATAAATTCTAAAAAAGCTTGTTATTGATCAAATTGCATGCAAAGATGATCATATTCCCCAGTGTTTGTTCCCTTAGGACTAGAGAAAGATGAGCTGGCCCACCAAGAGGTGCGTCTAACCATTGTGAGGCCTGAAGCTTACACCGTTTGGAGGGATTTTTTTTAAGATTTATTTTATTTATTTGAAAGACAGAGTTACAGAGAGAGGTAGAGACAGAGAGAGAGGTCCTCCATCCGCTGGTTCACTTCCCAAATGGCCGCAACAGCCAGAGCTGCACTGATCCGAAGCCAGGAGCCAGGAGCTTCTTCTGGGTCTCCCATGTGGGTGCAGGGGCCCAAGGACTTGGGCCATCTTCCACTGCTTTCCCAGGCCACAGGAGAGAGCTGGATCGGAAGAGGAGCAGCTGAGACTAGAACTAGCGCCCATATGGGATGCCAGTGCTTCAGGTCAGGGCTTTAACCTGCTGTGCCACAGGGCTGGCCCCTGGAGGGCTCTCTTTAAGAAAAGGAATACAGAATTACAAATAGGAAATTGACTATAAAAGAGAATATTTAGGATGAGAAAAGCATAACAAATACACATTAAAAAAAAAAAGCACCTCAAGTTGTAACCCTTAACAAAAGCCACCTAAACTAACTGGCTTTTATTGATCAGCTGGCTGACACACTTCTTCAGTGTGTAGATTCTACACAGTTGACAGCCTCTTCAATCTGTTTTTCATATGAGTAATAAAAATGCATCTTTTAGTATGGGTAGTTTAGAAAAATTTATTTCCTTTCCACAATTTGCAATAGGTGATTTCAGGAAAAGGTGAGGATTGTTGTCAAATATGGGACTTTTCTTTCTTTCATATATGAGTTGCAAATTTCAAATTTCCTTGTGTTTCTGGCCTCAAAATCAGCCCTTAAGGCATTCAGATCTGGCTAAAAAGCCCATGAGAGTTTCTCAGGCATGGAAAGCCAAGACACTCTGGCAACAAGTGACCTAAATGAAAGATCTCTGAGTGAGATCCCAGTGGAAAGAACGGGCCATCAAAGAAGGAGGTTTCTTTTCTCTGAAGGGAGGAGAGAACTTCCACTTTGATTATGGCCTTGTCTAAATAAGGTTGGAGTTGGAGAACTCAAGAGGTTTCCATAGCCTTGGCAACTCATGACAAGAGCCTCGGGAGATCACTGACGTCATAAATAAGAGCGTCAATTGTTACAACAGGAGTCACTGTGCACTTACTCCCCATGTAGGATCTCTGTCCTTACTGTGTTGTACTATGAGAATTAACAGTAAAACTAGTCTTTAAACAGTACTTCATACTTTGTGTGTCTGTGTGGGTGCAGTCTGTTGAAATCTTTACTTAGTATATATTAAGTTGATCTTCTGTATATAAAGATAATTATAAATGAATGGGATGGGAGAGGGAGTAGGAGATGGCATGGTTTGTGGGTGGGAGGGTGGTTATGGGGGGAAAACTGCTATAATCCAAAAGTTGTACTTTCAAAATTTATATTTATTAAATAAAAGTTTTCTTAAAAAAATTTCCTTGTGTTAAGGTTAAGCCTCCTCCATCAGTGCTGTTCAAGTGTGGTTCAAGTCCCGGCTGCTCCACTCCTGATCCAGCTCCCTGCTAATGCTCCTGGGAAGGCAGCAGAAGATGGCTCAAATGCTTGGGCCCCTGCACCCATGTGGGAGACAGGAAGAAGCTCCTAGCTCCTGGGTTCAGCCTGGCCCAGCTCTGGCTGTTAGGGCCATTTGGTAGTGAACTAACAGATAGAAGCTATTTCTCTCTCTCTCTGCAAATCCAGGAAAACAGTGCCCTCCAACTCCCTCCCACCAGCATTCTCAGCATTCTCTGCCCAACAGTCCAGGTCAGCCAGGGAACAAGTAAAACCAGAAAATGCCATGAGATAGAAAGGGAAGAGCCCCGTGGAGGCCAGGCTGGCTGAGGTACTGCAGCGTGGGGACCCCCCGTGCTCCGGGGGACCCATCGTCCCTTGGAAGAGCTCTGCTAAAAGCAGCACATCCCGGAGCTGCCGGCGATGTAGTGGTCGCTCCCTTCCGGCCCAGAGAGAAGATGAAGCTGGCAGTTTAGATGCTGAAAACAGTTTGAGAGAAGCTTGCTGTTCCGTAGAATTAATCCGTGTCTCTGGACGGCGCGCAGGCCTATTGGAAAGCTTCTTCAATTCGAGCAGTTAATAATATATCAAGTCGGGTAGCTTAAGGGATACAATTTTCAAAATTATTGTACTGAGGGAATCATAAATTCCACCAAGAGGAAGGCTGTAGTCCAGATATTTTATTTTCGATCTCCATCTAGGGTACATTATGACACTCCACATGAAAGTCAAATCGTCCATGTAAAATGGTTTCCAGGTGATAAGTTTACCCCAAGGGGTCCCCTAAAGTAATACATTCAGAGTTATATCTGACTTTCACAATCTATAAAGACTAGTTATCAATTTTTTGAAAGATTTGATAAGCAGGAACAAAAAAATAGCTTACGGATGCTGACATTTGTCTCGTTAATGGGAGCAGCGTAAGAAGCGCCGGCCCCTTCTGGATTTGGCTGTAAATACTGCACTGACATACATTTTGGAAGGTTGCTGCTTTGTGCTGGTGGGAAGAGATTTGTCTAACCTTGCACTGACGAGAGCAGACATAAGGAAACAGGGACGCTACTGTCAACCACAGTCAGCTTTGTAAAGCAGGGGCACCCACTCTGCCAATATCCGTCAGATTCCAGGCCACGGCATACGAAAAATTGTGTTCCATCAACACCGTCTGGCCCAGCAGAAGTTGTATTAGGAAATAATTCTCCTGTTGTGTTTGAGGAAGAGAAGGGGGGAAAAACCACTTTACATAGCAGAATTCAAAGGAATGACGAGTGGTTCGGCATCCTCAGGTCAGGCATGCTGCGGCTCTCTCCAGTGTCTCCTATGGCAAAAGCACAGCCCCACTTGGCAGGGCGGGGCTGATCCACACGTCAGAAAGAGGCAGGAGGCCCAGAGACTCATCAATCGCTAGCTGCATGTTACTTGTCTTTGTGTCACTCTACGTAGATAGGGCAATATTTTCCCTAAGTCGTCCCCTTGTGAGCAGGAAAAAGGATCAGATTCTTGTTCGTAGGATGATTGGCAAGTTGGCTGCAGGTGTTTATCAAAGCATAAAAGTAACCACAAGGTGCATGGGTTTGGCTTTTGTTCAAGATTCTCGGTTCAGGTGCTAGAAGGATACTCCCCGCCCAAATTGTGAAAGAAGTGCTTCGGACTGCCTTTCTGCTGTTAGGTTCCTGGGGTGAAATGCAAGAAATGGCTACACTATGTAGCTGTGCAGAATTTAACACTAACCTCACTCTCTTCACTGAACAAAGAGCACATTGCTGTGATACTGCCTTTGTCTAAGGCCATCTGCAATGGATTGTTTGCTATAAAAGTGAATCTTCTGAGGTACTTTTCTCGGAAGGGAGGAGCGAACTTCCACTTTGCATATGGCCCTGTCTAAATATCAACAGAGTCTGTGGACTCAAACAGCTTCCATAGACAGCCTTGGCAGCTCATGACAAGAGCCTCGGGTGATCACTGGCGTCATAAATAAGAGTGTCAATTGTTAACTCAGCAACAGGAGTCACTGTGCACTTACTCCCCATGTAGGACCTCTGTCCTTAAAGAGGTGTACTATGAGGATTAACAGCAAAACTTGTCTTCAAACAGTACTTTATACTTGGTGTGTCTGTGTGGGTGCAACAGTTGAAATCTCTACTTGGCATAGAGTTGGTTTTCTGTATATAAAGTCAATTAAAATGAATCTTACTGAAAAATGGAATGGGAGAGGGAGTAGGAGGTGGGATGAGAGTGGGGGTGGGAGGGTGGGAATGGGGGAAGAAACACTAAAAGCTGTACATATGAAATTTGTATTCATTAAATAAAAGCCTTAAAATGAATCTTCTAAAATAACTGATTTACATTTTTATTTTAGACCACTCCATGTAACTATACTGTATTTTAGCCCTTCCAAAATAACAGTGTACTTGCCTACTTTTTCAGCGAACATTACTTTGCGCGTATGAAGAAGAATCAGCGGCACCAGTTACCAGCCAGCCATGGCTCCCAGGGTGCTTTGCGGCTTTCTTTCAGGGCTTCTCCTCAGCCTTCGTGGTTCCGGCTCCTGCTCAGTGTACACGTGCCATAAACCCGCTTACCACTTCTAACCAGAGGGAGGCAGAGTAAACAGGTGAGAGCAGGGCCTTTGGAGTCCAGCACATCTGGGTTTCATTCCAGCTCCGTCTGTGTGAACTTCAACAATGCCCTTAGTTCCCTTGTTCCTAAAATGGAGCGGAAATATCTACCGGTAAGGTTGATGCGGGATGAGACGATGCTTGCCTGGAATCGGCCCAGGGACTTGGCCAGTTCCTCAGTGTCTATGGAGGACACCTAAGGGCGAATGGGTTCTAAGAGAGGACCTCAGGCCTTTTATGCGGCTGTCCAGGGCCTGATTTACCAGATTTGGCTCCCTTCCCATCCTTGCATGGGGGAGGAGGGGTTGAAACGGCCAGCACCTCACCCCTGAAGATATAGACAGATCAAGATTTAAAGTAGTGCTGGCCGCTGTGGCGTAGCAGGTGAAGTCACCTTCTGCAGTGCCGGCATCCCATGTGGGCACTAGTTCGAGTCCTGGCTGCTCCTCTTCTGATCCAGCACTTGCTATGGTCTGGGAAAGCAGTGGAAAACGGCCCAAGTCCTTGGGCCCCTGTGCCTGCATGGGAGACCCAGAAGAAGCTCTTGGTTCCTGGCTTCGCACCTGCGCAGCTCCGGCTGTTGCAGCCATTTGGGGAGTAAACCAGTGGATGGAAGACCTCTCTCTCTCTCTCTCTCTGTCTCTGCTTCTCTATAAGTCTGCCTTTCAAATAAATAAATAAATCTTAAACAAACAAACAAACAAACAAAAATATATACTCCATGGCTGGTTAAAAAAAAAAAAAAGTAGTGCCAGCACCATCTCTGTGCGTTTTGTTGTTGTTGTTCATCCATCTATAAAAACATGTTTCAGGGGCCAGCACTATGGTGTAAGGGGTAAAGCCACCACAGTGCTGGCATCTGGTTCAAGTCCCAGCTGCTCCACTTCTGATCCAGCTCTCTGCTATGGCCTGGGAAGGCAAAAGATGGCCCAAGTCCTTGGACTCCTGCACCCACGTGGGAGACCAGGAGGAGGCTCCTGGCTCCTGGCCTTAGATTGACACAGTTCTGGCTGGCGTGGCTAATTGAGGGGTAAATCAGCGGATTGAAGACCTCTCTCTCTCTCTCTCTCTTTCTGCCTGACCTTCTCTCTTTGTGTAACTCTGACTTTCAAATGAATAAATAAATATTAAAAAACAAACAAAAAAAACAGTTTCAGTTTCTTTTTCTAGCAAGTTTCCAGGTAATGATAATATTGACATTGCTGGTGTGGGGACCACACTCTGAGAACCACCGCTTTAGCTAATCTGAAGCAGAATGTGCATCACTGATGGGCAGGGGGCCAGTCTCACCTGTGCACTCCTCCAGGAGCTGGGGATTCCCTGGAGGCAGGCTGGGGGCCAGCTGGGTCTGTTCTTTGGGGCAAGTGGTTGTTTGCAACCTGATTCCTAAGAAGAGAATGGAAGGTGCAGTGTGGGGCAGAGTTTCCCATAGCCTTTTCTCCCCACGGCATAGTGCCTTGTAAGTGCCAATAGCTGGGGCACCCCCGCTCCTCCTCCTCTTGTTTCCTCCCCTACATCCACAATGGCAGGTTGGCTTGGGGTTTTGGGTGAGCCTTGTGGTCTGGATAATTAGTCTTTGGGTAGGGTGAGACCCACTTAAATTGTTCTTAATTCTCCACCACTAAGGTTGAAAAGGAAGTCATTTTGTAACTATTTGCAAGCAGGAAATTGTGCTCATAAAACATTTAATTAAGGTAACCCCAAACTGTGTTTTCCAAACTCCAACTCACAATTAGATCATTTATATTCCCCGGGGCTTGGGGCTCAGGACTAGATAGATCCAGATTCCAACAGGTCAGAGAACAACCTGGAGCTGTGTGTGGGTTTCAATCTCCTCTACTCACAGTGGCAGTGAGGAAACCACAATAGCCACGAGCCCCTGACAGTGGTGGGGCCACAGGAGACAGTCGCCTTTGTGTCCGTGGTGGCAGTCAGATGCATACATGGGGACGACTCCATACATCCACACATAGCCACGTACAGCCACGCATCCACACGTGTTCACGCCCATCCACAGGCAGCCACGCCAACCAAAAGTCATGCGCCCCTGTGCCCACAGGGGCTTATATGGGTTTACAGACAATAGTGACCTAGAGCCAAGCCATTACATAACAGGGCTGTGGGCAACTAGCCTGGGAGGCAGCCCTGTCGGTTACCATGGCACTGCCAACCATAGGGCCACAGAGGTAAGGGGCAAGGGCATCAAGGCGTGGGAACTTGATAAATATCGTCTTCCCAAGTTCACCTCGCAACATAATTAAAACTGAAAACAGCTTTCTGAATCACAGCCTCCATGTCTCTGGTTGTTTGCCAGACCCTAGAGGAGAGCTACAGTGACAGGTTGGGTATCCCCTGCTTCTGTGTGGGGCCCAAGGAGCAAAGCCAGGCAATAAGTCCCGGGAGGAGAGGGGAAATGGTGGACGCACGTTTAGGAACAGGGAAAACTAATTTTCAGTGTTACTTTTTGGAAGGGTTGTGTTGTGTTGCCTTCAACTTGAGGATGCACCTGCTATATGCACTACTGGGCACTGGTGGGGTGTAAAGGGGTTCAGTCTCCATAGCAAAACAGAGATAGCAAAAGACCACTCTGACACATGTCCAGTGGCGGGTGGCAGGCTTGGGGATATCAACCCAGAGATCTTGGGAAGGTCCCTGGACTCCCCACAGCATTCAGTCCTCAGCACTTGAGCATTCTCATTTAGATAGTACAGAAAAAGCAGAGCCGGCAGGGAGACACCCAGGGAACAGACTTCTTGGTAACCTCGGGTTACAGGAGGCTTATGAAGCCAACAACTGCCTTCGTCAGGCTTCTCCAATCGGAAGAAAGTGTGTTTTTTATTTAGTAAACAGTTCTGAGCGCCTGCTGTGTGCCAGACGCAGGGGATGTAACGATGGCACAGGCTGGCCAGATCTCCGGGAGCTGGCTTCTCCCATCATCCTCCATGTCCCCTCTCCCTCCGAAGCCCAGGTCTGTCCTGTCTGCGTCACCACCCCATCTCCCCGCACTGTGCTGCCACCAGTGAGCCAATCCCAAAGCCTGATGTACTCATTCACTTTCTCAACAGTTGTGGGCCAGGCGTGATATGGAGCAACAGGGACTCAGCAGTAAACAGAATAGGTAAAAACGACTGCCTGGTGCTGGTGCTGTCGAGTATCAGGTAAAGCCACCGCCTGCAGCACTGGCATCTCATATGGATGTTCGTTCGAGTCCTGGCTGCTCCACTTCCAATCCAGCTCCATGCTAATGGCCTAGGAAAGCAGTGGAAGATGGCCCAAGTGCTTGGGATCCTGCACCCACATGGGAGAACAGAAGTAGCTCCTGGCTCCTGGCTTCAGCCTGGCCCAGCCATTACAGCATTTGGGAAGTGAATCATTGCGCTCTCGCTCTCTCTCTCTCTCTCTGTAACTCTGTCTTTCAAATAAATAAATCTTAAAAAAAAAAAAAGGCTGCCTTCTTAAAGTAGGAGGGCAGTACCTAGACTAGAACACAACAAAGATACAGTGTAGTACGTGAGGCAGTGACAAGGATTAAAAATAAAGCAAAGAAGACTAGACGGTGTTTGGAGGAGGTGTAAACAGGCTAGCTGCGCAAGGCCTCTTTGCAAAGGTATAAAGACAGGCTGGAATAGAGGGGGAGCGCAGGCAACAGGCATGACAAGTGTGAAAGCCAGAGGGAGAAGCTCTCTCCTGGCAAGAGTGAGGGCGGGAGGCCACTGTGGTGGGGCAGAGTGGCGGAGGGAGCAGCAGGAGGTGAGGCCGGGTGGGACGAGCCTGGGCACAGACCAGGTGTGTCCTGGTGGGGCTTTTCCTCTGAGGGGCGTGGGAAGTCCCAGGTGGGGTGCAGCTGAAGGCTGATATGACACGTAGCCGCTCTGTGGGAACAGATGAAGGAGAGCAAGGGCACCATTAATGGGCTACTGTTGAATCCAGGAAAGAGGTGTTGGTGCCCTAGACTAGTGTGTGTTGGTGGAGATGGTGAGAAGTGGTCAAATCCAGGATGTAGTTGTAAGGTAGGGCCAACAGAGCAGGCACTGTGGCACAGGGGCTTTAGCTGCCTCTCGGGACACCTGCATCTCATATCAAATTACATTCTGAGTCCTTGCTACTCTGCTTCGGATCCAACTCCCTGCTAATGTACTCGGGCAGGCAGCAAATGATGGCCCAACTACTTGGTCCTCTGCCACCCATGTAGGAGACCCAAATGGAGTTCCAGGCTCCTGGCTTCAGCCTGGCCCAGCCCTGGCTGTTGCAGGCATTTGGGGAGTGAACCAGTGAATATAAGATTTCTCCTTGTCCCTCCACATTAATAAATAAATAAATAAATAAATACATCTTTAAAAAATAAAGTAAGGCTGACAGGTCTTATTGGCAGGTTGGGAGCTATGAGAAGTGTGAGTCCAAAATGATGCCAAAGATCGCGACTTGAGCACTCAGAAGAAGGCGTCGCTGCTCACTAAGATGGAGGAGACTGCAAAAGGGCAGACTAGAAAGACCTTCAGCTTGACTCAGTCTGCTGGAGCCGCAGAGTCCATCAGATGCCCACGCAGACAAGCAGGTGATTAGGTATCTGCTTCTCCCTCAGGGAGAAACTGGAGCTCCAGGTGTGAATTTGGAAGTAATGATGACCAGCTCTGGACTTTAAACTGGGAAAAGAGGAGATGAGGAGGTTGAGGGACAATGAAAGGGAAGAAAAGTCAATAGTTCTGGGGTTGGGGCTGGCGCTGTGGCATAGACGGTAAAGCCACTGCCTGCAGTGCTGGCATCCCATATGGGTGCCGGTTCAAGTCCCAGATACTCCACTTTTGATCCAGCTCTCTGCTAAGGCCTGGAAAAGCAGTAGAAGATGGCCCAAGTGTCTGGGCCCCTGCACCCACATGGAAGATCTGGAAGAAGCTCCTGTTTCCTGGCTTCAGATCGGCGCAGCTCCAGCTGTGCGGCCATTTGTATAGTGAACCAGCAGATGGAAGACCTCTCTCTCTGTCTCTACCTGTCTCCCTCTGTAACTGTGCCTTTCAAATAAATAAAATAAATGTTAAAAAAGGGGGGAGGGGCAAAGTTAACATTCTTCTTGGTGGGCTTATTAATTCCTCCCGCCTCTTTCATCTGTGGGATCTGTAGCCTTCTGTGATAAAGGGCTTTGCTGGTCACCCTCCAGCCCTTTGTATTTTTCTGAGCACCTTCCTGTCAGGCCACAGGGGTTCTCCCACAGCCTTTCTCCAGCCTGGGTGCTGCCCCTGTGTGCCCCCCACCCCCGGCTTCCTGAGCGCTGACTCAGCACCGGCTCTCCCGGCACCTCCTCTGGCTTTGAGCAACACCGACTGGCACAGAAATATCAGGGCCGAAGAGACCTGGGAAGACCATGCTTGATTTCCTCTCCACCCAAGAATGAGTCAGAGCAGGAGAGGCTCATTGAACACAGCCCTGTCAGCCAGAAAATGGAAAGTCAGAGAAAAGAAACCGCCCGGTGGCCTGCCTGCTCTCTCCAGGGATGAGGTCTTTTTCAGCGATTGCAGCTCCGCCCACAGACTCCCTGCCAGAGACTCCAGGGCAGGAGGAAGAGCCGGCGTTCCGCGTTTGCGGGTTACTGCAGAGTTGCGTGAGAGCAAGCAGTGGCTGGGGTCCAGCGGTTTGGATTCTAAAGGAGACACATAGGCTTTGGCCGTCCTGATCTGCAAGCCCCCGGGCCTGCACCCCACTTCTGCTGCACTCCTCAGGCTCGATTTTCTTTCATAGGTGAGGGGAGGGGGAGGGGGCGAGGAGCCAGCTCCCAGCTTGACTTACTCTGGACACACCCCTTCCTGCCGCTGATGGCAATCTGAAGCTTGTATATGTAGGAACTCGTGTAAGTTCTTCAATGGTCCCAATTTTGTAGACACCGTTAGTCCCATTTTATCTATGAGACAAAATAACATCAAGACTGTGCGACAATAAGAGAGCAGATTTGAACCCACGTCTTTCTTACCCTAAAGTCCGCGCTTATTCCTCAATGTTATGATGACCTTTCAAGACACCAGAGGGTCCATCTGTAAGGTGAAAATGTCCTTCGTCTCATCGCTAGGATTTGAAAGTTGGTGCCCCCTCCACAATCCACGTTAAAACTTAGTCCCTGATCTATCAGTGATAAGAGGTGTGGCCTTCGGGAGGTGATTAAGTCATGAGGGTCGAGCATTTTTTTTTTTTTTTATTTGACAGATAGAGTTAGACAGTGAGAGAGAGAGAGACAGAAAGGTCTTCCTTCCATTGGTTCACCCCCCCAAATGGCCACCAGCACTGCACCAATCTGAAGCCAGGAGCCAGTTGCTTCCTCCTGGTCTCCCATGTGGGTACAGGGCCCAAGCACTTGGGCCATCCTCCACTGCACTCCGGGGCCACAGCAGAGAGCTGGACTGGAAGAGGAACAACCAGGACTAGAACCCGGCACCCATATGGGATGCCGGCGCCGCAGGTGGAGGATTAACCAAGTGAGCCACGGCACCGGCCCCAGGGCTGAGCATTTTATAGTGAGGTTAGCAGTCTTACTTAGGGGCTCAAGGTTGAAGGAAATGCTATCTTATCCTCCTGTCCCTTGCACCTTTACAGACACAGTGCTCCTCCCACAATGTCCCAAGACCCCATCCTGGAAGAAGACAACAGCCCTCACCAGATATCAATCCTGCCAGTGTCTGGGTCTTGGACTTCTCATTGTAGGTAAATCACCCCGCCTGTTGACACTTTGTTATAGCAGCACAAACTCTCACCAATAACCGACAAGTGTCAATTAGGTACAGACTGGGAGGGCAGCGCTGGGGCTGGGACTAAGCAGCCTTCCCGGATTCCGATGGGACAGATGTTCACTCTCCCCAGTTACAGTTGGGCAACAGCCAGAGGCTGGCAATCTTTGACTGTATCAAGCACTGCTTCTCGGGTTGCAAAAGGCAAAACTGCTGGTGTGGCTGCTTGTCTGAAGGAGCCAGAGAAGAGCTAGGAATATCCTGCACAAACTTGGGGTGTGCTGTCGCTCCCCGTCTTCGTGGAGGAACGACACAGGACCCTGCGCTGTTCTTTTGTCTGCTCGGCCCTCCCCGGGTTTGCTGCTGGTTCTTCCCGGGTTGGCTACCGTCCCTCCACCTCCGTGGAGGGGCGGGCCCCCTGCCACTTTCCCCACTTCCGCAGGGGAGCGGCATACCGCCGGCCGGCTCTCTCGGGGGCTGCTCAGGTGTTCCCCTTAGATGTTCCTGGTGCATGTTGTCTCTCTCCTCCTTTATAGTCCTCTTCCACCAATCCCAACTCTGCTACCCACACGCCGAGTACGCTGCTCTCCTCCAATCAGGAGCAGCTCCTGCAGCTTGTCAAGTTGGTGAAAGGCAGCTGGGTAGAAGCTGTTTGCTCCTCTCCCAGCGCCATATTGTGGGAGAGCAGATGCATAGAATAAGTCTTAATTCCAGTAACTTAGTCTAGTCCGAGTTGCTCCCCACAGTGTGCCTTAGCTCTGATATGAGCTGTGATATTCCTTGAAACTGTGTCTCCTCTGGAACACACAGAAGTGTGTGTACCACACACACACACACACACACACACACACACACGTTTCTTACACTTTACCTGCCCCTAGGAGGAAACTGGAGCAGTCAGCAAAGGTTTCCAAGGATTCCCATTCAGGGGACAGGGCCTGGGGATAGTGTTGTAAATTGCAAGTTGTTGGTTTCCTCTTTGCCAATTAGAAAGAGCACTGCCACACCTGGTCAAAGTAACTCTTCCGTGGACTTTCTTGCACAGTCTCCTAGACTAGCAGTCTCCAAACAAACTTAGTCTCTCAGAGGCATTGGCCCCCTGCTGGGCCTCGCTGCCACTCTGCTTTCATGCAGTAGGCACACGGAGGCTAGTACCTGGTCCCCACTGTTTTCCTGGGCTCAGACAAGACTGTGGGAAACCCAGGCTATTTGTTCAAGGTAGATTGCCAAGGCCACTGCCACTGGACAGCTTTGGGCAGCGACTCCAAGTCTTGCCCCGGTCTTGCCTGCAGTAGCTCAGAGCCAGGGACAATGTATGCCAGGATCCAGGGATTTGTCTTGCTATTGGTTATCTTGTCCCCAAAGGAGCTTCCAGAGCATTGAAAAATCAGACAAAAGAGAGGTCATGCACACACACACACCCCTTTTCTCAAGGAACAGGGACCCCAAGGGGGAAATAAAATTTAGGAGGTTTATGGAACTCACTGTAGAGCTGATCCAGAATTTAAATTGATTCCATAATTTATTGCATTTTAATTAGCAATCACAAGAGACCAAG
This sequence comes from Oryctolagus cuniculus, assembly GCF_051225735.1. Taxonomy (NCBI): domain Eukaryota; kingdom Metazoa; phylum Chordata; class Mammalia; order Lagomorpha; family Leporidae; genus Oryctolagus; species Oryctolagus cuniculus. Next base: position 80,029,609 of record NC_142873.1, read on the forward strand.
TATTGTTTACTCTCTTGTTAGGAGCTGTGGTTGGAAACAAATACCAGAGAGTCTTAATAAGGATGAGTTATATTTACTGTTTTCCATTTTACAGTCTTGTTATAATCATCACAAGAAGAGATTCATTTAGTGCTCATCTGTTCTTGGCATGACATTTGTTGACCCCTAGGGTGACATAAACTCACAACATACCCCAGAAGGCAAGGAAAAGCCCCTCCAGCCCCAGCCCACCCCAAGCTTGCTCCAGCACTGTTTTCAATAACAGAAATTAATGTGGAACTAATTCTGGCTTAGGTTATATGACATGAGTTCCCAAGTGCCATTGTCACCCAAAATGCATCTAAATGACTGCTGTTGGTTATTTATTTAGAGCAGGAAAATGCTGCCAGTGGACAGACAGCGGTGCTTATATTCACTGCTCTGACTTGGAAACACCAGCCCCGACGGAGAGCCGTGAGCTGTCTGCTGAGTGCTCGCCCTCCGCTCAGGCGCCATCCATCTGACGGGTTAGCCCGCGTGTTTCCTTTCACTCTATGTTTTCCTATGGGGTGGGGAGGGGGTCATAGGACTGCAATTTTTAAAAATATCATTTCTCCAGAGCCAGAGATGTTGAAGCTCCTAAGCAGCTTTTGTTATTATTACTTGGGCAGGGAACACCCTGAATTCCGACCTGTGGGATGGGACTCTGGGATCCTGTGATTTTCTGGGAATGCTCTGGGTCCCTGTTTCTGGCTGGGAACATTACAAAGTACTTTAAACACACCAGGGTTATTATTACAGTGACTCTCATTGGTCATCCCAATTCTCCCTCTTGGACTGGGCACCCAGCAGGCAACAGAGTTCATTATCTCAAGTCTAAAGAGCATTTCAGTAAATGAGGTAGGAAGGCTTGATTCTGAAAGGCCTTCCTGGAAAAGGAGATGTTTGCTGTACCCTGAACACACACATCCTTTCGAGACTTTTCATTCACAGTGGACTTCTTCTTCCAAAAGTAGGGACCATTGTTTATTTACTCTTCTTTTTCTTTTTTTAAATCCAGTTTTTCCACCCAGCCACAGAGGTACCAATCCTATGCATGCGTTTTAATTAAACCTTGCTTCCTGTTAAAAAGCTCCTATTGTTCTTTTCATTTAAATCGGATTCTTCTTAGATCTTTAACAAGACCACAGAGGAGTAATAAATCTAAGTAATTGTCCTTATTAAGAGGAGATTATTCTCGCAAGACTATAACAGTCACCAAAGTAACCAAAGTCTTTTCCAGGTAGCACTTAGAGTACCTCCCTCTTACCCAAAACCAGAAATGTCTCGTTACTCACTTTCCTTACTGCTCAAATTAAATTAGATGGCGCTGTGTTTATTTTTCAATCCTTTACTAACATACGGGGATTTTCCTTGCAATGCTCCGCATCAGGAGACCTCAAGTCCAGCTGCACTAGGGCCATGGGATGGAGCTGACCTCCACCTGCCTGCCTCCAACCCTTGCTTCCTTTCCCCCACCATCCAGGCACTCTGCCAGCCATTAGTGCCTCAAAGGTGAAAGACAGAGTCCCCTGGATGGTGTATTCTTCGTTTATCTAATACGTTTTCCTACGTGTTAGTAAGGCACTGTACTAGGTGCTGAGCTTCCAGAGGGAAGAGAGTTTGCTTTCTTGGGCCATGAAATGTAGCAGGAATTTGGGCATTAACTGAATAATCACACAATGGCAAACAGTTATGACACAGAGGACAGGGCACCATGTGACCGCACTCCAGAAAGTGAGAAGTGGTCCACTCAGTCTCCCCTCTGTCTGTTCGATTTGCAGATGACCGGACCTCTGCTTTCATTGTTTTTTTTTTTTTTTTTGGAAAAGGTTTATTATTTTGAAAATCAGAGTTACAGACAGGGTGACATACACATACACACACACACACACACACAGAGAGAGAGAGAGAGAGAGAGAGAGTGGGAAAGAGAGACAGAGATCTTCCATTCACTGGTTCACTCCCCAGAGGGCTATAACAGCCAGCATTGGGCCAGGCTGAAGCCAGGAGCCAGGAGCTTCACCCAGGTCTGCCACGTAGGTGAGGGAACCAAGCACTTGGGAAGTCTTCTGCTGCTTTTCCCAGGCCATTAGCAGGGAGCTGGACCAGAAGTGGAGCAACTAAGACTTGAAAAGGTGCCCCTATGGGATGCCAGTGTCCCAGGCAGTGGCTTTATGATATACTACAACATTAGCTCCAGACTTCTGCTTTCTTGTGCTAAAGAACTTCCAGGGAAGCCTTGTTCCAAAGTTCTTAAGCAGTAAGTGGCTCCTGTGTTCTAAATTAGCCTCCCTCAGGTAGAGAAGGCTAACTCAACATTTCCAGATAAAGTTGTTCAAGAATAAAGGGATAGCAGACCTGCCATGGCTTTATTTCAGAAGGACACACATGTGCATGAGTGTGCATGGCAGTCTGCTAAGAAATGGACGCCCAAGGACCTTGGCGAGCTCACTTCAAACCAACTAAGTTCTGGTTGTCAACCTTAGCCACTCCACCCTTTGCCTTCAGCTCTTGAGGACACAGCTTACATCAGCCCAGCTCTTATACACACCTCATGTTGGATATTCTGTGATTTCTTGTTTGGAAATAAGAACTTCAAGGGTCTCTTGCCTCCAAAATTGCCAGTAACATACATATTGTGGGTGCCACTTGGAAAGTTCTTTCTTAGGCCATGAGAAGAGAAGCAACCCGGTGCTGTGCAGAGATGAAGTTTGCAAGCTTGTCATTGGGGTGGGAAATACCCAATCATATGGCAATTAAACAAGCGGCTCTTCAGAGAGCTTGAAGAACAAGATCAGCAGTCCATGCGCTGGAAGACTTGATTGGTGGACTTCACGGCCTTTGTGGCTTGTTCATGGACTGGTCTGGATTGCAGTCTTGCAGATGGAGAACTTCACCGACCCACCAAGAGCAGATCCATTTGTCTAGGTAGAGATCCAATAGCCATGGTGGGGTGCTAAGTGTCATAGCACTCAGAAGTCTACGTGTCCAGTACATTCTTTGCCTGAGAGGCCCCAAGTCATGACCAGATGATTGCATGATCAGATGATTGAAGGGGCAGTCAGAAAAAGGAGTTGGAGCCCTTAAATATTTAATAAAACCCAATGAATGGAGCCTGAGGCTTCCATTTGGCAACTGGAACTAGAAATAATCAGGGCTAGAAGACCAGAACTCAAGCGGCCTCAACCCTCTGCATTCATCCTCACACCAAGGATGCCTGTGCCGACAAGACAGGGAGGCTCCGTTTATGCAGTTCGACTCCATGTAACCTGGAAGAACTTCCGCACGCACGTGAATAGCACTTTGCTATTCACGATAACGGAATTGAAACAGAGGCTTCAGGAGGGCCTTTTTAAGTCTTAAAAATAAGGCTACTTCCTCTTTACAAAGTCCCCTTTTTTTTTTTTAAAATCATGTAGGTCAGGCATTGGCCTCCTAGTTAAGAAGCTAATTGGGACACGCATATCCCACATCAGAGTGCCTGAGTTTTCAGCCCTGGCACTGCTCCTAATTCCAGTTTCCTACTTACATACACCCAGGGAGGCCTTAGGTTGATGGCTCAAGAGATTGGGTCCTTGCTACCCAGATGGGAGACCTGGATTGGCATTCTCAGTTCCTGGCTCTGGCCTGGCCCAGCATTTGAAGAATAAACCCACAGGTAACATCTCTCTTTCTCTCTCTGTCTCCCTCTCCCTTTCTCTATCTGCCTTCCAAACAAGTAAACTAAATGAAAATTTCCTAAATCACCCTCTTCTGCTTGAGCATCTAAGTAAACATTTATAACGAAGAAGGAGTAAGTGTGCACCAGAACCCTGACCTCTGTCTGATGTGGTTCTTCTTCAAGGCCCTCCATTGCCTCCAGCATTCAGTCCTAATTCCTGTGCCCTGGCATTTGAGGGCCTTTGCGGAGCCGTCAGCACACGGCCTGGATTCTCTCCTTTCTCCAGGCTCCCAGGACTGAGCGCCTGCTCCTCTGATGGGCTGCTTCTTCCTTGTGTGTGCTGCCCCCTCCCTGCGTGGCTAATGGTCTTTTGAGACCCTGGAGGCGTTTTTGCCCTTTTCAGGCAACTTCGCTTCTCTCTAATGTCCATCAACTGTCTGTCTCTCAAAGCAAAGTCTCCGTTTCTGGTTCTTAGGGAAGCAGGTCCCAAAGGCACAAATCAACGCACCGTCATCACGGCATACTTCAAACTATTGACAAGATGGGAGGAACTGGGCAGGTTCCAGACCACAGCACACGCATCCACGAGAAAACACAGCCTCTCATCCTTCTTCTTCTCCTCTCGTTTCTGCTGTGAGATCTCCAGTGAGAGTGCTCTTTTGAGTGAAGCTCTAATGACCCAAAGCAATAACAATGGAAAACTGAATTTTTCCTTAAACTTAATAGACTTCATTATTATCACTTTTTCTAGGATGACTTAGTTCAAAATAAAACGTTTTCAGATACTAATTAGAAAATTACGGTGTGCTTTGGGTTCTAACTGTAATTTCCAGTTAGGAAGAGAATGATGCTTTCCAAATTTAGGATTAATTTACACTTCAGGACATGCCATGTCCTCCGGGCTTATGGACTGTTTTCCTTACTGGTTCCTTGTACAGAATTTATGCTACAGATGTCCCGGTGTTTCTTGCAGGAGTAGCATCCACGCGCCCTGTGTCCTACCACCCAGAGTGTTCTCATGGCTCCGGCAGGAAGTGGGCGGCTCAGGACGCCTGTGTCAAAGGAGTGTGTGCAGCTGAAACCGGGTGCTCCTCGAGAGACATGGCTTCTGTCTCCCGCCCTCTCTGGCAGTTAGGAGGGCAGGAGTGACTGGGCTGTGCTGCATCGGGAAGAAGTGTGTGTGCCCCCATGAGCTCTTCCGTGGTCCTCTCTCTGCTCTCTGTGCGCTTGGAGTAAAGGGCTCTGGGAAGTCAGAGACACACAGGATGTCAGCTGCTGCGCCCCTGAACTCATGACTCAGCACGGCCAAGCAGTGGCATTGGCACTGAACTCTGTGCGTGAAGAATCGCTTCTTCATGGCGCTTAGCCCCCAGATACTGCCGCTATCTGCTGTGGCACCCGGCCGAGCCGAGCCTGACCCCCCGAGGCTGGCAGCCCAGTGGACAAGCACGAGGCCCCTCCACGCGGACGTCTCGCGCAGGTGCGTCGCACCTCTGTTTGCTGCATGAACACAAGACCACCTGTCAGACAACACGCTCTCACTCTGGGAATCCAGCCAGCCCCTTGCTTGCTAGCACATTTGTAAATGCTTTTCTTATTAAATAAATATTCCAGATGCAAAAGCCCATCGGACCTCATGTTGCGCCCAAACATTCCTGGGGGCTACTCAAAGTACTCTCTGCTCTGAGGCTGGGTCTGAGCCAAAGTCCTGGAGGAGTAACCAGAGCAAAGCTGCAATCCTAGGAAGAGCCGGCGCCTGGCATGAATCAGGATCTGCACACACACTGCAGAAAGGAAGGAAGAACCACATCCTGAGCCCGGGGGACAAGCAGGAAGTGGAGTCAAGGACTGGGAGCTGGCAGAGTCTGCAGTGAGGCAGGAAGGAGCCGTCTCAGATAGGAACGCTGGTAGAGCAGTGGCTGCCAGCATTGGCAGGGAAGCGTTGAGTGGTGTATTGATCTGCTGGGAGGTGTGTGTATGTGTGTGTGTGTGTGTGTGTGTGTGTCCATGGGGTGCATGTGTGCGTGTGTATGTAGTCAAGATCAGTTTTAGATTCACAACCAAATTGAGCAGGAAGAACAGGGAGTTTCCATATGCCTGCTGCCTCCTGACATGCATAGCCTCCCCCACTATCAATGGCCTGCCCTGGGGCAGTATAGGTGGCACCATCCACGGACCTACACTGGTGCATCGTTATCACCCAAAGTTCCAAGTTCACAGGAGGAGTCACTTCTCTTGTACCTGCTGTGGGTTTGGACAAATGTATGAGGACATGGATCCACCATGATGGTGGTGTACAGAATAGTCCCACCGCCTTAAATGTCAGAGATCCGGTTTTTACAGTGGACACACATGAGTGACCTCTCTCCGAGGAGGTATTTTTCCATTTCGAAGTCAAAAGACCATAAGAATGCTTTAGATATCCATGTGGGAAAGGAAGGCCTATCTAGGATCCTGGCTGACGTGAATGGAGACTGTGGCTACCTTCCCAGCATTCTCTGGGGTTTAGCTTGAGAAAATAATAAGAATCTTACAGGATCAGTGATCTCAGTCATTTGGACTACAGTAAATCTCTTCTATATTACTGCTTGGCCTCTGAGAATATTATATTGGGTCTCATTTTATTAAAGAGTGCCATGCATACCCAGAAGTCACTATTTAATTTTTAGCTGCAAGATATAATTTTGAAAAACCATTATCTAGAAAGTGCAATAATCAAACAATGTAATCATGAATATTAAACCTCCTTGGAATATTGTTTTAAATGCTTGCCAGCTGGAAGCAAGGGTTGACAAGGAAGTATATGACTTGGTTGGCTTTCTAATTTGTCAAAGCATCTACACTTTCCAACAAGATATACTTTGAAGATACGTTTTTTCTCAGCATGATTGTTTTTCAAACTATCAAAGAATGCAAAATCCTTAAACCAGGAAGACAGATTTGCATTTTCTATTTGTTCCAGCCAAAGATTTAGGACTAAATGACTTTAAGAGGCACAATTGAATCCTCTCTCCGAGGAGCCAGGCAGTTCCTATACATCACCGATTGCCTCTGAGCTCTCTGGCTGCTCCGTGAGCTCAGACTCGTAAATTTTGTGACATATGGAAAATATCAGAAAACCACAGCGTGCATTTTCAAAGAGCCCAGAAAGCAGGATTTACACTGTCCTGAAAGATCCCTGGTGATTCAGCCGTTCTTACCATTACCCACCGCTGACTCTGTAGAAAATGTCAGTTGGCCAATGGCTGAGAATCTTGGGAATGCTTCAGTTATCTGGGGTGGGGGGGTGGGGGTGTGGGGAGGAGGCGCTGCCCTCCCTTCCGGCCAGGCTGCGGATCACAGGATAGTCTCCCAGGAAGAAAGGCCTTTTCTGGTTCTCCACGTTGGTACCTGCAGCTCCTCCCGAGTGGAATCCCCTTCTTTCTCGATGGACTCCCCATCCTGTGCCCCCCCCCACCTCCTACTGCCTGTCTCCCAGCACCTGCTGCACTGCACTGAAACATAAACGTCTGTCCTCACTTACTGCATGCACATTGAACTTAAGGAGGCCTGGGCCCAGGCCTCATTTGCTTTGTGCAACCTGAGTTCAGCACCTACAGCAGACTCATCACAGGCACTCGGACAGATAAGTGGCCAATGTGTCCACCTGCTTGTGGAGCCTGGGAACGGGGCAGAAATTGATCCCGGGTCCTCACTGCTCTTATTCACCCAAGCTTCACGGCCTTAGACACGATACTTACTTTCCTGCTGTAGTTTCCTTCTCTATAAAGTGGGAATGATGACGTTGCCTGTCCCATAGAACGTGGTGAATACTGAATTATTTACACATTTGGGTTAAGATGATAGTTTGCACTAGTGAGAGCTTGATAAATCTTAACGAAGTGAACTTTCAAAATGCGTCGGCTGCCTTTACTAGTCATAGTGACGTCATTCCAAATGGCTCAACTCCATTGAGCTCCCTGCCACATCCTTCGCCTCCGAGTAAGTAAGTGAGGGTTAGTGGAGTTACTCAGACGAGGGATTTGCTGTGGAGCCTGGGGACCCTGATGGGGGGAATAGAGATTGCGTCTCAGAGCCGGCATTCCTTGGCAGTCTGAACCATGGGGCGGTAGACATCTGTCAGCATCTCCTCCTTAAACAGAAGACTGGAAGCATGACCTTCTCACTTCTCTCTTCCCTGAGACCTGCTCCAGCGAGACCTGATGGACCTTGGGAACGGAGGCAAAGTCTGGGCCTGGCCTTGGACAGCACTTGAGGAGCCAAGGTCACCAGAAGTCCACAGCCCCAAGGACTCCAAAGGACATTGGTGAGTGGTGGCCCAAGGAAGCAGTCAGCTCTGCCTTATGGGAAAATGACTCCATTTTAAAACAATAAAAAAAGCAGCCTCCGTTTCCCATAGCAGACCCGGGTCCTTGTAAAAGCGGGCATTCAGGCATTCGGTGGACCAGGACAGCACAGTAGAGATTGCTAAACAAAGTAACTCCCTGTGCCCAACGCTCCCGTGCTGTAAGCCCCCACAGATGTAACTCTTTTTTCCTGCTGATGTAGCCCTTTTTTCCTTTAAAAACTCTTTCCAAACAAAAACCGGGGCCTCACTTCTTCCTCCGCTGTGCCGGTTGGTTGGATGGGGTCCCTGTCGCAGCTTGTACTCCCGAATAAACCTGCTTTTGCAGTTTGGTGTGATCGAGTCGCTGGTAGCTTCTTGGGGATCTACTTATCTGGGCACAACAGCCTTGGACAGCACTTGAGGCGCCAAGGTCACTGGAAGTCCACATCCCCAAGAACTCTGAAGGACATGGCGAGCGGTGGCCCAGGGAAGCAGTCAGCTCTGCCTTATGCGAATCCTGGGGGAAGTCTTGACCTTCAGCGGAAGTGAGTGCCCTCAGAGGCGGGAACTCTCACACCCCCTGCACATCTGGGATGAAGGGAGAGGGGCTGTAGGAGGAAAGCGTGGGCATGGGTGAGGGGTGGTGAGGGGCGGAAGTTGTCCCTGACTCAGGCCGGGATGGCTATTCTCAGCCCTACCTTGCCCTCCCAGCAGGGTGCTGTGAACCGGACAGGCCACGGACCCCAGGGTTGTCCCCTGGGGGGGAAGGGACCAGGAGAATGAGATGGAGCCACCCTGGATCTGGAGACCCTCCCTCACAGGGGAGGAGATCCCCTGGGGCCACAGACAGTGACCCAGCACAATTTCCACTCTCCGTCTACCTGTGTGGGGGTTGTGGGTGGTCCCATGGCCCTGCTGAGCCTTGGCCACTCTACAGTGGAGTCCATACAAGTGCGTCACAGAGCTACTGCCAGTCACTAAGGAAACAGGGCTTGTGATGCGTTCTGAGAACTCCAAGGGCATGAATCACAGCAAGAATTCTACCTGGAATGACTTTAAGACTCCTGTGTGGGGGGAGGTGAACCACATTTGGCCTTGGAAGCCAGCAGCCACGGTAGCCATGGGGAAGGAGGCTGACCAGATGGGATCCGCTTTCCAGACTGGTCTCTCTCCTGCTCCCTCCACCACCACCTGCGACAGACCAGCAGCACGCGATGGTGCGTGAGGGCACAGAGAACCAGACCGCCTGTGTTTGAATCCCATCTCTATCATTGCCTAGCTTCACGGCCTTCAGCAAGACGCTTACCCTTTCTGCGCCTCAGTTTCTTTGTCTGTACAATGGGGATATACTGATGCCTACCTCACAGGGCTTTGTAAACACTGGATGGTTTAGTACTTCTATTCTACTTAAAAAGGACAGTTAATGGTGTGAGTACGGGCAGCGTGAGCTGTCCTGGGCGGCTGTAGTAATGTCAGTCCCAGCAGCTCGGCTCCATCGTTCTCTCCCTGTGCATTCAAAGACCACTGGGGAGGCCTTTGTACCCTGGCAGAAAACGACTAGAAATCCTTGAAGAAATGAACCTGCTGCCTTCTGGCGGTGGTGGGAGTGGGGAAGATGGGGGGGTGGATGGGGACTGAAGTGGCTGTGGACACGAGTGTATGTGATTTGCTAGGAACCCAGCACATCCAGAGGGGTGCACTTCGACTTTCTCTGTGTGGAAGTTCTCAGGGAGGCGCCATCTTTAACCAGTGGGACCCGCCCACTTCTCCAGCTCCTCCAGTGCTATTGCCAGTAAGGAACCATATACTCTCAGACTGGCAGCCTGTATGACCACTCAGCGTGAAGGGATGCTGAGGTCTCTCAGGACAAGGACCTCAGGGCAGAGTGAGGGGGACATCTGCCTCCCAGCGCAGGGCAATGGGCCCCTGGGAGGGGGAGGACTGCTGGTGGCGCCCAGCACTTGCATAAACAAGCCCCTGCCGGTCCTGTGCCACCCAGAACCTCCCAGGCCACCAGAGACGGGCACGAGACAAACACACTTTCCACACCATGTGGTTACAGCCATCTGTGGGAGTCCCTAGGCTTCAAGGGGAGCCCAGGGCAGTCACCACGCAGCCTAGGGCATGTGTGCAAGGTGGATTCAAGCCGTCCGTGACACTCAAGCAGAGCCTGGGGCAGGCGCTGGGGCATGGACAGAATGAAGAGAAGGAACAAGTAGACCCGCGTGGCTGAGCTTGCAGGGTCAGAGGGCGGAGGCAGACAAGGCTGGGGGGGGGGCGGAGGCTCCGGGAGCCACGTTAACGAATGGGAAGGACTTGAGCTCAGATAATGGCGGCCAGCAGCAGGGTTTTCAGAGCGGCAGTGCTGTGTGCAATGCGGGGGAGTCTCAGGAGGCTGGCGGCGGCCAGGTCTGCAGGAGGCTGATAACCGGGCTGCGCCCAGAGTTACACCCACTTTCTTCCCAGGGCATGAGACAGCGCTCCCCCCTCCAGGCTAACTACTCTTCTTGATCCCCCAAAACAGCCTCTGCACTTGGGAAGCACTGACTGCACCCCGGGCCATGAGGCTTAGGCTGTAGCTGGTGAACACCGCGCTATCTCCCAGTCACAAGCTGGACAAGAGATTCGGGTCAGACCGCATTGCCTGGGGCTCTGCAGGGTGAACCCGGCGGCTGTGAGGCCTGGACTGGCGGCCCCAGGCCCAAACTGGCAGAAAGTGTCAGGCCCGGGGGACAGGGCCTGATCACATCTCCCCTTCGCCCCCAGTGACCTGAGCCAAGGCACCCCCTTTGTTCTACCAGCTCCTTTTTCTGACTCCCTAGCCCCCAGAGCTCAGGGGCAACAACTTCTTTATGTGGAGCACGGTGACCAAAGCTGAATTGCTCTAAGCCAGGAAGTCGTCTTGATGGCATTTTAGAAAACGGAAAAACTGGACTTCAAGTCATTGTGCAAGTTCTCTGATTGATGGGCCGCCGCCTTAAAGCTGTGGTGCGCTGCCACCTGCTGGTTGCAAAGCAGAACGCGCCCCAGGAAAAACCTGGAGAAGCGCTCAGCATCGCGGGGTAGAAGCCTGGGGCAGATTCTTCTGCCAATGTATATTTTTGAATGCCGACTGGCAGGCGTCATTCTGATACTAGGAAAACAGAGAGACATTGCCTTGGGGAAATACAGAACCTCTCGTCTCTCGACGTTTGTTATTCTAATTAGCTGTTTGCATAAACACCCGCCATGTCCTTCAAAAGAGGCAAGTCCTCCTCTGATCGCCACCACCGCGCGCGAACACAAGCCCTGCCCCAACCAACTCTGCCGGAAGCGGCGGCCCCGGCTTCCAGCCGGCCGTCTCTGCTGTCGGCATCTTCCGGGCAGGAGGGAGAGCCCAGCTGCGCCTCTCCCCGCAGGTGACCCCTCTCTCTCCGAGCCCTCACGGCCTCCCAGGCTCAATGCCACTGCCCAAGGGCCTGGCCTGGCCTGGCCGCGGCGCTTTCCGCAACTCCGAGTGGTTGCGGGATGTAAGACTCGTTCGCCCCGCCTTTGATCCCGCTCCGGAGTTCCTGCCGCACAGAGGCCCCTCTGGCATTTCGCATCTGCAATGGTGACAACGCGCTCCTGGCCTCCGGTGGCGGGCCGGGAGAGGAGCCGCAGCGCCGGGCCACCAGCAGGTGGCGCCGAAACCAGCCTTCCTGCCTCGCTCCGAGCTGGGCAGAGCGCCCCCACCATCGCCTTCCCCACCAAGGCCCCCTCCGCACACTCTAGCCGCCCCTCTTCTCCGTCCCTCCTTCCCTTCTTGGTTTCCACCGTGCACGACGGTGCAACACCTGGTCTCTTAAAAAGCCTACCTACCTTGCCCATGTGCCGAGACTCCTCCGGGTTAGCCTTGGCAGCGACCACGTGGCAGAGAGCGGGATGTCTGTCCCTATGTCTCTCAGCGTCTAGAAATCCGTATCAATGACCTTCTCTGTGACTCTGCCCCTGCAGGACAGGAGCAGGACACACAAGGTGGTTAGGACGAGAAGACATCTGAACGGAGGTGCGGCACCTTCACCCTGGGGTCCCCGCCCAAGCTGCGCATTGGGCTCGGCTGCGCTGGCCACACGTGGGCGCTTGGCACGCTGCTGCCCGTGGGGTCTGGAGCAGAGCGTGCCTGGGTTCCACACCTGGCTGCCCCGCTTCCTAGAGCCTCGTGGCCTCGGACGAGGTCCTGAGTCTCTGTCGGTGCCGCCTCCTCTGGAGAAAGGACTTAGCAGCAGGGTCTGCTCCATGAGGGTGCTGTGAGGCTCAGGGGAGTGGACAGCAGCGAACACGGAGCCCGTGACGGACGGCCTGCCGGCGAGTTCTCCTTCTGTCACTCACCGCCAAGCACCGACTTCTCCGCCGACTGTGCACGGGGTCAGGCCTGGTCAACAACGGATGATCAGATCAGTGGAAACATTTGCTAGCACAAGGTTCTCGCACCTCATTTAGATTGGATCTTCCTTGAAGATAAAAAAATTTTTTTATCCTCTGTGGCCTAGTGGGCTAAGCCTTGCTGGCAGTGCCAGCATCCCATATGGGCACTGGTTCTAGTCCCGGCTGCTCCACTTCTGATCCAGCTCTGCTATAGCCTGGGAAAGCAGTAGAAGATGGCCCAAGGGCTTGGGGCCCTGCACCTGCATAGGAGACCCAGAAGAAGCTCCTAGGTCCTGGCTTCGGATCGGCTCAGCTCCAGCCTTTGTGGCCATTTGGGAGTGAACCAGCAGATGGAAAACCTCTCTCTCTGTCTCTCCTTCTCTGTCTGTAAATCTACAAATAAAATCTTTTTTTAAAAAAAAGTATGGTTTTGTGGCCGATGCTGTGGCGCAACAGGTTATCATCCTGGCCTGAAGCACCAGCATCCCATATGGGCGCCAGTTCTAGTTCCAGCTGTTCCTCTTCTGATCCAGCTCTCTGCTATGGCCTGGGAAAGCAGTAGAAGATGGCCCAAGTCCTTGGGCCCCTGCACCCGCGTGGGAGACCCAGAAGAAACTCCTGGCTCCTGGCTTCGGATCAGCACAGTTCTAGCTGTTGCGGCCAATTGGGGAGTGAACCAGCAGATGGAAGACCTCTCTCTCTCTCTCTCTCTCTCTCTCTCTCTCTGTGTGTGTGTGTGTAACTCCTCTGACTCTCAAGTAAAAAATAAATAAATCTTTTAAAAAATGTATTTTTTATTGGGTAAAATATACAGAATATGAAACCTAGCATCTTAACTACACAGGTGGTGGTGCTGAGTACCTTGTTGGGCAGCCGTGTGGGCTTTATGTCTTTAAGAAGTCCTGGCCCAGCACTTGCCCAGGAGTAGCAGTGGATCTCGATGGACCCAGGTATGCGAGTAAAGAAGACTCCACCCGCAGGCAGAGGTCGCTCCCCAAAGGACTGTGCCTTCTCCAGCACTCTGCTGGGCTCCTTGGCTTGGCAGGTGCCCGACACGTGGGCAAGGACCACAAGCACCAGCTGCAGACTGGCGGGGCATCAGGACAGGGCTGAAAGACTTGATGTTTGGGGCCTCGAGAAGTCTTCTTTTAGATAGACTGCCTACTCACAAAACTCCACATTGTGGTTCTCTTCAAAACCAGAAAGTTCTGGGGCCAGCATTGTGGTGCAACAGGTCAAAGCACCGGTTCAAATCCCGGCTGCTCCACTTCGGATCCAGTTCCCCGCTATTGCACCTAGGAAGGCAGCAGAAGATGGCCCAAGTGCTTGGCCCCCTGCCACCACATGGGAGACCCACATAGAGTTCAGACTCCTGGCTTTGGCCAGACCCAGCTCAACTGTTGTGGCCATTTGGAGGAATGAACCAATGGATGAAAGAGTTCTCTCTGTCTGTCTCTCCTTCTCTCTCCATCACTCTGCCTTTCAAATAAATAAATAAATAATAGTAAAAGCAGATGATTCCGGCAACTTAGGACGTGCTCTCGTGGCTGGTGGCTGGCAGTGGTGGCTGAGTAATGGCCACCCTTTGGACAGGACGTGTCTCTCCAGCCAGCACTCTCCATAGGCTACTGCTCTGGCTTCTTAGGTATCTGAACTTCAGAGTCCTGTACGAGAATCCTTCCAACACAGCTGGAGAGCACGCCCCCTCAACTGACCAGCTGGGAATGGCTCTGAGATGCCGCCTCCTCAGAGGTAGATGGGGAAGACGGCAGCTTGCCCAAGCTGCTGTGGAGGGTACCACAGGAAAACGTGTATAAACGTGTGTGAGGCGTGTCGGGAGCTAGTCTATATTGACAGCCTTGCCTCCCCAGCCTGCCGCCCCGTCTCCGTGCCTGCATTGAGGAAGAGTGGGTTAGCTGGCTGGATGGCAGCGCCAACCGGGCTTTTGCACACTGAGTGCCCACCTGGGAAGACACTTCCTTCTGGGAAAGCCAGGACGCCAGGCACTGCCAGGTCACCGTGGGCGGCTGCCCCGATCTCGGATGTCTTGGTCCCTTCTCTGTTGTTGTGACTGAATACCTGCGACTGGGTCATTTGCCTCCCATTCTGGAGGCTGGAACACTCATAAGTCCGGCGCTGGCACCTGCTTGGCTTCTGGGGAGGGACCTCCTGCTGCATTGTCACATGGTGAGATGAAGTGAGCGTCCCTAGACAGCTGATTTTGTAGCAAAAGGCAGAGTCCTCATGACCCAATCGCCTCACAAAGATTCCACTTGTTAACAAATGAACTGGGGGTTCAATTTGGAACACATGGCACGTAGGGCGCAGTCACCCACCCACTGGTATCTCCAGGTTTTTGCACATTGAAAACTCACCTGGAAACACACTGGCATCTGGGAGAGCCAGGCCACCAGGCACTCTCTGGTCACACACCATGGACAGCTGCCAGGTACCACATCCTCTGTCAATCAGCAAGGGCTTTTGCAAAGTACGTGGCTGTGTCGCCCTGCTCTCCAGCCCACGGCACAGGTGTCCCAGGCAAGTGGCTCTGGTGCACATCAGCACGAAAATGCACTGTGCAATCAGCATGGCTTAAAGCCGGGCCCTGGGGCTGGGGGTTTGGGCATCAAAACACCAGTGATTGCCCTGCCCTGCCCTCCCTGCTATTTTGTTTTCAGCCTCTGTGGTTAATGCCATTCTTTCAAAAGCTAAAGGAAATGAGGGCCTTTTCTCTTTCAGTCCTTCTTACCAACCCTCCCTTACTTAGAATTCACCTTAAAGCTCAGGTCAACTGGGTTTCATTAGCAGCATCTTGCTCTGGAGAAAGAATTCAAGTCGGGCAATAAATAGAAAAGTAAGTCAGGTGATTTGGTTTGGGAATAAAACAACTTTGTATGGTAACCAGTTCCAGATTGCCTTTTGGTCTTGCTTGGCAGGTAGAGATTTATTCCTGATAGCATAGCAGATGTCACACTTGCTCCTCTAAGACAGTTGCTTTTATCTCCAGCAGTTCCTGGTGGAATAGATACAAAGAGAAGACCAGAGCTGTTCAAGCAGGCACTAGCGCATTTGCCTCCTGACCCCCGGGATGATCTGATCATCTGAGATCTTCCGATCTTGGGCAAACAACGCAGCACAAAAGCAGAGAAAGGCGCTCGCACATTCTGAAATCATTTGTGTAAAGAGAGAGACGGTGGGAACCAATAACAACCTGCTAGAAGGTCATTCTTCTAGGAGGAAGTTGGCGACTGGGCCCATGGAAGAGTGCGGTCATTTGACAGCGTCCCGTTGTGGTCAACATTCCAGAAGCACCCATGCCTACGTGGGGGCCATCAGCAAGCATCCTGCCCGGGGCTTTCCTGCCCCATCTTTGATTTTTTTTCCCCTGTTCTTAACTCCGACTCACAGTGAAATCAGTAACTCTCAAGGGAATTATATATATATATATATATATATTAAAGATTTTATTTATTTATTTATGGCAGAGTCACAGACAGAGAGGGAGACAGAGAGAGAGGTCTTCGATCTGCTGGTTCACTGCCCAGATGGCTGCAAAGGCCAGAGCTTCTTCCAGGTCTCCCACAAGGGTACAGGGGCCCAAGCATTTGGACCATCTTCCAATGCTTTCTTAGGCCATTAGCAGGGAGCTGGATTGGAAGAGGGGCATCTGGGACTTGAATCGGCACTGATATGGGATGCCAGTGCTGTAGGTGGAGGCCTAACCCACTATGCCACAATGCCGGCCCCTCCTACCCCATATTTTCTCCCTCTGTCCACTGCGCACTCCAGGCCAGAATCTCAGGCGTGGTCAGCCTGTGCTCTAAGGCTCTTTGGCGGCTCACACAAGCCCACTGCTGTGTAGCTGCACCACCCTCAGCCGCTCACCCAGACCAGTGTCATGAATGAGAGTCAGCTCCCATCTCCTGGTGTCAGTGTCTCCAAGTCCAAAATCTCGAGAGAGAATTTCCTTGGTCCAGCATGGGTCCCATGTCCCTCCTGCTGCAGTCTGCCGTGTCCACACACGAGGGTCTCCTGTAACTATGGTTACCAAGGTTCACCTGTGTGCACAGGAGCGGGTCATGGGCTAGCCAGACACCCAAGAGGAAGCTGCCACTTAACACAACCCGGTTTTGCTGAGAGGCTGTGGCCAGGTGGGGACTATTCTATACCTAATTACTTCCACCAGAGAAGTGCTACCCACGCAGGGGTGGGGAATGCCCAGCCCGCAACACCACTTACTTGGTCTGGCCCTACCAACTAACAACAGGAGGGCCTCAAAAGTCAATACATCTACAGCAGGCTCTTTCTAGGTTGAGAATTTTGTATGGCCTGCAAACCATGTTATACATATCCAAATGGACCTTTGCAGAAAAAGACCCATCTCCCCCCACTAGAGGGTTTAACACAAGAAACACAGGAGATTTAGGGGGTTGTATTAGTTTTCTGTTGCTGCCATAATAAATGGCTTCAAACAACACAAACGTATTGCCGGACACTTGTCCCACAGGCCTCCCTGAGCACGCTCTAGGGGGATCCGTATCCCCGACTTTTCCACCTTCTGGGACCTCAGCATTTGTCAGCTCCTGACACTTTCCTCTTCCTTCAAAGCCAGCAGCACAGCATTTCTCTGAAACGTCTGTCATCACAGCTCTTTCTCATCCTTCCCAGATGTGGACGATTCTCCATGTCAAGGACACATATGATGAGATTGGACCTACGCAATGACTCACAATAACCACCCATCTCACAGTCCTTAGCTTTATTATTATTATTCATATCTACAACATTCCTTGGTATAGATCTGTATCTCCAAAAACCCTCATGCTGAAGTCCTGACCCCCAGAAAGTGACTTCAATTGAAATACGGCTGTTGCAGATGTGTTTAGCTACTATGAGACTGTGATTGTGGGATAGGCCCTGTCCCGAGATGACTGGTATCCTTATAAAGAGGGGAAAGAAAATCAGACATAGACACAGACCTGGACAGGCCTGGAGGGAAGACGGTGCCAACAGGCAGAGAAGACAGTCACCTAATAGGAGAGAAGCCTGGAGCAGATCCCTGCCTCACAGCCTCACAGCCCTACAAGGAACCCAACTGCCAGCACCCTGAGTGTGGGCTTAAGCCTCTGGAACAGAGAGACATCAGCTTCTGTTCACAGAGGCACTTAGCGTGTGGTTCTGCGTGACAGCATCACTGGGAACCGAAGACACCGCTCTCGCCGTGGAAGGTCTCGTGTTCGCAGGCTCGAGGGGTCAGGACGTGGACACCACGGCGGGAGGGAGGCCATTATTCTGCCTGTCACAGGGTTAGACGGCGGGGATCC